>NC_051154.1:215848510-216083510 GCF_013339745.2 Dermacentor silvarum
AATTAAACATAAAGAAGTGCCGATTTGCTGCGCAGCAACTCACGATACTTGGCTATGTTGTATCCAAGGACGGCATTCTCCCCGACCCCGACAAACTTCGCGCCGTTGCCGAGTTTCCCAAGCAAACGTCTATCAAAGAATTGCGCAGTTTCATCGGTCTGTGCTCCTACTTCCGACGCTTCATTCGGAATTTAGCCGCCATCGTATGGCCCCTGACGAAGCTCCTAGGCAGCAACGGGCTCCTCACCTCGTGGTCATCAGAGTGCGAAGAGGCGTTCACGAGTCTTCGTCGTTTGCTGACTCCCCCCCAATTTTCCGCCACTACGACCCTACAGAGGTATACACAGATGCCAGCGGTGTTGGCCTTGGCGCTGTCCTCGCGCAACGCAAGCAAGGGTTCCCTGAGTATGTCGTTGCTTATGCTAGCCTAACGCTTACGAAAGCCGAGCATAATTACACCATGACTGATAAAGAATGTCTCGCCATCATCTGGGCTCTTAATAAGTTCCGGCCATATTTGTATGGCCGCCCATTTGATGTCATCACGGACCACCACGCACTATGTTGGCTGGCGTCGTTCAAAGATCCGTCCGGCCGTCTTGCACGTTGGGCACTTCGCCTGCAAGACTACGACATCCGCGTACTCTACCGCAGCGGAAGACACCACTCGGACGCCGATGCCCTATCACGCTCTCCCTTGCTGACGACATATATATCTCGGTTGACTGTGTCTTCCATCGACCTTCCCACCATCGCTTCCGAGCAGCGCAAGGACCCCTGGATTTACTAAGTAAAACGATTCCGCACCAAGACAGCGCGCGGTTGAGCAGTAGAAGCAAGAGATTGCCGCGCCGATCGGCGCAGCCGGCGTAACGCTAGCCAGCTAGCCTTCAAAACGCGCGCGCCCACACCAGAAACCGGAAGTGTGGTTCAGGTATGAATGCCGAGGGCTTTGTGCGCTGCTCTACGGGAGTACCCGCTCTTGTTGAATTGCTTTCTCCATGGAGGGACCTCGGTCAGTACAGCAATTTGTGCCGTTGTCAGATGTTTGTAGTTGCCAAATAATATGAATAAAGTTTGCAATGTTAAGGGCAAGGTATAATGCAGCGTTGTGCCTGCGGCTCAAGTACTCATCTGACCTACATCATCATCATCATCATCATCATCAGCCTATATTTATGTCTACAATCTGACCTACAAGGTAGCTCTAATTATTAAATGTGTGTTTTATGTATTATTTGAATATATTGTAGCAAAACAACATCACATATTCAGTTTTGTCATATACAAACACACAAAACACATGCCTTTTAACATAAGATTGCAAGAAAAGAAACTGAAAACTATTTTGTTAAACAGCCAAGTTGGACATCGTCTTGTTCCACCGTGAGCACCCCCGTGCGGTTCCAATTTTTTGCGGCTGCCGCTGACATCGGGCCACCATGTGTTGGTAGCCCACAGAACATGCCGATCTATACGACTAGCCTACATGCAGAGCCCAGGGGCCGCGGTGGTAAAATCGGAGAGATGGCCAAACAAGCGCCGCAAGCGCTCCAGCTGCAGTCGCCAGGTGGCGAAAAGGCTTTTATGGGCTCTAAGACGGGCATCGCAAGCTTTCGCTGTGCTGTAAAAGGTCGGTTCTTATCGCAATTTTTCTGCCTTTAAAATGTTGTTTATGTTTTTCATAGCTTGTAGAGGCTGTCTGCCGGCCATGCCTGCAACAATCAGTTTATTACTAATCGGCGCGGGTAATCTCGACAAGACTGACACACAGCGCCGATCGCAAATGATACGCGTGTGTTTTCTGGAAGCGTGAAAATTGTTACCGGCATGGGTCCAGCGTAAAAAAAAATATTTCGTTTTCACGTCATTGTGGGTAGCATTGGACTTATAGACGCAGTTAATTTATGATCGCCTAGCTGTAACTAAATTTCGCTGTTGCGCGGTCACCAATTGTTTAATTATTGTTCAGCTCCCTAAGAACCGAAGATACGTCTCCAAAATAAAAGGAACAAAACAGTTTTATTGGCATTTAACTTGTGAATACAATTACGCTGTGCTAGAAAGTTAATACTTTTTCAAGGTTGCAGTGTACAATTAAATAAATGCACCACGACGACGCAATTAAGCGCAGTAAAGTACATGAACATGAAATCTCCTATGTCTCCTATTGCGAAGCATGTAATAGTTCAAACCAGTTATGATAGCTTCCTTAGTTTTTTAGAGTTGTCCTCCACTTTCCGATTTCTTTTTCTTTTGCACACTGGCGCATTCTCATTGATACGTAGTAGCGCAGCAAATTAGCCATAATCATTTCCTTGTGATCAGAGCATGGAAAAGCAAACGTGTGCTTATCAATCACATTGTCAATTGTTAGACCGTAAGCATCCCGTTTCTCCGAGTTCTCTTGAAACTCGGGCTCTGTGGCGAGCAGCAGGGGAAAACATTGACTTAGAGCGATGCATCAAGCCACCAAAAGTGTTGCAGTTAACAAGTTCAGCCTCTTGTAGCTCACTTCCTAGGCGCCGACTACGGGGGTGGGGGGCAGAGCCACTTCGAGGTTTGAGGTTTCTTTTGAGTTGTCTCTACCTTTTCCTTACAATTTTATTGTGGCTAAAAGCTTACTGCATCATTGTTGGCGCGGACGTGCACATCTTTTAATTCATCCTTTCCCTTTATTTCTGCAAATCCTGGCAACAGGAGGACAAGCGCATCAGAAGCACCAGCGGCGGCTACCTCATCCGTATTTTCTCACTTCAACATTTTATTGCGATAGCTATTTGTCACACACCCCGTGATCGAGGTGCCAACGCCGGGCCAAATTCCAAAGCCGACTTATCAGCTTCCAAAAACAACCACACGAAAGCAAGGACAATTACTAAGGGGCCCTCTGGTGCGCCAGCAAACGCCGGTTGTGGTCCAAAGACCGAGTCAGAGCCCAGAGTTGTCAAAACACAACAAAATATATCCTTCAAGCAAGGCAGATACAAACACACGTGCACACTTCGGCTAAACACATCACAGTGCAAATCAGATGGCTTTTAACAAAACACAGGAGAATAATTAACGACAAGCGCCAAGGACTACAGGATGCATACGTGACTATTGTCACGGAGCCAAGGACGATGCAGGGTTCTTTCGGTAAACAAGGTTTATTGGAGCGAACTTGTGCTCCGCGGAAACTCAAAGAAGATACAAGCGGCGAAGGAGCAGCCAACAGAGCGACGTGCACGGGCGGTCGGCGGGTTTCTTCTGCTGGCCGCCGTCACAAGCGGACGCGTCCCTCTCCCACTCTCCGCTGCGTTCCAGTGACCGAGACGCCGCCAGCGTTCGCTGAGAAATTAGTTAGCGTTCTGCGAGAAACGAGTCAGCGTTCGCCGAGAAACGAGTCAGCGTTCGCCCCACAGCGTACCAGACGCTGGCAACAAAACACACAATAAAACACTCCAGAAGGCATGGTTCGCGGCATTACCCCGCCCTTAAAAGGGCATCGGCCCGATGCTAAAACAGTAGTCCAAACAATGAAGAGTCCGTGCTCTGGCGTAGTAAGGCTTGAGGCGAACCACGTGGACGACTTCGGGCCGCGTGCGTCGTCGTGATGTTCCGGAGTCACCGTCGGGGACGACCTCGTAGACGAGTTGGCCAACACGTCGTTCAATTCTGTACGGCCCGAAATACCGTCGCAGGAGCTTCTCACTGAGTCCGCGTCGTCGAATTGGAGTCCAAACCCACACAAGATCACCTGGGTGATAATCGGCGTCTCGACGTCGGAGGTTGTAGCGTCCGGCATCCACGAGGTGCTGGTCCGTTGTAGGCACTCGAGCAAGCTGGCGGGCCTCCTCCGCACGTTGAAGGTACGCTTGGACGTCGGCGTTGAGGTCGTCGTTTTTTACGTGTGGCAGCATGGCGTCGAGCATCGTCGTCGGCTGTCGTCCGTAGACAAGCTCGAACGGAGTCATTTGCGTAGTTTCCTGGATAACTGTATTGTACGCGAACGTGACGTAATGGAGGATTTCGTCCCATGTCTTACGTTCAACGTCGACGTACATAGACAGCTTATCCGGGATCGTCTTATTGAAGCGTTCGGTTAGTCCGTTCGTCTGGGGGTGGCACGCCGTGGTCTTCCGGTGATCCGTGTTGCTGTAGCGCAAGACCCCTTGCATAAGCTCTGCAGTGAATGCCGTTCAGCGGTACGTGATTAGGACTTCAGGGGCTCCATGTCGTAGCACCACTTGGTGGATGAAAAATTTGGCAACTTCTTCAGAAGTCCCTCTTGGGAGTGCGGTGGTCTCTGCGTAGCGCGCCGTGTAGTCTGTGGCTACGATAATCCACTTGTTCCCGGCTCGTGACGTGGGGAACGGGCCAAGAAGGTCCATTTCGATCTGTTGGAAGGGCCTCGATGGTACAACGATCGGCTGCAGAAGTCCGGCGGGTCTAGTCGGCGGCGTTTTCCGCCGCTGGCAGTCACGGCAGCCCTTGACGTAGTGGGTGACGTCGGTTGTAAGACGGGGCCAGTAATATTTCGCCTTGATCTTTCCGAGCGTGCGTGCCGTGCCGAGGTGCCCTGATGCTGGTTCGTCGAGGCACGCTTGCAATATTTCGTCGCGGAAGCCAGCGGGTATGACAAGAAGGTACTTCATTCGCGTTGTAGGGGCGAAGTTCTTCTTCACCAGCACCGAATTTTTCAAGCAGAATGCAGCGGAGTTGTGCTTAAACGCCCTGGGCACGGTGACGTTGCGTCCTTCGAGGTGGTCGATCATGACGCGTAACTCGGGGTCGGCACGCTGCTGGGCGGCTAGGTCGCTTTCCGTCACAATTCCGAAAAACGCGGTGTCTTCATCGGAGTCCTGTGGCGGCGGGTCGACAGGAGCACGTGATCGGCAGTCGGCGTCCGAATGCTTCCTGCCGGATTTGTAAACGATGGTGACATCGTATTCCTGCAGGCGCAGGTTCCATCGCCCCAGGCGGCCGGAAGGATCCTTCAAGTTTGCGAGCCAACACAGCGCATGGTGGTCCGTGACCACCTTGAACGGCCTGCCGTAGACGTACGGGCGAAACTTTGAAATGGCCCATATTATGGCAAGGCACTCTTATTCCGAGGCCAAATAGTTTCTTTCTTCTTTCGATAGGCCGCGGCTGGCGTAAGCGATTACTTTTTCGCAGTCATTCTGCTTTTGGACGAGGACAGCACCCAAGCCTACGTCACTGGCGTCCGTGTGCATTTCTGTCTCGGCGGACTCGTTGAAATGTGCAAGCACAGGCGGGCGCTGTAGGCGATTTTGCAGTTCACAGAATGCGTTCTGCTGCGCTTCCTCCCAGCAGAACTGAATGCTGTCTTTCGTCAAGCGCGTGAGCGGTTCGGCGATTTTTGCGAAGTTTTCGACGAAGCGCCGGTAGTACGCGCACATTCCGAGGAATCTTCGCACGCCTTTCTTGTCTTTCGGTCTGGGAAAGTTGGCTATGGCTGAAGTTTTCGTGGGGTCAGGCAGGACTCCCTCGGCGTTGACGACGTGACCTAAAGACTTCAGTTGCTCCTACGCGAAGTGACACTTTTCAGGTTTCAGCGTTAACCCCGACGTACGGACGGCTTCGATCACAGATTCTAACCTCGCAAGGTGTTCGTCGAAATTTCGGGCAAATACGACGACGTCGTCGAGGTACACAAGGCAAGTGTGCCATTTTAGGCCGGCTAGCACGGTGTCCATCACTCTTTGGAATGTTGCTGGTGCCGTGCACAGTCCAAATGGCATCACCTTAAACTCATACAGTCCGTCCGGTGTTATAAACGCTGTCTTTTCACGGTCCCTATCGTCCACCTCAATCTGCCAGTACCCGGTTGTCAGGTCCATCGAAGAGAAGTATTTCGCGTGGCAAAGGTGGTCGAGGGCGTCGTCGATTCGTGGGAGTGGGTATACGTCTTTTTTGTGATTTTGTTCAGTCGTCGGTAGTCGACGCAGAACCTCAGAGTGCCGTCTTTTTTCTTCACGAGCACGACTGGGGCAGCCGAGGGAATTTTCGACGGTTGTATGATGTCGTCACCGAGCATGTCTTCAACTTGTGTCCGGATCGCTTCGCGCTCGTGGGCAGAAACGCGGTAAGGTGACTGTCGCGTTGGTTGGGCGCCATCTTCGGTGATTATCCGATGCTTTGCAATGGGCGTATGACGTAGCTTCGAAGTCAACGAAAAGCAGTCGCTGTAGCGGCATAGCAAATCCCTTAGCTTTTCTTGTTTTTCTTGCGGTAGCACCGGATTCACATCGAAGACGTGAGCAGACTTGGAGGCGTCGTCTGATTCGCGCTGAAAGTCGGCGACGGCGATCACGTCACTTCCTTCCTGAATTTCTTCCAGGAGCGCAATAGAAGCGCCCTTGTTTAGGTGCTGATATTCCCTGGTGAAATTCGTCATCAGAACGTGGGATTTACCGTGCCTCAAGCGCACGATACTTCTTGCGACGGAGACACCACGCTCCAGAAGCAAGCTCTGGTCGTTCTCCACGATAGCGTCGGTGTCAGGAGCAGCGTCTGGAGAGTAGACGGCGATCATCAGGCTTGCACGGGTAAGCAGGGTGGCGTGGTCATCGGCAATCCTTAAAGAAGTACGTTGTTTGGCACTTGGTTTTGGTGGCACGGTGCGATCGGCGGAGAAACTGATCGACTTCGCTTGCAAATCAATAATAGCACGGTTTTCGGTCAAGAAGTCCATGCCTAGGATTACGTCGCGGGAGCAGTTGGGCAGTATGACGAACACAGCAGGGTACGTGGTGTCGTTTATGGTGATGCGCGAAGTACAGGTTCCACTAGGCGTGAAGAGATGGCCTCCTGTTGTGCGTATGTGCGGGCCGTCCCAAGTTGTCGTAACTTTTTTTTCAGTTTCGACGCGAATGGTCCGCTCATCACTGAATAGTCGGCTCCCGTGTCGATTAGTGCGACTACGTCAAGACCGTCGATGGATAGCTGTATGTCAGAAGTAGTCGTTTTCGAGTTTCGTGTGCTTTGGGGCGTCGTATCGCGGCTGGTTCGTGTTGATGGTTGGTGGCTAAGCGTCGTCGTTGTCGTCGGCTTGTTAATTGCGGAATTGGTTTCGTCGGGTATGCGCCGCGCCGTGTGGCTGTCGTCGTCTTGGGGGGTCATGTCAGGGTTAGATTGGAGCGTCGGGCTCTGGACGCGTCGTGAATCTTGGTCTTTGGTGCGCCGGTGCGTCGTGGGAGGGTTTTCGCTTTTTCGCCATGGTGCAACTTCACCTCCCGAAACTGCTGCTTTTAGTTTCCCCTTCGTGGGCTGGGGGACCTTCCACATGCGAAGTCAGCGTTGGTGTGGCGGTTCGTTGATCCGTATGGATGCGGTGACAGCGAACGGTTGAAGCGCGCTGGTCTACGGCTGGTGTGAGACAGGTACTCGTCGATCTCGGTCGGTCGTTCGCCGGGCAAGGGGCGCGGTGCGTCGACGGAGAAACCTCGCAGGCCAAGTTGTTTGTAGGGGCAGCGACGGTATATGTGGCCAGCTTCGCCGCAGTGGTAACACAGCGGACGGCGGTCGGGGGTTCGCCACACGTCGGTCTTCCGTGGCGTTGGGCGTTGCACCGTAGGTGGGCGGGCGGGCGACGAAGAACGGTAGTACGACGGCTCCTGACAGCGAGGTACGGGCGGGCGAGGGGGCGAACAGCAGCAGTGTAGGCCATAGCCTGCGGCTCACGGGGTGGTTCCGGCAGCGTAGGAGTCCCCAGTGCCTGTTGCACAATTTCGCGCATCACGTCGTGCAGCGAAGCGACTTGGGGTTGCGGCACCGTTGGGAACAGTTTCCGCAGCTCCTCCTTTACTATTGCGCGGATGGTCTCGTGTAGCGTATCCGTCGGAATCCGCGTCCCGTCAACGTAGTTCGAATTGGCCGTACCAGCAGGAGGGCGGTTATACTGGTTAGCACGCACTTCGAGGGCCTTCTCAATTGTGCTGGCCTCGGACACGAATTCGGCGACGGTTTTGGGAGGATTACGGACAAGCCCTGAAAACAGTTCTTCCTTCACGCTACGTATTAAGAAGCGTAACTTCTTTTCTTCCGCCATTGCAGGGTCAGCTCGCCTGAAGAGCCTTTTCATCTCTTCGACGAACACAACAACACCTTCGTTAGGGTTTTGCATGCGCGTCTGCAGCATGACCTCGGCCCGCTCCTTCCGCACAACCGTGGTGAAGGTCGTTAAAAGTTGTGTCCTAAATTCCTGCCGGGACTCTAGGGAGCTCTGATGGTTTTCGAACCAGGTCCGAGCGGAGTCCTGAAGGTAGAAGAACACTTGCCTCACTGTATCCTCGTCATCCCAGCGATTAAACAGCCTGACCCGTTCGACTTGCTCCAACCAGTCTTCGGGATCCTCCGAGAGTGACCCATGAAATGTTGGCGGCTCCCTGGGTTGCTGAAGAATTACGGGAGGATTGGTAGCGCTGGTCATGGTGGCAGCGTTGTTCATAGTGGCGGCCACGACGTCTTCTTGCTTTTCCTTCTCGGGAAGCAGTCCTAATTCCGTCTGAAGACCTTGCTGTCGGCGGCTGGTACGAGTTGGGCTCGCCTGGCGACTTGCCGGGGGTTTAGGGTTCATGTACCCAGCACCTCCACCAGATGTTACGGAGCCAAGGACGATGCAGGGTTCTTTCGGTAAACAAGGTTTATTGGAGCGAACTTGTGTTCCGCAGAAACTCAAAGAAGATACAAGCGGCGAAGGAGCAGCCAACAGAGCGACGTGCACGGGCGGTCTGCGGGTTTCTTCTGCTGGCCGCCGTCACAAGCGGACGCGTCCCTCTCCCACTCTCCGCTGCGTTCCAGTGACCGAGACGCCGCCAGCGTTCGCTGAGAAACGAGTCAGCGTTCTGCGAGAAACGAGTCAGCGTTCGCCGAGAAACGAGTCAGCGTTCGCCGAGACACGAGTCAGCGTCTCGCCTAGGGTTGGTAATATCGATGAACAATTAATCGAATAATTGATTAAAAGTATCCCGCAAAACGATGAATCTTCATCGATGTCCACCTTTCATTTATTCGACGTAATCGATTAGGCCTGTTCGATTAATCGTTATCAAAAGTTCGACAGCAGTGGCACGACAATTTTGAAATCGTACTGGAATGGCGGCCCACGAGCAGTGTCTGTGCGGCTGGGGTAGAGCGACTGTCGACTGTCTTTCCGAGTCCAGAGTGATGCCAACCTGAGCGTCTCCCCTCTCTTCCCCCCCCCCCCCCCCATCGCACATGCCACCACGCCAGGCGGAGGCTTGAAATGCCTTCACAATTCAGGGCAACCCAGTCGTTAATCCTAGTGCCACTCCCAGTCCACTAAACATGTTTCACAGAATTCGCGCCGGCTTAGACCATGTATTTTCATAGCGATGGAGTTCTATACTCTCGCATGCTGGTTGTGATTCAAAGTAAGTGTCGGTTTCGCCCAAACATGCCAGCCAATTGGCATTCCTTCGCTCTGTATAAAAAATTATGTGGTTTAAAATCCTAAACCACTGACTTTCTTTTCTCTGTGTACATTGCAATTTCCTGCATATTTCTGTTGAACTTCACCTTTCACTTTTGCCATTTTTCTTAATTCTTCTTTTACTGTACAGTGCTGGGATTCACTAGTGCAATGTACCTTAATAAAGAGAAGCTTTATATGTCTATAGTCGAATACACCTTAAGTCTGCAGTGAAGCCCCGCCCACGCCCTCATGACCACCAGCCACTGTTCCTCCGCGAGGCTGCAAATAGTTCGTACTTCAAAGATTCCCTGTTATCTAAATAAGGCGGTAACCATAAAAATAAAATTTCACTCAACTATTATAGTGGAAAGTACAAGTACGTCAAGTAGAGTCGTATCAAGTATGACACCATTTTGAAAACGTCGCATGACGACGATTTTGTGTGCTTCTGTGATTGGCTGGCGGAGTAACACAACCCCGCGCACTCCGTCTGCCTTCTTTGCCAACTGCTGTTTTTAACGTTGTATCCTACTATAGGCGAAATCGTATATGGCTAGGCGAAATCACCTGTGTACACGAAACTATAATCATCAGCATTTGCTCGAGCGTCGTCGTCTTCTTCCGCAGCTGGGCCGTTGATGCCCCTCGGGTTGCGCTCGTGCTCGTGCTCGGCTTGCACTCGTGCCACTGCTCCCGCGTTCGTCGTCATCGTCTGCTTCCATAGCTGACTGCGTAGCCGCTAATCATTCCAGCACAGAGTTTCACTTCTCTTCTGTCGTCGTAATGAGGAGGCCGCGTTTATACGGCGCTATGATCTCAAGGGGGTATGAGCCATTTATTGTCTTACGTGAGGGACAGATTTAATTTTTGAAGCAATTTGATTTCGAAGAACCGCAAGCGGCAGTGGCGGAGGAATGCTGCTAACCACGCCATCGAGAAAACTCGAGACATCGAACGCAAGCGACAACGGCGAACTGCGGGCATACCGTCATTGACGTTCTCCCCGTCGCAGCCGAACGTGTGTGTAACCTCATAGGATAGGATAGGAATAAACTTTATTTGTCCAACGGTTATGGCTCATAATTGCGAAATACTTTAATGAACCCTAGGGATTAACCCAGTGATTAATACCGGGGCCGCACGTTTCATCTTCGCTGGTTAACCATCTTCAAGGAGTGGTAAGGCCGACAATTTTTTTCATTCTGGGCTAAGTGCCATTTTATAACATATATTGGTGATCTTGTCAAAAGCCACTAGTGCCAACTATAATTAATCATTAACAAGGTAATGATTACCTTTATCAAACGTTCATACAATTGTGTTTCAAACCTGGTTCCACCTCTCAAATATTAAAATAGGGCCCTACAAAAGTAGGGCATGGGACATCCATCCATCCATCCTACAAAAGTAGATAACCGCGTTTCAGCCTTCTTGAAAGTGTCCGGCGAAAATTTCGATTAATCGATTAATCGATGAAAAACCCTGCATCGAAAGCGATTAATCGATTAAAGGCTAAAAGGATGAACGATTAATCGTTAATCGAATAAAACAATTAATCGACCATCCCTAGTCTCACCCCGCAGCGTACCAGACGCTGGCAACAAAACACACAATAAAACACTCCAGAAGGCATGGTTCGCGGCACTCTATTGGCAAATATCTACAAGGATTGTACAGCTACCTTGGTTCTCCACAAGAAAAGTAGAAAGTTACCTATTAAGAAAGGGGTCAGGCAAGGAGACGCAATCTCTCCAATGCTATTCACTGCATGCTTAGAAGTATTCAATCTCTTAGACTGGGAAGGCTTAGGAATGAAGATAAACGGCGAATATTGTCACGTGCAACAGAAGGCCTTCAGAGCAAGAAGTCCTGCACCGGCAGAGACGAGTACTAGCCAGGAAGATGGCTGACCCCAAAAACGAAAAACCTCTTCTTCTTCTCTCCTTGCCTGAATATTGGCTCGCGCTCGCCGCAGCTCGAGACCTCGTGGCATTTTCCCCCTGTGAAAAAAACGGGCATCGTCCCGATGCTAGCGCTGGTCGACGTAGGTAGAGGGAAAGAAAAAAGGGAAGGAACATAAAGTAAGCACAAGTGGGGGGTGAGGGAGAGAAAAATAAAGTACATCATAAAGTTGAGACGCTGTCGCACTATCGCGCGAAATAAGGTTTGAGTCGTACAACGTGCACAATCTCCGAGTGCTGCCTTCGACGCTGGGGTGACATGGCACTATCCGGGAGAACCTCGTAGTTCACGTCACTAACGCGACGCAGCACTTTGTAGGGTCCAAAGTAGCGACTGAGCAGTTTCTCTGACAACCCCTGGCGGCGCACCGGCGTCCACACCCAAACTTGATCGCCCGGGTGGTATTCCACTTGGCGATGGCGAAGATTGTAGCGACGTGCATCTACACTCTGCTGTTGCGTGATGTGTAGGCGTGCCAATTGGCGAGCTTCTTCGGCGTACTGCGTAAATTGCTCAGCGTCAGGGGTGAGCAGCGCGTCATAATCGTGTGGAAGCATCGCATCCAGCATGGTCTGAACCTCACGTCCATAGACAAGACGAAACGGCGTGAATCGCGTCGTCTCCTGGATGGCAGAGTTGTACGCAAATGTTACGTACGGTAGAACCTGATCCCACGTCTTGTGTTGTACATCGGCGTACATGGATAACATGTCGGCGATGGTTTTGTTCAATCGTTCCGTCAACCCGTTGGTCTGCGGATGATATGCAGTGGTCTTGCGATGGCTCGTGTAGCTTAGCTTGAATACGTCGTCAATAAGCTGGGCCGTGAAAGCTGTGCCTCTGTCAGTGATCACGTAAGACGGGGCTCCATGTCGAAGAACGATCTGGTCTATAAAGAACTGGGCAACATCGGCAGCCGTAGCGCGTGGTAGAGCCCTTGTCTCGGCGTATCTGGTTAAGTAATCTGTGGCGACTACGATCCACTTGTTGCCGGCTGATGATAGTGGAAAAGGCCCGAGTAAATCCATGCCTATTTGATCGAATGGTGCCCTGGGTGGTGCGATCGGTTGCAGCAGCCCCGCGGGCTTCAGTGGCGGGGATTTGCGGCGTTGACATTCCCGACAACTCTTGACGTAGCGCTTTACAGATGTAGATAGTTTGGGCCAGTAGTACGCCTGTTGAACTCTGGCGAGAGTTCGGGAGGAGCCTAAGTGACCAGATGTGGGCTCGTCATGGCAGGCAAGAAGAATGTCGTCGCGCATGTCAGCAGGTATGACGAGAAGGTAGGGTTTGCCGTTGCTGTTCGAGTTTTTCTTATACAGGACACCTCTTCGAAGGCAGAAGGACGAGAGACTGCGAGAAAGGCGTCGAGGTATGGGAGAGTTGCGTCCTTCGAGGTTCTCGATGATTGCGCGGATTGCGGTATCCTCGCGCTGTCGTGCAATCAAGTCCGTTGCGGCGAGGACCCCAAGGAATCCACTGTCATCCTCAGCGGCCGGATCACAAACATCGGTGGGTGCACGCGACAACGAATCCGCATCTTCGTGCTTGCGGCCTGATCTGTATACGATGGTCAGATCGAATTCTTGCAGACGAAGGCTCCATCGTGCGAGTCGCCCAGCGGGGTCTCGTATATTGGTCAACCAGCACAATGAATGGTGGTCGGTCACTACTTTGAAGGGGCGACCGTAGAGGTAAGGCCGAAACTTCATGGTCGCCCATACCACTGCAAGGCACTCTTTTTCTGAGGTGGAATAGTTTGCTTCTGCGCGTGAAAGAGTACGGCTGGCGTAAGCTATCACGCGCTCTGTGCCCTCTTGGTGTTGGACCAGGATGGCGCCAAGACCCACGTTGCTGGCGTCGGTATGGACTTCAGTATCAGCGTCCTCGTCAAAGTGAGCAAGAACTGGTGGAGTCTGCAAACGCTCCCGCAGCTCGGTGAAAGCCGCGTGTAATGGTTGGTAGACATCTTCACTTTAATGAATAAAAACCACAGAAAACAGAACCTTTAGAAAAGCGCTGTACACAGGGTGCCCTGAAACCCGAAATTTCACTTTTCTTTTCTCAAGTCTTGTTCAGTAATTGCACAGTCCGCCACAAAAGAAAATAAAGAGTGGTGAAAGCACTGAACTAACTGAACTTGAAGGTATGGGTGGGCAAGGGGAAGAAAAAAAAATGCTGCGGTGCCAGATGTCTAAACAAAGCCTGCTCGGGTACCGCTATCACAGAATATCTCACTTCTCTTCACACCACTCGTTCTCCTTGCGAACCTGTTCTTCCTCGCTGGGAGTGAAGTCGTTCTTGATGTTGAACTGTTTGCGAATTTCCTCAGGTGTCTTGCCCTTGATCATGTTGGCAACAGTCTTGCAGGTGACATCAAGCAGGCCCTTAATGTTCAAGTAGTTCGCAGCCAGGATAAGTTCAAACAGGGTGCCCTGGTCCACCTTGAGAAAGTCGGCATCCCAGGAGGAAATGTCATCCGTGCGCTTTTCCTTGTTCTCATCATCCTCTGGCGGGGGTGGGTCGTCCTTGTGGTATGTGGCCCAGTGGATGACTTTCTTCAGGATGGCAGAGTTGACGTTCGGCAATGGCACCACCTCGTCTTCGTCATCGTCCATGCCCAGGTCTTCCAGCATAGTCTTGATTGTGACCGACGCCTTTGCTATTTCGACATCGACTTCAAAGACTTCCCCGTCCGAGCTCTGCAGCTTGATGTTCGGCATGTTGAGTGAAAGTCCGACTAGCCCGATCACAACCAAATCAGCAGAAAGGCGACCTCGACACTGCAAGCGCAAGGCGACGTCCAGATGATTATGAAGCAAATCTCAGCCACCTTCGGTCCTATTCGGCAACATTGACATTGTCCTATTCGGCAACAATGGGGAAGAATTACTACAAATGATTGAGGACCTTAACCGAGCAAGTGCAAGAGTGGGGTTAAAGATTAATATGCAGAAGACAAAGATAATGTTCAATAACCTGGCAAGGGAACAAGAATTCAGGATCTCCAGTCAGCCTCTAGAGTCTGTAAAGGAGTACGTTTATCTAGGTCAATTACTCACAAGGTACTCTGATAATGATAAGGAAATTTACAGAAGAATAAAATTGGTTTGGAGTGCATACGGCAGGCGTTGCCAAATCCTGACTAGGAGCTTATGCGACGGTCGTTGAAAATAAAAGTGTACTAACAGTGCATTCTTCCAGTGCTAACACAAGGGGCAGAAACTTGTAGGTTAACAAAGAAGCTCGAGACAAGTTAAGGACCTCACAAAGAGCGATGGGACGAAAAATGTTAGCCCTAACGTTGAGAGACAGGAAGAGAGCCGTGTAAATCAGAGAGCAAACGGGGATAACCGATATTCTAGCTGGCATTAAGAGACAGAAATAGAGCTGGGCAGGCCATGGAATGCGTAGGGTAGATAACCGGTGGACCATTACAGTTACAGAAGAACCATTAGAGCCAAGCGAAGGCGAGAAAGTCAGCGCGTTGAGACGCCTGGCACGTTTCAACGCCGCTCGCCCACAGGACGCTGCGCGCAAAGCAAACATGCAACACGGTCGCCGTCCCGCAAGTCGTGCGCCTTTCGCCGCAGCGGACCGTGAGTTCATGTAGCGAACATGCAACAGCTTCTTTGAAGACAGGTTTCTCTTTCGTGTTCTATCATTTCCTATCAAAGAGGGATCAACCATAATTTTTATTACACTGCCGCCGATTCGCAATCCCGAGAAAGAAATACTTCGAAATTCCATTCCGAAAGTTTGGCATTGCTATAAACACCGAAAACTTTCTCTCATTTGGGGCATCCGCGTTTGGGTTTTAGCCAGAGGAACGTATGCAGGGCCGTATGCGAGTTCCTTGGTGACACCAGGAGAATACCTTGTTAAGTTACTGGTTTATTATTTTTACAAAATTCCAATTTGCGTTAATTTACTTATTTATTATTTATTAATTTAGAAAATTCCTATTACATTAATTAAAATTTATTGCCTTCTGCTCGCCCTCCTTCCAAAAGCGCACGTTTTCCTATAAGAAAAAAAATGTTTCTGACAGCAGTTCGTTTCATTGGATAATTTCAAATGTTCCCTCACAATACTTTTTCCCTCAAGTTTTCTCCCCCCCCCCCCCCCGCCCTTTAACCGCCGGCTTCTTGGCCAATCCCCCGTAATGGGTATGCGCCATGGTATAAGAAGCAAGCAAGCCAGCAAAATTGGTGCGTGAGCTTTTGCAAACAGGTAAGACATAAGGGTGTGTGAGCCATTGATGATAGTTTTTGTACCTTTCGTGTCATCGACGCATTTTCGATCAAGTTCTCAAGGTTATACCACGGTTTTCGCCGGATCTTACGTTTGCTTCTTCATTACGTGACGTAGGTCACCCTGACGACCACGTGTGCACGGGCAGGAAATAATGCCCGGGAATGGGGGAATGCTTGGAAATCAGATGTTTTCTTCCTATTTTGTGGTATTGTTTGGGACGGGTCGGGTATTTTCTGCGCCATGTAAGTAAAAGCGAATTGCTTTTGTTTTGAATGCCGCCTATTCACCACTTTCGCAAGTTTGGCCTCTACACGCAGTATTCCTATAATGTGTATACCAAAATGGCATGCTTGTAATTTACTTCTTTCAGCTGCTGCCGTCCGGTGGAGCTTCGTACGGAAACTACTACTGCTTACCTGGTGTCACAGGGTGGGATGAATGAACAAAAAGCCAGGAACGAGCATTTTTACAGGGCCAAGTAAATGTTTCCTCATTGCACAAGGCGTCTTGCGTCTACATTATGAAATTACGCCTGGCACAGATACGATGGAGGCTTGTAACTATCGTTCGCAATGATTTTTACTAAAAAAAAAACGATTCCGCACCAGGACAGCGCGCGGTTGAGCAGTAGAAGCAAGAAAATGCCGCACCGATCGGCGCAGCCGGCGTAACGCTAGCCAGCTAGCCTCCAAAAAGCGCCGGCCCACACCCGAAACCGGAAGTGTGGTTCAGGTATGAATGCCGAGGGCTTTGTGCGCTGCTCTACGGGAGTGTCCGCTCTTGTTGAATTGCTTTCGCCATGGAGGGACCAAGGTCAGTGCAACAATTTGTACACCAAGAGAAGTTTATTGTCATCTCTACATTTTTACAATTCACTGGTGTAACACCATTCATTTTTCTTGATATATTGGTATCTGTTTACACACTATTACACACAATTATACACTAGGCATTTGTAACATAAAACTTGATCAGTTTCGAACAGTTATAGAATGTTTAGGCTATTACATTGTACTTTCGTTCAGCCTTGCAGAGTTATACAATGTTTAGTTTGACTCACAATATGTAGTTGCCAAATAAAGTTTGCAATGTTAAGGGCGAGGTATATTGCAGCGTTGTGCCTGCGGCTCAAGTACTCATTCTGACCTACTAGGTAGCTCAAGTTAGCAAATGTGTGTTTTATGTATTATTTGGATATATTGTAGCAAAACAACATCACATATTCAGTTTTGTCATATACAAACACACAAAACACATGCCTTTTAACATAAAATTGTAAGAAACTGAAAAGTACTTTCTTAAACAGCCAAGTTGGACATCGTCTTGTTCCACCGTGAGCACCCACGTGCGGTTCCAATTTTTTCCTGCTGCCGCTGGCATCGGGCCACCATGTGTAGGTAGCCCACAGAACATGCCGATCTATACGACTAGCCTACATGCAGATCCCAGGGGCCGCGGTGGTAAAATCGGAGAGATGGCCAAACAAGCGCCGCAAGCGCTCCAGCTGCAGTCGCCAGGTGGCGAAAAGGGTTTTATGGGCTCCAAGATGGGCATC
The DNA here is from genome assembly GCF_013339745.2 of Dermacentor silvarum. NCBI lineage: Eukaryota > Metazoa > Arthropoda > Arachnida > Ixodida > Ixodidae > Dermacentor > Dermacentor silvarum. Next base: position 215,865,730 of record NC_051154.1, read on the forward strand.
GCAAGCTTTCGCTGTGCTGTAAAAGGTCGGTTATTATCGCAATTTTTCTGCCTTTAAAACGTTGTTTATGTTTTTCATAGCTTGTAGAGGCTGTCTGCCGGCCATGCCTGCAAAAATCAGTTTATTACTAATCGGCGCGGGTAATCTCGACAAGACTGACACACAGCGCCGATCGCAAATGATACGCGTGTGTTTTCTGGAAGCGTGAAAATTGTTACCGGCATGGGTCCAGCGTGAAAAAAATATTTCGTTTTCACGTCATTGTGGGTAGCATTGGGCTTATAGACGTAGTTAATTTATGATTGCCTAGCTGTAACTAAATTTCGCTGTTGCGCGGTCACCAATTGTTTAATTATTGTTCAGCTCCCTAAGAACCGAAGATACGTCTCCAAAATAAAAGGAACAAAACAGTTTTATTGGCATTTAACTTGTGAATACAATTACGCTGTGCTAGAAAGTTAATACTTTTTCAAGGTTGCAGTGTACAATTAAATAAATGCACCACGACGACGCAATTAAGCGCAGTAAAGTACATGAACCTGAAATCTCCTATGTCTCCTATTGCGAAGCATGTAATAGTTCAAACCAGCTATGATAGCTTCCTTAGTTTTTTAGAGTTGTCCTCCACTTTCCGATTTCTTTTTCTTTTGCACACTGGCGCATTCTCATTGATACGTAGTAGCGCAGCAAATTAGCCATAATCGTTTCCTTGTGATCAGAGCATGGAAAAGCAAACGTGTGCTTATTAATCACATTGTCAATTGTTAGACCGTAAACATCCCGTTTCTCCGAGTTCTCTTGAAACTCGGGCTCTGTGGCGAGCAGCAGGGGAAAACATTGACTTAGTGCGATGCACCAAGCCACCAAAAGTGTTGCAGTTAACAAGTTCAGCCTCTGGTAGCTCACTTCCTAGGCGCCGACTACGGGGTTGGGGGGGGGGGGGGGGGGGGGGGGGCAGAGCCCCTTTGAGGTTTGAGGTTTCTTTTGAGTTGTCTCTACCTTTTCCTCGAGTCGAGGATGGCAGAAACCTAGGTGGAGTGATGAAGTTAGGAAATTTGCAGGCGCAAGTTGGAATGAGCTAGCGCAAGACAGGGGTAATTAGAGATCGCAGGGAGAGGCCTTCGTCCTGCAGTGGACATTAATATAGGCTGATGATGATGATGATGACTAAGAGTCCAACCCTTAGAGAACAGAATGAATAGGAACACAAAGTGTCCACTCGTATTCACCCGTGTCGGTCTTCGCCCGACGATGTCGGCATAGCTCGAGGCAAATCTCGAAGAAGGAACTTCTTCCGGAAATGCAGACGCTCGATGAACTCGTCGGTTAGCTTGCCGGGAAATCCCCTTCTTCCGCAGACGCTCGGTCTTCACGTCACATCTCTTCACCGGCGCGGTCTGATCCCAACTTCTGATTCCCGCATGGCGCTTTTATTGCATTCGCCGGTGGTTCTGGAACCTTCGGTCGGAGTTGTGATCCCGTAGCATGAAGAAAGCCTGGGAATCTTCTAGTCATTTGTCGCATTTTCAGCCGTGGCCGTCGGAGCGTCGTCAAGGAGGGTGCTGACTCGTCGGTAGGCGCACGTTCACGCTGTAGTACTCCCTCTCTCTCTCTCTGCTCGCATGGGTGAGAGGGTGTTTCAGTGCGCGCGCGCTCTTTCTCTCGTTACCGTACCGTCGCCTTCGCGTATCTCGTCGTAGCTTCTAGACTCCGTTGATCCCGTCGGCTGTGTGTGGCGTATGCGCTCTCTCCCTCTGTACAAGTTGCCGCGGGGCTGGCTGCTTCCTTGCTGGTTTGAGTGACGCGCGGCGTGCGCTTCGATTATGCGCTTTTTGGTTCCACTATTATATGAACACTCCAGGCGCACTTCTGCCGTCGCCGTCGACGTGGACGTGAAAATTCCTCCTGCTTCTCACCCGGCGATCGCAGGCTTGCCCTCGCACGCTTTCACTCGCACAGAAAGCATATAAGGCGCGCGGTGACGATTTTATCCCTTTTTGAACTTTATACGGAACCTCATGGTGACGTCCACGGCGACGGCAGAAATGCGACTGGAGTGTCCATATAATTGCTATAGCAATAAAATGTTGAAGTGAGAAAATGCGGATGAGGTAGCAGCCGCTGGTGCTTCCAATGCGCTTTTCCTCCTATTGTCAGGATTTGCAGAAATAAAACGATAGGATGAATTAAAACCGTGCACGTCCGCGCCAACAATAATGCAGCGAGCAATAAAATAAAACGATAAAATTTCAAGTGAAAAGGCAGAGACAATTTAAAAGAAACCTGAAGTGAAGCGGGTAACAGAACTCCGGTAATGACACTGTAGGTTGGTGGGGTGAGTTAGGCTTCGGCAGCTCCGGGGGGGGGGGGGGGGGGGCTCTGCTTCCCCCCCCCCCCCGGCAAACTTCAGAGGTGGCTTGGGCCCCGGAGGCCCCCACAGTCGGTGCCTATGTAAAGCCGTCACTTCAGTCAACAATTCTTCGAGGTCACAAGAAGTGTCTTCAAGTGCAACTGTTATTAAAGGTTATAGTATATACAGGGTGTTTCATTATAGCTGCACCAAATTTAAAAAAAACTGCCTGTGGCAGATCGCACAATTATAATCCTTGATCTAAACTACTCGATGAGGTGGACATTCCGCGAGAAATCAAAATGCCTAATTGAATAATTAACATAATTATGCTAATTAGCTTTTTAATTCATTTTTACGGCACATCTGTCAATCTACGAATTATAGCAGCTGAGTTCGCAAGGTGTATCCACTTGGATCGAATCCTCAGGAATGAACCAGTTTCGAGATACTAATTTTCAAAGTATCGAAGTAAATGCATGCTTCCAGATAACTTTTTAGGAAAACGCTGTTTTATGCATTGACGCGCTTGGCCCGCAGATCAACTTTCGACGACCGCCAACTCTGTTCGCCGCTATCGTTGTGCTTGAGTGTTGCGTGCTTTGCAACGCTTCACTCCGTTCACAACGTGCCGCACGAGACAGATTGTCCGCAACAGCCAATATATCGCGAAATGAAAACACGTATAGAGCTGCACTCAAATTTCGCATTAGGGAGCATCGTAAGCGTCGGTCAATTTTAAATGCGAAACATTTCTTGGCGAACATTTGCACCTTTGACAGTATCTATCTATCTATCTATCTATCTATATATATATATATATATATATATATATCCATCCATCTATCTATCTAGCTAGCTAGCCGCCTACGTCTTTCTGCTCTCATAGTTGTTTCGTTAACTTGGTATGTACCCAAATTGGCATACTATGACAAGAGTATATGACGAACATAAATGATATGTCATGACATGCGTGTCATGTAGGTCATAAAACAGCCCCCTACATCTTGGTGCTCTCATGGTCGTTTCGTTAACTTGGTAGGTACGAAAATCGGCATAGTATGACAAGAGTGCATGACGAACATAAGTGGTAGGTCATGACATAAATGTCATGATATGAGTGTCATGTAGGTCATGACAATGACCTAGCGAAAAAGATTACCACTGAAATTGGTTCGGACGTGGGTACTAAGTGAAAGAAACACTAAAGAATGCTGGTACAAGTCATAGTCATAAGCATGACTCAACAAAAATGACAATGACTCAGGGAAAAAAGATTAACACTCAAAAGCCACTGAAATTAGTTCTGACGTGGGTGCTAAGTGAAGGAAACACTAAAGGATGCTGGTATAAGTCATAGTCATGAGCTTGACTGAGCAAAAATGACAATGGCTTAGCGAAAAAAGATTAACACTCAAAAACCACTGGAATGGGTTCGGACGTGGGCACTACGTGAAGGAAACACTATAGGATGCTGGAAGAAGCATAGTCATGACCATGACTTAGCAAAATGAGAATTACTCAGCGAAAAAAGATTAACACTCAAAAACCAGTGGAATGGGTTTGGATGTGGTACTAAGTGAAGGAAAATGCTAAAGATTCATGGTCGAAGTCATAGTCATGAGCATGACTAAGGCTTTCGCCTTAAGGTCTCTTAGGTGTAGCTAAAGGGACTCCTGAGGACGCATGTCATGACATGCGACCGTGTCCGTGAACGTTTCGTTAACTTGGTAGGTTTCCCGCACACTGCTTCGCATAACATCGATTCTCACAGGGCGTGGGATCTGCCGGCTTTTTTCTTCCGAAGCATTGTTTTCAAGTGGAACACCGGGTTTCCTAGAGGACGCATACAGTAAAAGAGCTCAGGACTACTGTTATCTTACAAGGTTTGGCCCACTTCATCCAAATCGCGGACATTGTAGCAGCTACCAGGTCACTACTGTGCTGATATGTTCTTAACACTGCGCGGGTTGGGTCGTTCGCACATACCGTAAAGCTTCAAAACAGAGACGCCAAGAAAAAGTTAGAAAATTCAAGCACAAAAATGAGTCTGACTAGGTTTTGGAGTGTAAACATGGACAAGATAGTTTATAAAAAATGTGCCTGTTTATTTATTTATTTATTTATTTATTTATTTATTTATTTATTTATTTATTTATTTATTTATTTATTTATTTATTTATTTAAAAATACCGTACAGGCCTCAATTGAGGAATTGAGTAAGGGGACAGTACATGAAGTATTACTAAGGTGAGGTGCTGTTAGAATGCGGAGGATCACAAACCTACGCTCCAATCTGCGGATATATCCGGGAACGAGTTGTTCACGACGTTGGTCATGAAAATCAATTTCGCGCCTACGTAAGCCCGGACCCGGCTTTCCTCTTACCGATGCTTCGCCTAGAATTTTGTACCGAGTGCCCGAAAATCCGGAGAGAAATTGCCGTGCTTAAACAAATGGTCCGAGACAGCTCATCCCATAGGGAAGCTGCTGAGACTGTACGACGCCGGCGTAATCGTCGACGCAAGCGTACAAGACGTGGTGTTAATCATACGCAAGACGCACCCAACCCACTACCTTCGAGTGCAAGTAAGCATACCAGCACGAAGAGGATTGAGACTGACAAATCTAAAGCCGCGGAAGACTGGCCTGCGCTTCCGCGCACACAGCCTGCCAAGGAGCCTCCCCGCCTGATGTCTACTTCCACGCACACTTCGGTGGATGAATTACCAAGGGTTGACCGACAGATCATACCGATGCTGCGGTCCCTAATGAATGTCATTAAAGAGCTACTGACAAGTATTGCAACCCCAGCCGCTCGAAGTGGCCTGCAAGTGCTGGACGCGCTGAGCCCAGTCCTAGCAGCCCTCGAGTAGAACCATGGATGGCAATCACCAATCGTTCCGCCAAGAGGTCAGAGAGGCATCTATTATCCAGTGGAACGCCAGAGGACTTAGATGTCGGATGCCTGATTTTCGTCAGTTTGTACATTCTAACCGTTTCCCAATCATCGTAATCTGTGAACCGAAATTATCAAACCCAATCCGTCTATCCGGCTACGAATCAATCATGTCCTCAACTTGCAGCGAAAGCAGCAAAGTCGTTGTGTTTATTCGTCGGGAGCTTACCTACGTCGTTCAGCAAGTGCCACCTCATGATGAGAATCAGTATGTTTGCCTGATTGTTAAGAAGAAAAAGGTAGCCTTTACACTGGTGGGTACCTACTTATCCCCTTCAACCCGGTTTGATAGCAAGAGACTTGAAGACATCTTGACAGCAACCCCTGGTCCATGGATTATCACAGGAGACTTTAACGCCCACCATCCTATCTGGGGAAGCTCTAAAATTAACGCAACCGGCCGACGATTGGCTTCATTCGCATCTGACCATGGACTGTCCCTTCTTAATGATGGGAGCCCTACCTTTTTACGAGGCTCATCATACAGCAGTTGCTTAGACTTGGCTTTTGTGTCACGTCGCTTGGCTACTCATGTAAAGTGGTTTTTAGACATTGAGACACATGGGAGTGATCATATATATCCCCAGTTACCTTAAGATCAAGGGTTTGGCCAGCTGCCATTCGCCAAACGCAATCCGGCGAATTGACTGGTCTACATTCGAAACCAGCATGGAAGAAGCTTGTCGCAACGGTCTCCCTTCTGGCCTTCAGCAAGCTATCAAGGAGGCAACACAGAATGCGATGTGCACGCTGAAATGCAATCCAAGGTTCTCCGAATCCGACGTGGAGTTAGAGCGACTCCGTGCGATTCGTCGGCGGGCCGAGCGAAGATACCGACGCACTAAGTCCATCCATGATCTCAGAATAGCCAGACGCACGAAAAAGAAAATCCAGCGCCGAATGGCCAAACTGGAATCTCAACGGTGGGCAAAATTTTGTGAATCCCTAGACCCCCGAAAATCTCTTTCTCACATATGGAGAACCGTGCGAGGCCTACGTACGTCTCCCGAACAACGTGTGCCATTCAAAGCCTTGGCACTTTTCCAACGTCGAGAGGACATCGAGGTAGCGGAAGATTTCTGCAGAAAGATTGCAGGTCAATCAACCTACACAGGCCCCCTTGGTACGGATAGCATTGAGCCGCATACACGGGACTCACGCATGGACTTGCCTTTCACCACCGAGGAGCTTGATGCGGCTCTTGCTTTGTGTAATCGGCCGTCGTCTCCTGGACCAGATGGCATATCGTACCACATCTTGTGCCACCTGGGTGAGCGAGCGCGAAATGCCTTGCTGGATATATTCAATGAATCCTGGCAGGATGGAAACGTTCCTCAAGAATGGAAGACAAGCCGCCTGGTGCCACTCCTCAAACCTGGCAAGTCACCACTCGAGCTCGCGTCATACCGCCCAATCGCGCTGGCAAGTTGCGTAGGGAAGGTGATGGAACGCATGATCCTTGCCAGATTAGAGTGGTACCTGGAACGCTACCAAGTTTATCCAAATGCTATGGCCGGCTTTCGACATCTCCGCTCCTCCATCGATAACGTCATCGATCTGGTCACGTACGTCCAACATCAAAAGAGATGTAAACGATTATCGGTCGCTATGTTTCTGGACGTAAAAGGAGCTTATGACAATGTTGCTCATGATGCCATACTTGATGCTCTGGAATCGGTTGGCCTTGGTGGCCGCGTGTACCGGTGGACCCGCAACTACTTACACATGAGGTCATTCTTTGTGCAGACCGAGTACGGTCCGACGTCTCTACACTGCAAATACCGTGGTGTTCCTCAAGGTGGCGTCTTGAGTCCCACACTATTCAACCTTGTTCTTGTCGGTCTCGTGGAACGCATACCAAATGCTGTCCATATATCAATGTATGCCGATGACATCTGCGTGTGGACGTCAGGTGTAACACGTCCTCAGGTGCGCGCGAGACTTCAAAAATCTGCGACATCAATATCGGCGTATCTCAGCGAACAAGGCCTCCAGATTTCACCTGAGAAATGTGCGCTGGTCGCGTTTACGCGGAAGTCAATGACGCCTTATGCCATATCCATCAATGGGCACAACATCTGTTACACCAGGACGCATAGATTCTTAGGGGTGATCATTGATCGAGACCTCAACTGGAGTCCCCATGTGACCTACCTGAAGAAGCGCCTAATGGCCATTTCACACGTTTTCAAGTTTCTTGGAGGGAAAACGTGGGGAGCGTCAGTACACGCAATGTTACAACTATACAGGGCACTGTTTCTCGGATATCTGAGATACAGCTTACCTGTACTGAGCAATACCTGCAGAAGCAACATCCGCACAATCGAAAGTGCTCAGGCGCAGGCACTAAGGGTTTGTCTTGGATTGCCACGATGCACATCGACAACGGAAACAATTGCAATAGCTCAAGATTACCCAGTGACAACTCATATGACATTGGAAGTGCTCAGAGCACACATCAGGCACATTGCCCGCTCCCCTTTCCATCACCTCGCCACTCTGCCGAATGACCGACCCAATGCCTCCTTTTGCCAGGCGATATCGGCGTACCGTGACTGCCTCCCTCGAGATTATACGCCTGCCGAGAGACTGCTATCACCTCCTTGGTGTTTGGCTCGTCCGCAAGTTCGACTCTCGGTACCAGGGATTCGAACGAAAGCAGGACTCTCGTCCCCAGCTCTCAAGCAGCTATCTCTCCTCATGCTGCACGAGACATACAAGGACCATTTTCACATTTACACTGATGGCTCGACAACTCTTGACGGATCTACAGGGGCTGTAATCTTCCCCGCAAAAGCTGTGACCCTTCAGTTTCAAACTTCTCACCAGACAACGTCGACTGCGGCGGAGCTTGCTGCACTTCGCTGCGCACTTCACATAATTCACGAAGACTTACCATGAAGATGGAGCATATTTACAGATTCAAAGGCCGCCCTGCATTGTCTGCTATCCGCTCTACGTCGTGGACAACAAGACCAACTTGTGCTGGAAATAAGGCACCTTTGTCACCAACTGGCAGAAAAAGGACATGACATCACTTTTCAGTGGCTCCCAGGCCACTGCGGCATCATGGGCAACGAACAGGCCGATGAAGCTGCGAGGAGGGCTCACGAAAATGCTGTGAAGGAACCCATCCCGCTATCAAGAGCCGATGCAGTAACAAAGCTTCGCATAATCGCGCGTGATTCCACACGAGCCATGTGGAACACACCTGGTTTCCAACATACTCGACTGCACCGCCTGGACCCATCCCTCCGACTACGCATTCCATCTGGACTTCCTCGAATCGAGACAACTGCTCTCTGCCGACTGTGGCTTGGAGTATCCTTTACGAATGCTTTTGCTTGTCGCATCGGAATGGCTGACAGTGCTGCCTGTGATACTTGCGGCAGCGAGGAAACACTCCAACATATCCTGTGTCATTGTCCCCGCTACAGCTCCCAGAGACAGTCGCTCGTAACGGAGTTGGCACGCCTCGACGACCGGCCGCTTTCTGAGCAGACGATTTTAGAATGCCGACTGATACGGTCTTCACAGCAGAAGGCGACGAGGGCGCTACTGAAGTTCCTCCGGTCAAGCGACCTGTTTGAACGACTGTGACGCTCCTGAGTTCCTTTGTGTGTGTGTGTGTGTGTGTGTGTGTGTGTGTATGTGTTTTTTTTTTCTTTTCTTTATCTCCCTCTCTAGGTGTGTGCATTTTTCTTTATCTTTCTGTCTCCCCTTACCCCTTCCCCAGTGTAGGGTAGCAAACTGGATACTTACCTTCCGGTTAACCTCCCTGCCTTTCGCATCTCATTTATCTCTCTCTCTCTCTCTTGTACCGAGCTGATATCGGAGCTGATTCCGCGCGTTTGCCAGGAGCACGGACTGCTTTAGATTATGTTTCTGTGCTAACGCAAAAATTAAAAATCGTGACAAGAGCAAGCGTTGAGGCCTGGGGTCACTCTCAGCATTTTATGATCCGGAAGTGTACACACCGGTCGAAGGAACAACCTATAGGTTGTTCCTTCGACGGCACGTTTTTTTCCCAATGACGGCACTGGTTGTCGTCTTAAGGCCACTTGTTTTTGAAGATAACGCCTGGAAGATCGGAAACGTGACGCCACATTCATAGGCAGACAGCAGTTACAACGAAAGCGGAAAGCCAGCAAGTCGACGGCAAAGTGTAATGAAGCCTGAGTACGTCCATGCCGGGCTTATTTCGTGTACTATAGAAGGCGTTGAGTTATTGCCCGTCTGAATTCATGGAACATTACTCGCACGCAATTACGGGTTGCTACTTCTATAAAGCGGCCCCTAACTCGGTTGCGCGACTGAACATTCCGCTTCCTCGTTTATATTCATATTGTGCTCGGAGGTATCGAACTCAACCATAGTGTGCCATGTGCACTTTGAACTTGCTTATGCGTGCACCTCTGCACTTTCTACAGTTTATTTTTTTTAACAAAAACTGAAGGTTCCGCGCGGAATAATAACTACTAGAAAAGACAGGATGATAGAAGCGTCTGTGCGTTGGTGTTTTATTGCGCGCTGTACTTTGACTTGTGTGGGCTGCACTGTCGAGCCCAATAACAACTTCGTTTAATATGGCGGTGCTTGGGGCAGCGAACTCGATCGTAGACGTTTACTGTAGTGTTGAATAGTGTGATCAGGATGGGTCGGTGTTGCCCTTGATGGTCCGCCGAACACTACAACAGCGGTTTCAAGCTGCCAATTCTAGCAAAAAATGTTCTCGTGTCAAACAAAATTTAATCGAATTAAAGTATCCAGCTCACAAGATGAACCGTTGGTGCATATAATGAGCTATTTCCCATATCTTTATCAGGAGTGTCTTAATGCCTAATTAATCTGAACATCGTCAAAAACAGACCCTCTGCCAAATTCGGAAGTAATTTTCTGGAAAAGTACTTGATTTCATAGTCGAAAATTATTTTAGAATAAATTATAGCAAAGGGAAAAATAGCAAGAAATATTGTGGGTTTTTTATGCGAAACAATCTGAAAACGCACAACTTTTTTCTCTCTTTTTTTTTTTTTACTTAGCCAATTAAACACGGAAAATTCATAAATGCGTTCACCTATGGCGTCACATAATAGAACCACGCCAGTAGAATATTCTAAAATAAGATTTCTCGTTGCACCTAGTTCCACACTTTATTGTAAAAACGTTCCTCCAATCACCTTTTGCTGCTTCGCGGAAACTCCAAAGAGCGCTGACGTTGCCCAAAAACTTTTTTCGAGGAAAATTCTCTAGGGAAACCTCATTCACACAATCGCCAACTAGCCCAATTTTTCCCAAGAGAATCGGCGAAGGTCACTTTTTGGGTCTGGGACGTTTCGCGTGAAATGACCTCACTGATGGGAGTCTGCTAAGGTGCTTGTCAGTTTTCCAACCCGGCAGCCTAATTTAATTAAAATTCTGAGGTCTTCCATGCCAAAACCACGATATGATTATGAGACACGTCCTATAGTGGGGGACCCCGGATTAATTTTTGCCGCCTGGGGTTCTCTAAGGTGCAGCTAATTATAAGTGCAAGAGCGTTTTTGCATTTCACCCCTTTCGACCGGCGGCTGGTTTGATACCAACCGGTGGCCGGTATCAAATCAGTCACCTCAATCTCAGCAGCGCAACTGGAGTTCACTGTAGCGCAGCTCCATAGCTACTATGCTACCACGGCGGTTATAGATTTAAAGATAGACTGCACTGTATTTCAAAGACGCAAAAGGCAAAGCTTCGCAAGCAGTGTTGCCAGGTTTCGCTATATATAGTCAAATTGGGCTACGGGAAAATTTTTTTGGCGTCGACTTGGACGAGTTGGCTATGTGGCTATATTTGGGCTACTGAAAATCTGCGACTTGGCTGTGTTTGGGCTATAAGTGGCGCCCTAATCCACGCTCCAGAGGTGGCTCTGATCGGGTAGAAGCAAATCTCGAAGGCTGTGTTTTAGCTGGCTGAGCCGGCCGCGTGGCAGTGCGTGTGTGCGTGGCCGAAATGACCCCCCGCCTTTCCTTTCCACTCTGCGCCGTTGTCTGAGCCGGTGGCTTTGAGCTTTGATGCACTTAAACTTACACCCTGCTTGAACGTTAGGCTCCCGATCCCCGGGCATCGGGATGAATCTGGGAGTAGTGGGTTTTTCACAGTACACTGTACTGACATGGCTATGCTCAGGAAGGGAGAGCAATAACATAGGGTCGGGGCCGCCGGGCGATCGTGGCGCCAGCATGAAAGAAGGGAAGCACGGGTGGATGACACGCCCCAGTGTGTTCATGACCATGTCTTAATTCTGGGTGAGGTATCGCACCGGGCACAGCTTTCGACCAGGATCCTCCACGTATCTCGCGCCAAGCTTTACTGCCATTTTCCTTCTCCTGCTAGATGAATTTTTCTTCGTGCTTAGATTAGAGATTCATTTCGATAGGTTGTACGTAAGATCGGATCCTCCTCAGAGAGGAGAAACCAAGCATGGGGAAGTGGACCAAGTATTCGAGAACGTATAAAAAAGAAGGAAGCAAGACCCCGAGCCAAAGGTGGGTTCTGGTGCTTTTACTTCTAGATGCTTTGCCCGTAACGTTACGGATGCAGATACTCATTCTGCTAATATCGAACCATGTTTGCCACGAAGACATCAGTACACCATGTCACATGAACTTCACCCGCCGTGTTGGCTTAGCTTGTGAGGTGTCGTGCTGCTGGCTCGAGGACGCGGGTTTGATTCCCGGCCACGGCGGCCACATACCCGCCGGGGTGGCTCAGTCAGCTAAGGCGTTGCGCTGCTGAGCACGAGGTCGCGGGATCGAATCCCGGCCGCGGCGGCCGCATTTCGATGGAGGCGAAATGCAAAAACGCCCGTGTGCTTGCGTTGTAGCGCACGTTAAAGAACCCCAGGTGGTCAAAATTAACCCGGAGCCCTCCACTACGGCGTGCCTCATAATCAGAACTGGTTTTGGCACGTAAAACCCCAGAAAGAAGAAGAAGAACGGCGGCCACATATCGATCAAGGTGAAATGCAGGAACACCCGTGTACTTAGGTGTACGTCAAACAACTCGAGGTGGCCAAAATTAATCCCGAGTCCCCCACTGCGTCATGCCTCCCAATCATATCGTGGTTTTGGCACGTAAAACCCCAGCAATTATTAGAGTTTTAGAACAGGGGCCCTCACACGTATTGGGGCCCCAAAGAAATAGCGTCGAAGCCACTTCGCATGCGAAAGACGGAAACTGTGTTTGGGTTTAGCGTCGGGCACGCTATTTCATCGGTTTAGAGGGAGCCCCAAGAGCTGCCCCAAAAGCTTTCGTCAACAAACGTGGCGGCGCCCATCGAGGCGAGGGCTGTAACCTAGCACACAACTGGGCTCGATTCGTGGTAATGCGTGAAGTTCGTACGCTAGAAGTGATTGCGGTTATCGCTTTCTCTCAAGTAACATGTGTTATGAAGATGGATTCATTATACGCCACTGATTCTGAATTCAATTGTCGATTTCATTGCTCGTAGGCCTATCACGGATTGACTTGGCTGGGTGAAGGTGCGTAAAGTTGGTTCCTCAAAACTAAGCGCAACAAGTTGCATGCTGCTAATCTAATAAGTTCTAAACTGTAATTAAAGGCTAAAACACGAATGTCTAAATTACTTTTGTTATCATAAAATGGTATATTTTATTTTAATATTTATAACAGCTTTCCTTTGACGCCGTAGTGACTCTGCAAACGCAACACGCACTCGCAAACGCAAAACGTCTATTCTAAAAACTCTTCACACCTGCATGCCCTAACGCTAACACCCGCAAAGCTCTTTGGGGCCCCAAACTTTAGGAGCCCCTATTTTAAAACTTTATTAGCCATCAACATGATTTTATTTTTGACAGTAACCGATTTTCACAGCGTTACCACTGTTATCAATTTGTTGTTTACCATTGCTCTTTGTGCGCCGTCGCGGCTTTTGCCATTTCGAGCGAGTTAGTTCGGGACGTGCTCGTCGCCGAAAACGACTGCGCGCTTCTTACACTAGTGTGCCATTTTGCGCAGTAATCTCTTAAAGCTCCGCTTCACACATTCAGACAGTGAGTGGCATCTGTTACCTGCAGTCCCTTTTCGTAACGCGCGTTCTTGGCGTGCTAGAGACCTAAGATGTCGGCCAGTTTGATGTAAATTGACACTATATAGGTAGTATGTGTCCCAGCTAATCCGGGCCAAGCTAATTGAAAAACAGAAAAAAAACGACGAGAAAACAAGATAGAACGATGCGACAAATAACGCGAGGTATCATAGCGCGAAAGACTTGTTTTAGCTCATCAAAAAAGAAGCCGTGAGGACGTCGCCGTCGCTGATCGCTGGACAGCTGAACTTCTAAGCCGTATCCAGAAATAACGTGAGAGATTGATGACGCTGAACATTATTTTGTGTTCACGACAGCTAAAAAGCAAAGTTCGTAGTTCATATTACTGTAAATAACTAAAAATAATAACTTAGTACTATCTGTCATAAAATAAAAGCACTCATTTCGCCCTCTGCAGCGATTCGCTGGAACTTAAGAGCTTCCGGAGCCAACCTAAAAGTGTCCTGTGCAAGCATATGATGTCGCTGTTGTTGATGTAAAGGGCCGACCGTCACGGCGGCACGGACATTTTGTTACGACGAGTTGTGCAAAAAAAGATTGCCGTAGTCGACGGTGAAAATCTACTCACAAATAAAATTGCATATGGCTATATGGCTATATATATATGGCTATATTTGGCTACGAAATATTTTGCACTTTTTTCCGTTTGGCTACATTTGGGCTACAACTTCTCTAGCTTTTGGCTACGCCGCCTCGTCGGACCTGGCAACACTGTTCACAAGTAGTTTCAAGAACTTCGTTACAACAGCGCCGCAGCGTTCCAAATACGAAAGTATATTTTGAAATCCGTGACGTTACACAGCCGTACTGGCGCTGAGATTACAGCGAGAACTTAAAGAAAAAAGATTGTTTTATTTTTGTAGATTGTATTATTTAAGAAAAAAGACTTTTATTTTCTCTTCTAATAATCAACCTATTACGGCAAACTTTGCAAAAAACAGTTTTGAAAGAATATTTCATCAGTCTAAACTGATTGTTTCGCTTTGGTGTCCTTTTACCTCCCAGCCTTTAACACTACATATTTGCGTAAATACAATTATTTTGTTGAAAAAAAAAAGAAACAGAAACAGATCTGACACACTGATTGCAATGCTCAACTTCGAAACTTGTGACTGTTGGTTCGATCTCAGTTATACCTGCTCGGATATCTTACATCGCGCTGTACCATGGACGAAAGCGAACAACAGGATCTACTAGTCTCGTAGCTCCGAATTTCTGTTCGCAGTAAGACCAGCATCGGACTTTTGCACATTGCATCTGTTAGGGCGTTTAATGCAGACATAATCTATGTATTGTACACGGTTCTAAACTATACCGGTAAAAATCACAATTTCACGTAAACTGAAAAAAAAATTGACGCATCATTTGTTCGATTTAGACACACTGATGTATGCAGAATTTACGTTTCTGATGCAGAGTTGCGGAACAATAGTTCTGGCGCGTTTTTTTTTTTTTTTTAATTCGGCGATCAATCCCCTGGTCGATTATACTCCCTCCCAAGTAATGACCAAGCACAACTCTGCCTATGGCGTTGGCGAATGGACGAGAACCTAAGCATGACATGGCACACGGGCAGAACGATTCAGCGCTTCACATGAGTTTGAATCGAAAAAATCAGTGTCGGTCACGAGTCGTAATTCGAGCTATTTTCACCCATTCATAGATAGCAAGCGAAACAGAGTCACTGAAAATCAACCTTCAATAAGCCGAACACGTTTATAGCAAACCCGAATACTTCGAACATGGTACACATTGAACAAATGTCCCGGCATGGGAAGTCGCACGTTCGCGTGAGCTGATACTGGTGCCAGATGCATTATGCGATGGCTTCAAGCTTAATCCGCGTGCGCGCTCCCTGTGTTTAACGACGTCCAGCGTCATGTTGACGTAAAGTGTGCTTTTCTTTATCACTTCAGTCGCGCTGCCACCGCCTCGAGTTACCGCAATCAATTACCGTACGCCAAGGTAATACCAAGTGTTTCATTTTATGATCAAAACTTTATTATTGCGATAGCAATTATATGGACACTCAAAAGCAGATTTCTGCCGTCGGCGTCGCCGTCGCCGTCGCCGTCGCCGTCGCCGTCGCCGTCGCCGTGAGGTTCCGTATGACGTCATTTGGAGATGAAATCGTCGCCGCGCGCCGAACGCTGTATGTGCGAGTGAAAGGGCGCGAGGGGCGCGTCTTTCACGGGGAGTGAACGCACGGCGGAGAACAAACGCGCGTTCTGCGCCGTGCTCGCTTAAGGGCTGCAGAAGTAGGCGTCTCTTTTCTCCTTTACAATCACCATATATGTAGAGCAAACGCGCCTTCTTCGGACGCGCGAGAGGCCGTGGGGGAGGGGGAGGGAAGGGAGGCGACGTTTAGCTGCGGCACCAAGTGCCTATTTATATCAGAGGCTCCAGCAACAGTCACCAACGCCGCACGCATTTTGAGCTAACGCGGGCAAAACGCCGATGGCGTCGACAACAGTTCTGCGTGTTGTTGCTACCAAAGCCGCTCACCTTACTTCGTATGACATTGCTGTGTTGCTATCGCATTCATTGCTTCGCCCTTAGGGCGAAACTGTGACATTTTTTAAAAAAAAAGAAAAAAAGAGACGCTCGTATCCAGACCCCGGCCGTTTATGAAGATAGGCGACGGGGCTAGGTGGACATTAGCAGCAAGAAAAATTTTCAGCGATAATTTCGCTGATTAATTGACATTTTCCAATAACTTTTTAGTTACTAACTTTAGGGCACGTGTTTTATTTGCGAAATTGAAGCCGTGTAGAAGTGAAGTCATGTATCCTTAACAGATATCCTAAGACTAGCATTATCGTCGAATTTTTGCTTGCTGCTAATGTTCGCCTAGTCACATAGCCTATCAGCAAAAACGGCAGGGGCCTACCTAGATATGCCCGTTTTCTTTAATGTGTTCCGAATAAAGCAAGATCTATATAGCCGCCTATCTAGGCAATTTAGGAGTATAATCTAACTGCATGCAGCCGTCGCGTCCGTGCATGTCAACAGTCTTTATAGTAATAATGATCCAAATGAGTCTGAGCAAGTTTGCTGAGCACTTGGATCACTGCGCGCAAAAAAAAAACGAAAAAGAAAAAAAAATGACGCGACAGGTACAGTCGATAGTTTGGAAGCCACTCTGCAAGTATCACGCGTTCGCCGAATTGGACCAACGAGCTTTGTTGCAGAGCTCAAGCAGCACGCCTGGCATGGCAAAGCACATGTGAGTACTGAATACTTCTCAATTTCAGCAATTAGAGCGACAAAAATGTACTGGCGCCCTAGTGTGTGGTCAGACGACAAGTCTGCTCACGTGCGCAGTGACTTCGAAAGTTTTGAGAAGGACTGTGCATGGCTCTATCATTCGAACTTTATATGACACTACACACACACACAAAAGAAAAATCATCTGCCCCTTATAATCCCAGTATCAATTATCTGATAGTAATATGGGCTTTGCATAAGATCTTATAACCTTGTATCAGATTATTTGATATATTGGATGTGTTTTCTTTCTCTTCTCTCTTTATAGGGGAAGAACCAGGAAAGCGCCAGTTATGACTCATGTTTTACAGTTAAAGAGACTTTGGTCATGTACTTACGTTTGAACGCCCACATCTCGCCTTTTCTCAGCGCGAGCGACGTCTTCAGAAGACCTAGCTTGCAGTCAGTGCTGACCATCGGGTGCTTGTGGATGTACTTGAGAAGAGGCCTGAGTCTTGGTTCAATAGCATTGAACGCGCCTTCTATGTCAGCGTTCAAGTTTCTCGTCGTTGACTTCGGCAGTGCTGTAGTAGTCGGACTCACGGTCGTCGTTTGATTCCACTCCTCTGTGGATACCAGTGGGGACGAAGTCAGCCATTGGACGCAGACGGTCACGAGGCAGGCTGTCTGGAAAATGAGACTCATGGATGCCGGCTCAGAAGAACGCTCGCGCGCAGTGAGGCTACTCCAGTAGCGTCAAAGGTGCCCACTTGTGCCAGCGGTTTTCCAGAAAGCCCGCCGCAGGAAGGGTTTCTCCAAATGCCCTTATGCGGCTTTTCGTTTCCTTGTATTCGCCTATGGCCCCCGCCACCCGAAACGTCGGAGTCTGCATTGCCGACGCGTCGGCGTTGTGTCACCTCGAGCTCCACGTCGTTGTATGCTCAGCAAACTTCCTCGAGGGCTCGACATTCGCGCGAGGAGAGCGCCCATAAGCTCGCATCCACATTTTTAGTCTACAGTTCATGATCCATAGCGGGGTCGGTTCGGGACAAATAGACGCATATATATTGTGAGAGTCACGCCAAGTATAGGGCAGATGACAGGTTCAGCCTTTTCCACGAGGAAAGAAGCCAGTCCTTGGAAGCTCAGATCTTGTTCGTACACCCGCGCAAACAATAGTGATGTAACTCTCGCTTCACGAAAACGCAAAACATAAGAAAAAGGAACGAGGGGGAAGAGAAGGCGGGGTGGGCGATAGAGGAGGGGGGAACTTCAAGCGCTTTCCACAGTATTCGAGTCATTTTTCGCATATCCTGGGCCTGTCAACAAAGTTTTCCTTTTACCTGAATATCTGACTGCATAAATGCCGATTTTCAACAATATTTAAGGGGATTTGTTTCAAACTGTCAAACAGCTCGGTTCAGACTGCACTGATAGCAAAAGTTTAGGCGAATTTCAATGCAATATTTAGTAGACTGTCACTAAAACGAACGTGGTTAAGCCAAATCTTCGGATGCTTGGTTAATTGTCCCATAGACCGCAAGCAATAAAAGAAACCACCTAACACGAACCGTCTATTCGTTTAAGCTAAATGTCCATGATCGTCCCTGGTGCCTGCTATACTCGGCTTAGCGAAATGCCCAAGGCGACCTTTCGCGCTGGCAAAAGCTAATGGTGTTTCTGTGCACATAAAACTACACCGGGTGGACGACGACGAGAAAGCCATTCAGGACTTTCACCATACAAGCATTAATTGAGGAGGGCCTCAAGGTGCTTTTGCAAAGCAGATAGCGATGGCTTTTACTATAAGGGGGGAGGGGGGATCACTTTTAAGTTATATGGAATTTTCAAAACTCGCCTGTTGCGGATAACATAGCTGCATGTAGTCCTTGAGCTGGATTATTTAGAGAGGCGGACATTACCTGCACGAGAATTCGAAACACACATTCACTAATTAAGAAATAGTGACTAATTAACTTTCTAATTAATTACTTTACTGCACATATGGCAGTTTACGAACTGTAGCCGGTGAGTTTTCAAAGCCACTTGGAATGAATTCCCTCTTCTGTGAGGCGGCATGCAAAGAGAAATTTGGGAGTTGGGAGCGGGCTATCCTGGGCTGGCACAGCTCTACAGGGCAATTCCGCTGTGTGTGCACTCTAGAGGAGATTCTACATCAAAATGAGGCTCAACAGGAGGGTCTAATGCTACAGTTCCTATGGAGGCAGCAGAAGTGACCGTGGAACAAATGCTGACTACACAGAGCAACGCAGCGATGCTCGCCTTTCGTACTATATTGCAGGCAACGTGACAAGAAAGCGGTTTCCCTCATATGCAGGGATCCCTGCGATGTGCCAAGTGACAGACGGTGCTGCAGCGGAAGTTCCTACAGACGTATACAAGGAATGGGGATTTTGGAGGGCTTCTGTGTTACGTAGCCGGGAGAGTCACTGTACAACTTGATTCATATGCTGTCGAATTAAGCAGGCTAACGTATGTTTAGCACAATGTGCATGCATTCAAAGGTTGTAGGCAGCCTAGGTGCTGCAGGCAGTAGCGTACCACAAACTGGCTGCCAAGTATTGCACAGAACTAACCTGATTATATCTGTTAGATTTCTTTTTTATCACCAGGATTAATTTCCTTCTAAGTGGCCTCAACCAAGCAGCAAGTGAAAAAAAAAATTAAGAGGCCGAAGCTTTGCGTAGCTTAAGGCACCGTCCACCGCAGAGTCATAGATGATGTTGCTGATAAACGTATGTGTTACAATTAAAGCGATGAAAAAACGTTCAGTCTAAATTTCTCTGGAACATTGAGCATATATACTGGGTCCGCGGTTACACGACCTTAGGCGCCACTCAAAGATGCATTTAGAAAAAGACAATACATAAACGGACACGATCATTCGCAATAAATGTTCCCAACTGCCGCAGTAAGAGTCATTATGATGTCTCGCACGTTAGCGCACGCCAATTTCAGAGAAATAAAACAATGAAATATTGGTGAAAGATACTACCCTCCCGCTGGGACAACCTCGGGCCACTCCTTAACTACGTCGATAAATCACTTAAAAATTTGTAGAGATCATTTTGCATTCGCAACAAATGTAATATATATGCGGTACCTTCAAAATATTGTTATGGAGAGCTCTACAGGAAAGGGGGTTTATTTACGCTGTGTACAAGGAGGCTAAAAGTCGGGCAGCAACAGCAAATATGGCGGAAGATTGACATCAGACTGCTGGTGGATGTGGGACTCTGAAAATCGAGTGCGAGCAACTTGATGTGCATGGTCGGCACGGGCAATAGTCTCTCGAGCATATTCAGTGGGTGGTCATCCAGAAGAAGCCACCTGGCTGTCCATGAGTAATGTAGGGTTGCGACTGTGTAATAGAAAGAACGGTGAATAACCAGTGGTCTCATGACTGGACGTGTTGTACGCGAATGTTGCAAAGGGCAATGCAGGGTCCCAATCCTGGTAGTCGTCAGACACACACATGCAAACATGCCGGTAAGTGTTCCGTTCAAGCGTTCTGTCAAGCCATTCACCTCTGGATGGCAGGCCGTAGTTATAATTTAGGTTGCATCACGCTGGGTTTTAGAATGTCATCGATCACCCTCGACAGAAACTGTCTGCCCGGTCAGTTAGCAGTTGCCGAGAAGCCCCGTGCTGGAGTTCAACGTTATGCAGCAAAAAGTATGCAACGTCGGTGGCACAGCAAATGCACGCGTAATGACAAATTGCGTCGCATCATCTGTGGCAACGGCGACCCCATGTTTCCAGAGGCGGATAGGAGAAACTGACCCAGTAAATCGAGGCCGACGCGGTGAAATCGCTCGTACGGAATGTCCAGAGGCTGAAGATGGCCTGCCGGCGGCAGTTTTCCGGCGCTGGCAAAGGTCGCACGAGCCCACGTAACGGCGCACTGAGCGGGACATCGCAGGCCAATAGAAACGGCGGCGTGCAAGGTCGTATGTGCGTGACACGCCGAGAAGTCCCGCCGTTGGCGCGTCGTGAAATTGCGCCAGGACAGTGGTACCGGGATCACAGGCAACAGGTTAGGACCGTCAGGGAGTAAAGTGCGACGATATAACGTGTCATTTTGGAGTGCGAAAAGGCGGAGGGAATGATCAGGAGCGTGGGAGTGCAAATTTTCGATGACTTTGCGTAGAGACGCGTCAAGGCGTTGTTCGGCAGCGATCTTGAAGAGTTGATAGATGGAAAGTACACAAGTGTGGGGGTCGCTCAGGGCAGTGTCCGGTGGATCTACGGGGTATCTGGAGAAGCAGTCGGCATCCTGGTGCAACCGGCCAGATTTGTAAACAACGGTATACGAGTATTCTTGAAGTCGCAGTGCCCAACGACTAAGCCGGCCAGTGGGATCTTTGAGAGAAGACAGCCAACAGAGAGCAAGCTGGTCAGTAATGACGGTGAAGGGTCGGCCGTAGAGGCAAGATCGAAATTTGACGATGGCCCAAACAAGAGCAAGACACACTCTCTCTCTGTGTGATCGAATAGTTTCGCTCAGCAGAGGGAAGAAGGCGGCTGGCATAAGCAATAACGCAGTCCTGACCACGGTGTAAGATATACTCTTTAGGTGAGGACACTCGCCAGACTCGATCGACCAGATAAAGTAGCAAAGGCGCGCGCCGATCGACCCGGTGACGGCAGCGGATACCTATCGGCAGTACGACGCAACTTCAACACAGACAGCTTTTTATTGGTTTAATCTCCTGTTGTTATAGCAACCGGCGGTTCGCGGGAAATCCGAAATGATTGAGTGACGCACGAAAGTAGGTTACCGGGGAGAGGGCATGCGCGCGTTCCTTGTCGGCGCACGCTCTCGCCTGCGTTCTAACTGAAGTTGCGTCGTTCCGCCGATAGGTATCCGCTGCCGTCACCACCCCGATAGACGCGCGCCCTTGCTACTTTATCTGGTCGATCGCGTCTAGCAAGCAAGCCGAGAAGTGTCCCCACCTAAAGAGTATATATCTTACACCGTGGTCCTGACCATGCTGGTGTTGGGCTAGAACTGCGCCGATTCCGAGGCCACTGTCGTCGGTACGAATTTCCATGGCGGCAGATTCGTCGAAGTGAGCCAACACTGGTGAGGATGTCAGTAGTCCATTCAACTGTGAGAAGGTGAGCGCTTGTTCAGGACCCAAGGAAGAAGTCACTTCTTTTTTAAGAAGGCAGGTTAAGGGCCGTGCTATTTCTGCAAACTCTTTCAGAAACCGCCGAAAATAAGAACAAAGGCCAAAAAAAGAACGGTCGTTACTTTTTGGCAGAACGAGGTGTTGGAAAGCTGGTAACGGCCCTAACTTTGTCAAGGCCAGGCCGTATACCTGTAGCATCGACAAGATGGCCAAGTACAGTGATCTCTCGGCGGCCGAAGCGGCATATTCTGCCCATGGACGCGCAGAATAGCCGAGAGTCTATGTAGATGGCTTGAGAACGTAGACGAGAAAATGACGATGCCATATATAGATACCACAGGCAAGTAGACCACTTGAAACCGCGAAGAAGGGGGTCCATCATTCGTTCGAATGTTGCTGGGGGGTTCAAGTGAGTACATCAACCTTATTACACACAATATAAATCGAAAACAAGAATGCAAACAAGAAAATGCAACCGCGGGTAATATTAATCAAGATATCCAGCCAGATATCCAGCCAGAATACATACATCAGCTACCATCGAATACGTCGCATCAGCCAAACACATCGATGGCGAGTACAGAACATTTCATAAATAACCATTAGAACACTGATAACTACATTGAAAAAATAACACTGCATACATATCACGTACAAAAACCGTAAATGAAACTAAGACAGTCAAACACAGATTAGCAATGTTTTTCACTTCGAAAATATAGTCCATGATGATGTAGGGCTGTTGACTTTAACAGACGGCGCCCATCCTGTCGATTTCCCTCGTACTGGTCCTCTTCAAAGTGTTTCTAAGTACAGGTAAAACAACAAAAGTGATTATTGATATGAAAAGTTGCCTTGTAAATACAGAGAACCCATTACAGTGCTTAAAAATAAATTTTAGCAGAAGCAATGCTGTATTACCTCGCTTCACACGTTTCGAAGAAATGCACAGGCTACAACAGACACCATGCCAGAAAGCGCCGAAACATTTTGGTCCCATGATGCCCCTTAACTCTACTACACCTGGGCATACCGTGCACAGGCATTTAAAGACCGTCACAGTACCCACTACGATCGGGAATGAGCACGAATGACCATCGGCTTACGATCACCACGCTACAAATATGTACAAGTCTAAAAAATCAGCTATGTAACGTAACACCCTGAGGTCCGCAAGATATCTCCTGAGAAATCAGAGAAAATCACAATGTTTCGCTTACCACGTACAAAACAGCCGCTCTCCCCAGACGAAGCACTGCGTTCTTTAGTCCCAAATAACCAGTACCGAAAAAAGAAAAAAAAAGAAACAAGAGACACACACGATGTGTGCTTCCGGTGAAAAAGGAAAATAGGTGGCTTACGTGACGATTCGTAGCTAATGTAAGACTATTTCGCGGCTAAGCATCTTCGTCAGTCCTTAAAATAAGGGTACAGACTGCGCCCATCAAAACGAAAAAAGCCTATGCGACGCGCGCTCGCAAACCATACGCTACTCAGACAGCATCGGTGCAGTGCTTACTTAGTTCGTGAGCGAACGTAGGTACGTGAGCGAGGATCAGAGAATACTTTCTTATTTAAATGAAAAACACGGTGCGGTCGTTTAAAAATTCTTGACACTTACCTCGCAAATGCAGGAGTTATCCGTTGCCTTCCAGTGATCGCGCTTTACTTGGGCTTCCCATCTCTCCCGTCGCTCTGGGTCCCGGGGGAAGCGAAAACAACGCAGTCCTTTATGCGTCGATCCGGCGCACTTGGGAACACAACAGCCCGTCATGTCGACACGATGCACTTGATAGCTTGTCAGTCATGCGGCTGAACACTGTCTAGCAAGTAGAAGCGTCCGCGAAGCATCCGCGCGCACTGTGCCTCCAACTCAGCACCGGCACCAAGCAATCGCAACGGCTCGCTGTGACACAATATGGCGTCGCTGCGAGAAAGCGGCGGCGCGGGGGCGGTCAAAGGTTGGCACCACCCTGAACGGCGGCGCTGGCATCGAGGCACCCTTAAAACCCCTTGATGTTAGAAAGTAGCGACACGCTTTGATCTACGCCGCAACACCCTCGCCGGCGCGGTCAACCTCCTCTTTTTCTCCCCCTCTTTCGCGGAGGCAGCGCATCCGCCACGCTGAATGGCTGCGGCGCTCGAGACTACCCCGTCAGGTGACCCTGACGTCACGAAAACGGCGCGAAACTTGCTTTCGCGCGCCTTTAGTTTCTCCCGCTCGCCATGAGCAGTCCAAGTGGTGGTCGCCCTGCCGCTCCGAACGTTTGTTTCCCATGTTTTTCCATCCTTTCGTAGGAATCTGATATTCGTTCTCCGTGAAAATGCCTTGCTGCTGCGCGTTTCAATGCAGCAGCAGGCCAGAGAAAGGGCAAGCCTTATTTTATATCCCCCGAGGTGAACGGAATGTCGTGCGTCGGAAGCAGTGGCTCCATAACATCGGGAGAAGGGATTTCGCCCCTTCTAAGCACGCCGTTCTTTGCGAGGTGAATGATGCAGCTTTCCTCATATTTGTGGATGAAGTTGCATGGAGATTTTAATGCTCTTCGCATAGCCGGACTCTTCGTTCAGTTTAATACAGAGCACCGATAACTGTGCATATAGTTTTTTTTAAGTGAGTCGGCTGAAATTTTCGTTGACTCTTCGAGCCGTGACAAAGCTTTTTTGTATTTTCGCGCGTGCGTTAGTTTTCAAATGTATGTAATTTGTGAGTTAATGCCTGTAACTCATATTTTGTAGTTGTGTGCGTGTGTGTGTTTGTGTATGTGCGTGCTTGTCTGCGTGTATGTGTGTGCATGTATGTGTGTGCGCGTGTGTGTGTGATCCTTGCGCCTGATACTCGTGAAGCCAAGGAACTATTTTACTCTTATTGCGTGCTTATTGCATCTTTGCAAAGTTTCAATACTGCGAGCATTTTTTTTCTTTATGTACTTTATGTTGCGAAGGCATGAACCGCAATATATAGGTAGATAAGTGGTATATTATGTATTATTCGCGCATGCTCATTAAGTACAAGCCACGCGCTTCTGATAATCTCCCTCAATTCTGATAAACTTGACATCTTGAAGTCTGTAAGTTAATTATCAAGTGCCAGTCTTAGCAGTTTCCGTGTAAGCAATCAGCCTTTTTTTTGTGAGAGAGAGAGACTTAGGTTACTCCCAGAGGTGATGGAATGTAATTTCTCGTCGTTTCATAGTGACGGAATACAGGCGCGTGTGTAAAGTTCTATGTTGGCTGTTTCGCAAACACAGCACGTATTTCGCACAGTCGCATTGGTACAAAGGCTTTTGGCCCACTCATTTTGGTGAATTCACTTTAAGTAAACTATCACATTTCTTCTTGGTTACCTTCTCTGAGCCTTTTAAGAGCGAAGATAGTGAACCAAATTCTCGTTTATACTCTACGCTGCTTATATTGTATGCACCCAATACACCTCCGCGTTACGGACAACCCAAGTGGCGACGTAGAGGTAAACAGCTCAGCCACTGCTTGGTACTCATTTTTTCGGAGCGCTTCCGCTTGTATTTATCGAAGCGTCCTAAAAGAATGGCACGACGTTCTATCGGAAACGTACTTTCGTCATGACAGTTTCACAAGGGATAAATTTCCATACAACGCTTCAAAGGGCCGAATAAACAAGCGCGCGCATTGATTCTAATGCGGCTGCAGCGAGCCACTGGAGGGTTCAGCGCCGCGCCGGCCCGGTGAGGGGGAGAAATCCGAGGAGAATTGAGGAAGAAAGCGCGCGCGTGGGGGAGAGTGTCGCTACTTTCTAACTTCAAGGGGATTTACAGGCCCTAAGCGCCCCCCGACGACAGCGCCATGGCGGCGGGATCGCGCATCCCGGCAAGCTTGGAGCTGCCGGTTTTCACACCTCCCATGCAGCTCTAGACACCCTAACTATAGTGTTCCCCTAACTGCAGCTCGCTGAGGACAACCGCGTTTGCCTAATACGTTTGCCGCGTCGTAGACGCCACAATCAGAAGTAGTGGCGTGTACGTGAACATTCAAAATCAAAATTGAACTGCGCGCCACGATGGCGTTCAGTAGGCGGACCGTTGTGGGCACGCTTCGTTCCACCGTAGTCTTCGCCGTGCAAGTTATTGAAGAAGGAGCAGAAGCACCGCGCAGGGGATGTTTAATTGCCAGTAACTTCGTTTCTGCTGAACGCGTTGAAGTACTTTTTGCGGCGAAGACTTTCTGAAATAGTGTATTTTAACTTCGAGCGCATTTCTCGACTCCAATAAAAAATAGTTCGGGCCCCCTTTAAAGTCTTTTTAGTGTGAGATGTGTACGCTAGGCGTATTAGTAGACTATTCGAATGCTTTTGATGGCATAAATCACAATACACGTGCACTGGTCAAAAAGTAAAGTCATTGTGGTTTTTATGGGGTATTTCTGCAGCTGCTCAATTCTTACCCCGAGCATCGCTAACAGCAAATATATATTAAGCAACAAGCCTCACATTTCAAGGTGCTTAGTACCGGTGACAACGGGAGTATTATAGGGCCAGTTCTGTTGTGTCTGCTTAGTAATGACATCGTCAAAATTGACAGTTCCGCAAGATTCATAATACACGCGATAACAGTAGAATGCTTTTCACCACCCGTGATACTGCTGACGCAATAAATTGTGCCAATAGTGCATTAGGGACATTGTCAACGCGGAGTGAGGGCAATTAATTATCTTAAGGTAAATGCGGTTAAAAGAAACGGGGGTTTACCGAGATTTTTTTTTTGGGGGGGGGGGGGGGGGGGGGTGTTATCAGAACGCAGGGGGGTGTGGATACGAAGTTATTGGTTATATCATATATGGTTATATCTTTTTTGAGCGAAAGGCGGTAGGGGGAGGGGGGTGGAGAGGTTCAAGGGGCTAGCGCTCTTCTTACCACGTTGTTTTATTTAATTAAGGCTGAACGCTTTTTCCGGTACATACAATATCCAAAGAAACTACTAGGCCCACCGCGGCTGCCACATTCACGAAATATTAATTTAAAAAAACTGGGAATACACAAACTATACCGCGTCATATCGTTGCACCGTGTCACCTCGCACGTATTTACAATACCCGACGTAGTTTCTTAACCCACATCATGTTGGCTCGGTCCACAAACCGCAAATACTCCTTTTATTGCGATAGCAATTATATGGACACTTCCACCGTATTTCTGCCGTCGGCGTCGGCGTCGCCGTCGCCGTGAGGTTCCGTATAGATAAAATCTCTGCCGCGCGCCGTATGCCCGAGCGGAAGCGTGTGGGCACGCACGCTGTCACGGAGAGCGAACGCACTCAATCTTCCACGCGCAAGCAAGGAAGCGGGAAGCGAGCGCCGGAGGGAGCGGGGGGAAGGGGGGGGGGGGCGCATTTCTACTCTGCCAACAACCGCGCTCGTCGCTCGCTCGCACCGTCTCTTATCTGCACACGGCTCTGACCTTTATGCGCCGTGTATTCGCGGCTCAGTTTCCGTTGAAGCGATAGACCGCACGTACGTACCTTCGCCGCTGCGGCGTATCCGCTTGCTGCCAGAGTTTTGACGGTCGTTGTCTGCAGTCATTCAGTGTGATCTATTCATGTTTGTTTGTGCGCGCTCACACCACGCTTGTTCATTCAGTTAGTAATAGTCGGGCCACATTTTCCAACGCACGCTACACATGCAATGCTGCCCGGATCGGCAGTGCAGCGCTACAGGTGTGTCCCTTCGCACGCGCTGCCCACGGGAAGCGCTTCTCATCAACACCACCGTTTCACACGCGCCTTCTCGTGGTCATCGAGTCTCTCTTCATGTCGGTCTACTTACGCCGCAGCACACCTGCTTACTTAATCAGGTCATGTTTACTACAATTCATATTGCTACCAAAGCCGCTCACCTTACGTCGTATGACATTGCTTTGTTGCTATCGCATTCATTGCTTCGCCCTTAGGGCGAAACTGTGACACTTTTTCTGTTGCATTTCTAATATCGGGGATACTTGGGATAAGCGTAATTTTTTTCCAGGATGAGTGCCTGTCTGTAAGAGGGAAGGGGGGGGGGGGGGAGGTTGGTCTGGAATAATTTTTGGGGGGGTGTTGGAATCCTCCTGGAGGGGGGTTAGGTGTGTGTATAAATTCCTGAAAAGAAAGGCTGTGTTGATGAAACCTTAAAACCACCAGAATGGGCTTTCCGATCGAATTATATTATGAAAATTCACATCTTGAAATAGTGCCTTGTATTAAGAGCCTCTGAGTTTTGTTGGAAGAAAACATGTCATGAAATAAGTACGGCTGTGCGAGTATTCTAAACTTCCGAATAACGAATTGAAAAGCCACTATTTGTAAACGGTAATATTTTTCGAATACTTTTCAAGTATTTCAATACGTCAACTGCACCCAATTAGACATAAAGTTTGAGCAAAAGTGCGGTAAATTTTCAACACCGTGGGCATAGTATAGAAATAAAACATGAGAAATTGTGTACTGGAGCAGGCTATGTCGCTTAAGTCGCCATACTTTACAGGCTATACAGCGATCATTCCCACTCTGCGATGAAGAGTCGTGTGCATCGAAGAAACTACTTCTTTGCTCCTAATGCTTTATTTGAGCTTTTAGTAAGCAACGCGTCATAACGTAGTACGTAATGACATAAACTTGCTAACTGTAAGAGTACTAGGATCTGAACATCGTTTTATATATTACTTGTGATAACGGCTTTTCATTATTCGAAAACCATTAGAAAACTATTCGATATTCGATTCGATTTGTTTCTGGTCCTGTTCGACTCGTGTTCGATTCCGTCTCAAAAATCACTATTCGCACACCCCTAGAAATAAGCATATATAACTGATCACAGATAAAATTACCCGGATCTGTGGCTGAATTGAATTGAATTCTGGGGTTTCACATGCGAAAAGCACGATTCGATTATGAGGCACGCCGCAGTGGGGGAGTCCTGATTAATTTTGACCACCAGGGGATCTTTAACGTGCCCCCAATGCACGAGACACGGGCGTCATTGCATTTCGCCCCCATCGAAATGCGGCCGCAGGCCGGGATTCGATCCCACAACCTCGTGCTTATACATATATAGCGGCGCATACGCCATAGCTGCTAAGCCACCGCGGCGGGGTACGGATCTATGGCATCCTTAACAAATGCAAATTTTACTTCCTCAAATATATAAAGATTCTTATTTACAATAGCTTGCTTGCATTACATATATAAAGTACTGCCACTTAGCGTGGGACGTACATGACGACCCCATCCAATATCAGTAACCTCCATATAATCCAAAAATGCAATTTGTGCCATCATGAATTCCCCACACTGTCTGGTGGGGAATTCTACTTCTTGAACTGGAATTACTGTCAGAGGTGGGCATTACATAGACGAAAAAATCGAAATGATTATTTGACTAATTAAGAAAGTTTTGCCAATTAACTTTTAAAGTAATTACTTTGCGGCGCCTGTTGAAATTTACGAATTGTAGCCGGTAATTTCGAAAGTCATATCCACTTGGAACGAATTCTGAGGATGACACTATAGTTTTGAGATAGGCGTTCCCAAAGTTTGCGGCGAAATGCATTGTGGTTCCAGTAATTTTCGAGCTTCAGAACATAAAAAGGCATTTTGTTAAAAAAAAAAGTAAGTCGAACGGCAATGCACTCTTACCGCATCTTTGATAGCTCTTATCTGAAATCTGCTGCTAGTTTAAAAATTCGTTCCAAGTGGATATGCCTTGTGAAATTACTGGCTTCGATTCGTACATTGCAATATCTTTTCTAAAGTAACTAGTTATAAAGTTGATTAGAAAAAAAAACTAGTGAATTATACATTTTGATTGCCAGTGTAAGTAATGGCCGCATCTTCGAGTAATCCAGCTCAATGAATAGATTTGTTCGGTATGCCACGGGTGATTTTTTTTTAATTCTATCATAATGGCCAGACCATCATGAAAAATTCCTGATCCATCTTTCCGTTGCTCTGCCCGTGCTACATAAAAGTTATTTCCAAGCCTGAAAGAAGCCCGCAAAAGCGCCGCGCGACATATTTCTCTGTTTATGTAGCACCTATTGAGCAACACTAAAATGGATCGGGAATTTTTTAAGCTGGCCTACAATTTTTTACTGATAGTTTTGCTCTGGTTATAATAATTGAGAAGATAATTATGCAAATAGGCAAAATACAAAAAATGGTCTGACTTGCTCCAAGCGACGGCAAAAATTACCTTCGTTATAGTTACGTGGCACTCGCATATTTTTTTTCCAATTTTGATACGTGGGACACCCTGTACATATACACAAGTGAAGGGAAGGACACTATTGTGACTCTAGTTCGATGGTGAGAGACAGACTCTTGGAGCAGACGGAGAGGAGACGAAAGCTGTATGCAGTGTGCACAGATATAGCAGGTAATAGCAGGTAATAGCTGGTAATAGCTGGTAATAGCATGCAAATAGCAGTAAGAGCGCACCAGACCGACGGGGCGGCTGGTGGCCACTCTCTCTCCACAAAGGGCCGGTTCTGCCTTAAATCCCTTTTTGGCTCCTCATCGGCAGGAACGAGGCGGGGTGGGTGCTGACGTCACCCGCGTCGCATTCTTCTTTCGTCGCAGAGAAGGCCTGTTCAGCTTGAAGTCATCCGCGTCTAATTCTTGATTCGTCGCGGAGAAGGCCCGGCGCTGCAGCTAGGACAACACCCGCGTCTCATTCTTGTTTCGTCGCGATGATCAGAAGAACGCAGTGGGGGGGAGCGCTCGTCGCCTCGATGATAGGCGCCCGGTCTGGCACAAGACACATACGAAATGTCTTGTTTACCAACGAAGTTTCCGCTAGCGGGCCAGGACCGGCTGGTGAACCACTCTGACAAAGGCTGGCCCACCAGCCGAAAAGTTGGTATAAACAAGACTTTTGACACATTCTTTAGACATTTCGCATAAATAAGAAGTTTTCGAGTGCGCAGCCTTCCGCGTCGGATTTGGGAAAGCGGTGTACTTGTTTACATCGACATCTACAGCCACATATCGTTGTTAGCGTCAAAAATTGGGGAAAAGGTGCATCGCTGATATGAAATAATGTCAAAGCGTAGAATAAAACACACATATCTGCTGATATGAGCCGCGTTGTTCCATAGTGAGACGAGTCATTATGAGCGGCTGAGCCACTTAAACAATGGCGACTGTGATCCTGTTACAAATATCGGGCTGTTGATTTATTACTGATTCTCGCTTTTCTTTAACTTCATCATATTTAGATTGCGCGCGTCATAAATCATTATTAGAGAAATCTGTGCTCCCATAAGCGCCCATTTAAAGGCCGCGTTGTTCTCCCGCAAAAACGTGGATGCCATCGCTGACACCGTTGGTATATAATTGATCGAGGCAGCTGTTTATGCTGCTGTACCGAATGTACCGTCTCTTGTTTCGCGTTTGACGCAGAGATAAACAGTACATCTCAGGAATTTAAAAAATGTGTCAGCATGCCAACACGTACAAACCCACCCATCTACGTTGCGAATATGACCGGCAGCCTACGGGAACGGTGACGTACAAATGTTGGCACAGCCGTTGGGCACAGCGCTGTGTCCCCGCTTGTAGCTTATTGTGTACGCGACGATCGAAGCGGAAGCGAAGACTAGTTTACTTCAAATCGCTAAGGCTAGAACTGGGCTATAAAAGCAGTTTCCTTCGTCCTATAACTTGCTTACGATGGTCGGCACGCTGATTTTATCGGTGCCGTCGACAAGTAAGCCTGTCGCAGTACAACAACTCGCCCTCGTCGGTGCCGTTGTCAGATGGGGAGGGGACTTGGCACCCGTAGGTACCGCTCCCCAGAGCGTACATGTACTCATATCAACCCAGCATCATTCGGTACATTGACCCCGGCACCCCCGGGCTGACTGGGTGGGGGGCTTTGGTTTGGGCCAACGGTCCTTCCCAGACAAGGGGGCCACTGTGGAGCGGCACATACCGCGCTATTTCGCGCTTCACACAAACAGCCATGTCGGTCGTCAGGGACACGAGCCCATCAGATCCCTGGATTACCTCGACGGAAAAGGTGTCAAAGCAAACAACCATGGAGACAACAGAAGCCGTCCGCGGCGCGGCGCACTCTGTTGCGCCAGCACCGGTTCCAACTCTGTGTTCCACTGAGGCGAACGGAAACACGTGGATGGACTGGCGCATGCGGCACAGGCGAGGCTTTTATTTTATTTTATTTTTTAATGCCTCACCATAATTTTTTGTCCAGTCGAGTGACCTTAGAAGCATGCATCATAGCTTAATGGAAAGCTTTCCACCTGACTCATCAAAAATCACAGCAGGGCGAGCCCACAGTTCGAGAAACTTCTCGCCTAGGTGATACCGCTCCCGGGTGAGATGGAACCAGATTTCCTTCCGTGCTTTTCCAAGCACTTCGTGAAGAACCGGCGCCCCTCCCCCGAAAACCGCATCACAGCGTGCTAACCAAACTTGGTATGAGCACTCGACGAGAAGAAGCACGAACTGGTTGATCGCCTGGCTAGGCAAAGGGTGCAGGAAACGAACGGTCTGAAATGGGACGCCTGGGAGACTAAACAGACTAGCTATCCGTTGGAGGAGAGCAGCAGAAAGTAAACACTGCGAAAATATGTGAACTGTATCCTCTCGACCGCCACAAAAGGGGCACAACTCCACGAGCCGGGATGGCTGTGAAGGGTCGGAAGCTAATCGGCAAACAGCCTCGTGCCAGGCGGTACATGAATGTAGCTCACCTAGCGTCAAGGAAGCTTGCCGTAATGAGCTTCCAGCTTGGCCTGGTAGGCCTGGTATGATAAAATGGTCTCAACGACACACTGTGCTGAATGGTCGGCCAGTCGTAGGCGTGCATGTCTTGTCGGTCTCGTATCGTCCCAGTGTTACCGCGCCTTAAACGCGTGTGTGAAGTCGGGCACACGCTGCCACTACCAGCAAGCGAGGACCGACGCTGCAAGAAGTCTTCGTCAGCAACGTGTTTTTAAGTGTCGTCCAAGTGGAACGCAGGGGTTTATCGATAAATTTGCTATTTCAGCCATCAATGCAAGGCGGCAACTACGTGGTTCCCTGTGCAGTCCGGGCGAAGCCCTCGCCGCTTTCTGTTTTTAAGTGGAGTTGCAGTCGTACGCTACGTACGTTTTCGGTACCGCACCGATGTTGAACTACCAGTGAAATTTCAACGCGGTACACGGAACGAGTTTGCAGCAGCGCGCGTCCGAGCGCTTTTTTTTTTTTTTTTTTTTCGGGGGACGTTTCCCCGAGACGGGGCCGCACGGCCACGCGCGCGACCCTTCCAAAACGCTTCGCGACTAATCCGCTAGGGCATGGCACATGCGCCGTCGCGCCTAAAATCCCTATATAAGAAAAGTACCGCCATCTATTCTTTCCTCCGCCGCCTCCTCTCCTAGAGCGCTTGCTTTCTTCTTTACTTTTTGCTTGCGAAAGCCAAGTCGACGGTGGCGCACCTAGAAAGTCTACGTTGAAGCCTTCAGGCCGGGCCACGGCCGCCTGGATCGGCGCGCGCGGCGGGGTTGCTCCGGCCGTCCCATTCGGACGGAGAGGGTGTAATTGCGGAAAGGGGCGTGGCCGCTGCTTTCGCCGCACCGCGGCGCGCGCCTCCCACCCCTCATAAAGCTTTAACCCCTCAACTCCCTTGCTACGGCTGCGCGCGAGACGATTTGCGCTATAATTCGCGCTATAATGAAAATATCGCTTTATAAGAAACCGCGAGAAGTTGTGCCGAACAAAAAGGCACACAAAAGCACCGATGTCACTTGACGCTATTTTTTTTTTCTTCTTTGCACTCCAGCCTCTGTCAAGATGATGCTGTCCGAAACGCGTACACTCGTAAGCCAAAGTTTTGCGGGAAAATTATTTCCGCGCCCTCAAGCGCAGCATGGCAATGGAAAGCCTGCACGTGAGAGAAGGCATTCGAGCTCTATCTGCTAGAAAGAATGCCAGCTGACTGACGAGGCAAGCAAGATTTTTTTTTTTTTTGCGCGAATACGCAGCCCGCAAACTTTTGTTTATGACTTGCATGTTCCCCAGCTTGACCAATTGACTGTCAAAATACGCCTTGGAAAGCAAGAGATATGACTCGGTGCTTTTAAATGGAGAGCTGAAGTCGCGGCAGTCTTGCATCTGTACATACGAATGCGCTGTTTATTGTGTTAAATAAGCGTGTTAAATAAGCGAACTCATCGCGCGTATTCCTGCACGAAGTATCAAGCTGCTTACCTGAGTCGACAGCCACGGACAGACATTTTTCAGCAACTTTCTGAGCTATCAGTAAATAATGGAATGCCATGTTTGTATTCATTGCAAAATTACCAGCATAACACATTCACAATACCTACAATTTATTTACGATAGCAAACACACAGCGCTTGTGCACTCGCAGTACTCCTTCAAACGCGGATAACTTTTCGGCTCAGTGACTTATACTCATTAGTTTTTTGCGGTAAGCCGCTTTGTCCGTAACGACTCCGCCAATATTTGAGAGTAGGGGCTTAATAAATTTGCTTGCAATTCATAAAGAAATCGCTGATGCATGCTTTTCGTTTGCCTGGCAAGCAAAAAGAGGGCAGCTCTCTAAGTGAGGACAAATTAAAGCTCCACTGCTCCAGTTTCCTCCACTGGAAATGCGTGAAAACTTAGACCAAGCTTTTTCTTGGTTCTCGACTTGCAGCACGGCACGCAGCAGTACGGCATGTTTTTGAAAAATACAGTAAATTACACGCAGAATTTCAGGCGAGATTATAAAAACAAATCACTTGCTTCAATTCAATGTGGTACAACAATGTGAAATGCATATGAAAGCATATATGCTAGTTACACAGGGCCTTCAGCAGCAACATTTCCAAGTAACATATAGTAGTTCGAGGCTTGAACGAAAAGCCGTTTCAGCACCATGCACTGATGTATCGTGGGAACTTCACAATGTAAATGCGACACGCATGCAAGGGCCCCGAATAATTAATTCGGCTGGTACATCAGGCTGGAGAAAATGTACTGCAAAATTATTATTACCAGCATGATTTCTGTATATGAAGACTTCTGTGAACACAGCGCTCGACCCGAGAACGTAGCCATACAGTGACCACGATGATGAAATACGTTTCTTTTTGAAGGGAAAAGCGAGCGCAAGAAAAGAATGACGAGCGTGGTCAGGGGAAGCGCTTCGGCACAGCGGCAACTCACTCGCCAGAATACGTCTCAAGGCACATGCAATGCGCCACACGAAGTCGCGTGAACACCCTGCCTAAGCGTTAGCTGCATCATTATGCTACAAAGAAACACCCTCACTGTGTAAAGCCGGCTTAAGAATCTATCACCACGTGCCTTGATTCTCGTGCAGTTTCTTGCAACTGTCAGTCCAATTTGGGCCAACAATCAACCTATCTTCAGGTGCACGATGTCAAATGCGCATCTCTCCAAGCATATCCACGGCCGCGACGCCGTCAGCAGAGGGGTGGGAGCACAGCGCCGCCTCACGGCGCGCGGGCAACTTCCTCAATTACATGTTTTCAATGGGGCGCGCGTCGAATGGGACGGCCGTAGCAACCCCGCCGCGCGCCGATCCAGGCGGCCGTGGCCGGGCGCGCGCCGCCGCCGGCGACTGCGGCTGCGCAGAGGACTTTCAACATGGCTCTGAGGCGGAAAAAAACAAAATATAAAGAAGTGAAAAGCGCGCGCTATCATCGTCCAATCGGAGATACAGGAGAGAGAGAAGCGGCGTTGATCAAAGGATGGCGGTACTTTTCTTATATAGGGATTTTAGTCGCGCCATGAAAAATGCGGATTCGTAAATTGCAACATGTGCCGTAAATTAATTAATTCAAAATATATTTAGTGGATTTGTTGTTCATTAATTGATTATGCGTTTTGATTTTTCGTGCAAGTAATGTCCGCCTCTCAGAATGATCAAACTCAAGCACTAGAATTTCGTTATCTGCAACAGGCTATTATAAAAATTTCATAAAACGTAAAAATGACCCCCCCTGTATATAGCGCGTGTTTCTACGAAGACTTAAGTAATACTTATAAATAGCCGTTTTGAATTAAAATGGCGGTTCCTTCGGAGACATGCCGTCAGCGGTGGCGACCACAGGGTAATCAGTAGCTATTTTTTATCTGAAATTAGCATTTAAAAATTTAGTTTCAGCGGGCTCATTGGCATCGGGAAATTGAAGCGAGCCCTCCGTACAACCCATATCAACTTTTGGATCTCGAAAAATGCCGTTACCCGCGGAAATGTGGCACGACGAATTTCGGCTATCAGAGCGCGCGAAACCGAAACTGAGAGGCTGCAGCGAGCGCAAAGCCTCGGTGCGACGTTCTGCTTACGTCACTCAGCAGCAGGCAGCCAGCGGGCTGCTGGGTGACGTAACCAGAACGTGTGCGTGCGTGTGTGTGCGTGTGTTGAAAACGTTCCATTATGGCTTTCTAACGGATTTTTCCTTTCTTATTGCCCTTGAAAAATAGCCTTAATTCTGCTTATTGTGCAAATGGGCAAGTGGGTAACTTCACATAAGGAATTACTTGGCTCGAGGCTTGTCTCTTTACTATGGGTCTCAATAGAGCACAGAAGCTATTTTGCTCTATAGTCCCGGTTTTGAAAAAGCTATGAGTCACCGAAGTTGTGGTAAAATGCATAGCCCCTCCTCCCCTGGCTTTCCTCGTTGTATAGCCTACAGGTCTGTAAGGTTTTTGAAAATCCTTCCGCAGGCCCCGCGGGGTGGAATTGCGTAAAAAGCCATTGTTATTCGTTCCATATTCCGGGGACGGATATCGGCAAACTCTCTACTCTTGGGATTAATTCCTATGATAAGTAAGCATGCGGCTGCAATGTAATAATTGTAATGTAAGCCCAATAATCACTTAAGTATAGAGTTGATACAATTTGCCAATTGCGCGTTGTGATTTCTAATGGAAGGCATATGCTTCTTCAGGTAATGCAACTAAGAGATAACATTGCTCTGTCACGGGGGATATCTTTACATGGGTTCGAATTAAAACGACAGTCATACCCAAATAGGTGGCATATGTTTCCGAGTGTGTAAGCAGGGCCACGATTTTGTAGCGATTCCTTCTCCGATGATATTCCTTTTCGCACTTTTCGCGCTTTGTCAGTGGTCAAAGCGATGTCCCGCCCACGTTATCAAAGCGATCAGCCGGCCGTGAACGGGGATGATAAGAGTGGCATATAATTTGAGCGGAAGACATCGCTACAAAATCGCGGCCCAGTAAGTAGGTGGCGTCGTTTGCTTCGACGGCAGAAAACTAGGTGGGGCGATGAAGTTAGGAAATTTGCAGGCGCAAGTTGGAATCAGCTACCGCAAGACAGGTGTAATTGGAGATCGCAGGGAGAGGCCTTCGTCCTGCAGTGGACATAAATATAGGCTGATGATGATGATGATGATGATGATGATTCGGGCCCAAATCGAACGCACTACAATATTCCGTGATTGATCGGTATCACCCTTACAGCAATCCGCGAAACGACGGGCATTGCCCAGCGTCCGGGGAAGTATATGACGAAGCTACCAGCCTTGTCACCAAATTGACTTTACTTACAAAATTAAATTCTGGGGTTTTACTTGCGAAAATCACTATTCTATATCGTATATAGTGGGTGACTTCGGATTAATTGGTCCACCTGGGGTTCTTTGACGTGCGTCTTAATCTAGTCAACGAATGTTTTTGCATTTCACCCCCATCGAAATGCGTCTGCCATGGCCGGGATCGAACCCGTGACCTCGAGCTTAAACAGATTTTATTATTACTATCGCTTAATTATTACGCAAATGGTCCCAGTTGCATTTTCTCAAATTGACAATTTGGGGTTCCTATAATGAGAAAAAATAATAGTAAGCAACTAGGCATTTTATGTAAACGTTGATACCTCCTGTTTCAGAGAAGTCTGTTTCAAATTAAGTGATAAAAAAACGTGCCGTGCATCACGATTAAAGTACTCAAAATCTGCAGCGCAGTGCAGATAGTATGTCTCCACACTTTAGAAAAATTGAATACGAAAAGCTGTTATGGAACAACAATGCATTTCACTACCTTGAAACTGGTGAAAGGCACACGATGTTTGTAGTCAAGGGTTAGCTTTTAGAACTGGCTAACTTCAATTCTGCAAGTACAACATGCCCCCTAAGGTCCCTATATAATGCGTTAGTTTTTGAAATTGTATTAATTAATAATCAATCGCATTGGTGATTATCGCTCAAATTTTGATGTCCGCCGCTGCTACGATGTGTGGTCAGCAAAAGTTCGAATTTTTTCTCGAATCCCTTATGCTTAATAATATGATACAGTCGTCGTAGAAACACGAGGTATATCCGCATAAGACCGTTGGAAACGTGATTGGCTACCCTACGTGCAGCAAAACGCCAGCTTGTTAACCTACGCACGAAAACAACGGCAAGGAAATATTTGCCGGATGCTTATCTAGTAGTACTTTTTTAGATTTTTGGG
Organism: Dermacentor silvarum; assembly: GCF_013339745.2. Taxonomy (NCBI): domain Eukaryota; kingdom Metazoa; phylum Arthropoda; class Arachnida; order Ixodida; family Ixodidae; genus Dermacentor; species Dermacentor silvarum. Next base: position 215,903,978 of record NC_051154.1, read on the forward strand.
ACAAGTTTTACGCACGAGTAACTTACTACAATAAGAGGCCGTAGGCACGAAGAATTCAGTGGCAACAACAAAAGTGCGCTGTGCAGCCAACCGTCGCCGCGCCAAATGGGTTCAAATTTTTCGTCTTCCAGAGCTTCCGCCCTCGCTGCCCAGGGGGCAGCAGCAGTCTGCAAGCAAACATGTCTACTGTCTACCGTGCATGGCTTGAGTTGAATGGCTTCGTGGTGTTTCGTTGACTCGCCGATGTGGTTTTAATATGTTTCTGTGTGTTCCTGCACGTTCGCTACGGTTTTAAAAGTTCAGTGTTTGAAGTAAGTGTGCCCTAATGCCGCTTTAAATTATTGTCGGCTGGTTTTCATCACACCAAAAGGCACGGGAGGTGAGTGGAGGAATCATGCCTGCGCTGCTTGCCGGCGACATCGGTTAATGATTATCCCAGTGTTTTCTAGCATTTTTGCCTATCTGACGTTTCAGTAGACATACTGTCGCAGTAACGTGTGGTCATTTATGTTGTGTTGGTGACTGATCATTGGGGTTTCTGTTGTGTCTGTCAACTACGGAGCGATATACGATGGGTTCGTCGCATCTCGCTTCGCGTTTCAGTAAAAGACTGTCAGCCTCAAGAGTGGATGGATGAATCAGTTTAATTGTCCGCTTCCTGTCTCCTTACGTAGTGTTTACTTGTGCGTATTGACGTTTGTGACCGGCACTGCCCTGGGTACGTAGAAATGCCGAAGGGCTAGTTCATTTAATGTGACATCGTCGCGGTGTTTATATTTAGCCTCCACTGAGCGGGCCGTCTCGAGATAATTGAGCCGCTCAGCCTGCTCTTCCGTCCGTGCTGGGCGGTGTCGTACAGCTTCATGGTGATCGTGGCTACTCGGTGTTTTAGCTCGCCAGTTTAAAGAAAGATTGTTCGTAACCGCTATTCTGCGGAGTGCTGTTGGCTAATCAAATGTATAGGCATCGGCCGTGGGCGTGCCCTTTGCTCCGCATTAGCGCGATGACCAGTACCATCTTGTTATACATATTTGATTGCTGTCCGGTGTTTATTTTTTGTTTGTTTTTTTCGGTCGCTGTAACTGGTGTCTCTGCCTGCTTAGCGCGGTTCTTGTTTCTGTGTAGCGATGTAGCCAGATCTGCCATAAAAGCAAGTTATGGTCCAAGGCTACTTAGGGCTGCGTTGAGCTCGGACCTTGCGGTCAGTATAGCTTCTCAGTGAAAATTTTCAGCAGTTTTGTGTATGTTGCTTGTGAACGGTTACCATGGCTTGGCGATTTTCTTTGCTTTTTGCCGACTCGTCTGCTATTCTCTCATTTGTCAAGAAGATGACTTCAGCGTTAAAAAGCGTGTACAGCTGTCAAATTGTTGCATTTACGATTGGTGAAAATTAAAGTTCATGAAAGGAAGAAAATTTGTTCAGTTTTGTTCACCCTTGTCGCCTGTGAAGTGCAAAGAAAAAAAATTAACGAAGCAAAGCAAATGAGTGCAAACGTACATGTCGCAAATAAAAAAGAAAAGGCAAGCTAAGGAGAAAGAAAAATATAATTGCAGCTAAAACAATTGAACGTTTGGTAAGTGAAAACTGAACTTTAAATTTTTGCAACTGTATTTTTAAGTAAATGTCTGCCACGTATTTCTGAAGAGATCCACAGACTCGATCTACGCTTGCTTGATCACTCGATCGAACCTCTATAGCTTGCATTGTTGAGTTTCGTTAATATGTCTTAAAACGTACGCCAGGCTGTATTTCATTATTTTACAGGAACAGGCACTGCGTGCGCTGAGGCCAACTTTCAAAACTTCACACAATAAGTTGCTCGAGCGGTTTGCTACGTTATCTTGCACGCAGATAACATTTGGCATTATCGTCAAGCTTATGACTGCAAATACCTCCTATGAACAATCTCTGACTATGCATTGAGCCCAAGAAGTTCAATTTCACTTTTGTGCTATATATAGCTGGACATCGGTACTGCATCGTGCTCTGTAGTGCGATCAACATTTTCTAATTCTCCCTAATGTGACTCAACTCCTTTTCGGGTCATTTTCTTTGTGATGAATATATTTCTGGAAGGTTACGTTCACTAGAGCACGTACTGCATTGATTGTGTACTTCACAGCCCCAATAGTGGTCTTTTTTTTTTTTTGTATTTTGCACGCAATTATTTTCATAATGCCTGCGACACACTCGTAAATTATGCGGCACAGCTTTCTGTCTGGATATATAATTAAGCTTTCTGAATATGATGACTGATTAATTAGCACAGTTCATTTTCTTAATATAAACCATAGGCTTCATTTTAGCTTTTGAACAGACTGAATTCATACTGCGCTCGAGATACAGAGAAACAATGCTGTTTTCCCGCGGAACTAATTAAGTTTCTTTCGGATGGAGTCTTTCTTTTTTTCTCTGTCTCTTCTTTCTTTCTTTTTTTTTTCAATTGGCTCTATAAAAAAAAAAAAAAAAGGTTTTCCTGCACCTTAGCAGTGCTCCCATACATATTGGCAGCGCTAACCTAGCCGTAATAGCCGTTCATTAATATAGCAGTAACTGTGCGACTTTCTGCACTCAACTATGTCTTTCCAAACCGCGCCGGTGGTGTGTGTGCATGCACATTTCACGTTTTTAGATTTATTTATCCGCCATTCCGCTGTATATCGTTCTGTTCATATCCGTCTAAATAAGGGCGCGAAAAAAAAAAAAAAAAACAGCGTTTGTGCCGTATTGTTTGACATGATTTGTTTCCGACGGTGCGCATATGCTGCTGCCGGAGCTGCTACTTTCGTTTTAAAGCAAACAGCTTTCTCTTGCTCGTTCGCCCGTTCCTGTGGTCAGTTTTCGTGGTCGGAGGTTGGACTTTGCCTCCGATACAAATTCCCCTATGCAAAGAGAGCGTGCACTCTGCGCAGCAGTCAATTGCGAGGCGCGTTTGTTGCCAAACGCCAAGACCCACTTGCTGTATGTGTTCTCTACAGAATTACGCGATAAATCGACAAACGCTACCTACGTATCCTCACTGCTACAACACCTTTCCTTTCATGAAAAGAACGGCTTTCTTGAAGCGGTTCGGCTATTCGCTTGTATTGATAACATCGTCGATTGTCTAATTCTGCGCAATGTTTTTCTTAACTTGTTTGTGTCAGGTCGACTGTTCATTTGCAGTCATTTGAGAGAAATGTACGTATGCTATGAGGAAAGAGAGGCCGAAGAGGCAGGCGCAATCTGGTTTGCAGCTGTTAGCCTAGCTGTTGCAGAACATCTCTCTCTCTCTCTCTCTAATCCTTTCCTGCGTATCGCATGCGTGCCCTTCTGTGTTTGTACTTACCGCGCGGCGCTCTTGACATTCCACAAGTGGCCCTTGCCCTTCTCTAGGTTGCCGCGTTCAGTAGTCCTTGGGATGGGAGGGTACGGCGCGTCACAGTTAGAACGGCCGCTCTCGAACGGCGGAGAAATGTAATTCCGCAGCCTGACACAAAACCGCTGGTCGCACGAGTTCATATTGGCTGTAATACAAGCATTTTCGTATCCTGTAATCTGATGATGAGCCAAGTAGTAATAGGATGATATAGGAGAGTGTGAAAAAAAAAAAAAAAAAAAAAGCACTGGTCGCAAAATTTTGGACGCGTGATGAAATTGAAGTAACGCGATGAGTTGTATTATTATGGTGACCGATTCCTGTAGTTTTGCGGTTAATCTTGCGAATTACGTTGCAGATTAATGCTGCAACACATTGTATAATGAGCATTTTCAAGCTGTTTAAGTATGAGCCCTAAAACGGAGGACACGTGAAAGGTGACGTCATGTTCGTACACCGTCCAGAAATGCATTTTTTTAAATTGTGCCTGTTCTTGAAAGTGTAGTGACGAGGTAACCAAAGAGAAGCCCTGCAGTAGGCGCTTATGGTTTTTGAACTGTGTGTGTGTGCGCGTGCGTGTGCGTGTGCGTGTGCGTGTGTGTGTGTGTGTGTGTGTGTGTGTGTGTGTGTGCGTGTGTGTGTGTGTGCGCGCGCGCTGGGGGGGGGGGGGGGGGGTGTACTGCCAAAAACTGTGTGGTTTCGAGTATGCGTGTGGGGTGGGGCTGCCCATAGAATTTCACCTGTCGTTTGTTTTTGTGCACTTAGCATGTCATTTAAAAATACGTATTAGATGGAGATTTCCACCGTTTTTCAAGCACCTTATGTTTTATACTTGTGGTGGTTTCTCTGGAAAGCGAGTAGAAATTTTTTAAACGGATTTTGTCGGTCTGCGTAGTGTCTTAAGAGGAAGCTTTAGCTCAGACCGAACTCCGATTCCGCCTATTTAAATACATGTAAAACGCAGAAACGCTTTTCTGAGATAACCACTGGGCTGAGTTTAATGAAATTTGTTGAACTTTGAGAGAAAGCTAAATTATTGTGACTGTTGGAAGCGGAATTTTCACTTAAGACCTTCAGGCCTACATTTTTTTAAAGGAATTTTCAAGAATTGGTTTGTTTGCAAAAAGTAGAAGCACGAAGTTTACGAATTCGTAGCTCTGCACCAAAAACAGATATCGCAGTTCTGTGAACTGCATTCATAGCGGACAAATTTGATGCGTAATCTTGCGTGAATTTGTTACCTTCTTTACAAGGGTTTTTCAAAAGCCCTACTCACATATTATTGGTTCTCACTTGCTCACTAGCTGGAAGCAAAGTAAATTACTCTCTCACGCAAAGTTCGCTGAAGAGCATAAAATACAATTACGGCAATACAATATTGTATACAGTCGAACCCGGATATATCGAAGCCACGTATAACGAATTATTATGTATATAGAACAGCTGTAAAATCTCCTTGAAAATTTCTGTATGAAATTTTTATATATCGAATGACCGATATATCGAACTTTTTTGTGATCCCCTTCAGATTCGATATATCCGGGTTCGACTATATAAGCAAGATAACTCTCCCTGCACGGCTTTTTGGTTACGTGACCGTATACAGATTGGTTGCAGTGTTTCACCGTCGAGCGGCGCCACATGTCATTCTTGCGCCATTTTCAGAGCTTATAGTGCGCAAGGTTCTGACTGGTGTTGCAGAAGTCGCGGGGGCGCGGCAGCGCTGAACTTAGCGTCGCAAGTTGGTGGCTGGGCGTGAGGATATTTCTAGTTCTTTAATGTGTTTCTTTTTTTTTCAATAGTTGTAACGACCTGTCATTGTTTCGTATTATTGGCGCCGCCTCCAGGACATCAAAAAGCGGCAACGGGGACAGCGAAGCTAGAACCCGTACTGGTCCATGGGTTGGGGCTCGCCGAGGCCTGCGCGTGCCAGGGGGGTTTAAGATCGGCTGTCCGCTATCGCGGACAACACACTCCGGCCTCGTCGGCCCCAACCCACGGGCCGCCCTGCTTCCAGCTTTGATCCCGTTGCCCCTTGTGTGCCCTGGAGATCCTGCCCCGCCAGCTTCATTATAATCTCAGATGCTCTCCTGAGGCCTCTGTTTACCGCTTACACGTGCTCTCCTGGGGCAGTACTTGAAAAAAAATATTTGCTGTGATACTGCGATGAGAGAAGCACCCCGCAACGAAAAAAGCGTCCCGCGATTTCTGCAGCACCAGTAAGAACCTTGCCGCAAAGTGGGCCTTTTCATAGACTTACTGTATATAGGCTCCCTTTAGGGAGCTTAAATGGAGCCTATACAGTAACTATACTTTTCAGAAACATGCAGCGCCGCTATTTCCCTTCGTGATGTCTTTTGGTGAGAGGGTGCGCCGGACAGCTGCCGTCAATGCGAATGCGTGAAGACGTCGTGCGAATTATCCTGCGCCATCCGCTTCATCGTAATCTCAGGTGCTCTCCTGAGGCCTCCGTTTGCCGGTATTATTTTTATTTTCGCATTCTCACAGCAATACATATTTGTATTGCAGTGACGCTTAGATCAGCCATATATGGAACGCATAGGATCGTAGAAAAAAAAAATGTTGTGCTTACTGCAGCTCCATTCTTGCAAACAGTTTCGCATAAAGATCAAATTTTATAGCCTGGATCGTTCATTCTAACACTTGGCGTTGTTTCTAAAAGAACAATAAGAGGAACACGGCTAATTTGTCTTCGTCTGCATCTCTCAGATGCACGCCCGAGCCATTATAAGAAGGAGAATATCGAAGGCTATGCTCTACTCTATTGTAGACGGAGGAAGTTACATAGCCAGCGTGTTTTAGACATTATTTCGACATGGAAGACTTACTACAATAGGTGACCCGTAAAACGAGCAATCGCAGGGAATTGTGGGGCGCGCCGTCTGCTAGCAGCTTCCGGTTCGACGGACGACGCAGCGGCATCGGCGGCATGCCCGGCGCACGTGTTTTTCTACGCGGTTTCAACTGTCAGTCGTGCGAAGCCTTCCGTTCGCTTTGTCGACCAGCAATGTCGTGCCATTCATACAGCTGATTTCTAGGTTTCAGTTCACTCTGGGCGCGACGATGACGAGCCAAGAAAGGCAAGGATACGCTTTTATTCATAAACGAACTCTGGTTTTCGTCTCGGCAGCCGTCTTTGTTTTTGCCAGGTTTAGCTCTACGACATTTGCCGCTGCTTGATCGCGCCGTCACTGACTGCTCTGCCTGCGGGTCAGTCAGACAGATGAAAAAGCTATCTTTATCCGATAATTTATCAAGCTTATAGAAGCATTACTTAGAAAATCGGGTGTTGAGGCGATGGCCATAGTACCCTGGTAAATACTGCCCTGTGATCGTCGCTGCAACCGATATCTTCAGTAACGGCGCAGCTAGCGTAATTATAAAATGAAGTTCTGAAAATGTTCGGAAACTGCGCGCTGTCAATGGCATTTCTCGGTCGAAACTCGAGGTTCATTTCAATTAAGTGGTACGTTAGAAGTTTTCGCTTTTTTGTTAACAAGATGGGGAAATGGCCGTATCGCCGACATATTACGGCTGCGCGTTACCTCTATTTGTTCTTAAGGAATTGAGGTGGGCTAGTTGGTTACGAGTATATTATGTATGTGTCTCGCTGTGTCCTGTTTAAATTTGCGCCGTAGAACCATGTTTCATAATACCTCTATATGTGCATGCGAGTACTGAAATAATTATTGTTGCTTGAGTCAGTGTTAGAGAAAGAGAAATATTTTGGGGAATCATTCCGTGTCGGCCCTTAAGCAGCTCATCGCCGCCTGATAAGTGGCACTGTGCGTTCATTTTCTTTTTGTTCACTGATGGTTCAGTTTTGGAAGTGGCAGCCATGCCTCTGATGCTTGTGCACAGCTGACTCAGCAAGGGATGCTGCAAGGCAGTAGGTACTATTATGAGCAATATGAAAGGGAACACAGGAACGCGTAGAAAACACCCTCTGACCCAGCTATCGGTGATACACAGCGGCCGCCGTCGGAAACATCGGAAACAAAGTGGAAAGGGGGACGCTGTTCTAACAACTGTTCGCACTCCCGCCGTGCGTCTGCAAAGTGCGGAACTTCGCATCGCCATCAGACAGTGATAAGATAACACTGTTAGATATTGCGTCACTGACACCTGGGTGCGTCGATTCAAATAAATTATCGGTTTGAAATACAGGGCAAGCTTGGTCTAAGAGTCCTATCACGCGGTTGCGCGAAGAAAAAAAAAATAATGAATGAAAGAAAAGAAAATGAATCGGTGTAAGTCCCTACGACAATTACCGTCTTATCGGCTGTCGGACGACACCATATTATCGGCGAAATGACGTAAGCTGCTGCTTTGTAGAAATGCCAGCGTGGTGGGAGTGCCAACAGTTAGTAGAAGAGCGCCCTCCTTTCCCCCTTTTTTTTCACAGCGCCATCCGCGTATCGCGCTCTGAGTCTGTTTCGAGGCTGTTTGCCACGCGTTCCTGTGTTCCCTTTCATATTGCTCATAATAGTACATAGTTTACCTTTAACGCTTGAATTTGAGTAGCCAACGGCTGAACAGCCGACCATGGTTTTGCTAGGCGCCTGCAACCTAGTGTGACAAAGCCGGACTGCAAGCGCATCAATAGACAGTTTTAGTTTAACGTTAGCGTAATAGCGGGCTTAAGGGAAATAGCGTTACCGTTCCGCAAACGAACTTTGCAGAAAGGTAGTTTTAGTATAGCGTGATAGCGTAGTTTACGTGCGGGACACTATTCCATTACGCTTTGAATTTCGCATACATAGGGCACCTAAGTCTATGTGTGTGTGCGTCCGGAAAGTGCGAGAGGCAGTGCAATGGGAGTCAGGAGCGTGTTGTATTTTTACTTCTCATGTCCGCCGATCTGCAGCGAAACAGACAAGCAGTACAAGCTGTCTACCATAGCCTCTGAAATGTACCCATCTCAGAGGCTATATGCCGTCGTCGCGCCTATCTCCCGACTTTACCGAAAGGTGGCGCTTGCATCTCGGAGAAAATTTCTCTCGTTAGGCTTAGGCGCGTTCGAAACGAGAAGCAATCTCGAAAATTCCTTAAGATTAGCCATAACACTCTCTCGGCGAAGCGGCATGAGACTAAGCAAAAGCCGTTTACGCAGTCATTTGCTACGAACGAAGTGAATTCTACAAAAACAATGCCAAATTCAGTTCGAAGCGGGCGACCGGGACCGCCGCCATGTTTTACATAAACTACGTAAGCCACGCTAACATGGTTAACTCTGAGAAGTAGCGTGCGCACGGTAAACGGTATGGGTCGTTTAGCGTTCTGCGCATGCGCATTTCGATCCCGCTATTCCGGTATGCCCGCTATTCCGGTAACTACGTTTAACTAAAACTGTCTAATATATATGCTTCAACGGCGAAGCGATGGCGGCGGCTGCGCTTCCTCGAACCGGAAACAGCAAGCAGATGGCGCATCCCAGAATCCTTCGCTCTTTTACGGGTCACCTATTACTTGTCTGGTTTGTCAAAAAAGAAAAACTGCAAATTTGCCTTCCTCTGCTCTCCTCGCAGTTAGTAATGTCTGAAACATGTCTGTAATCTCGCCTTCTTCAGTACGGCAGAAAATGAACTTCAAGATTCGCTTCTAGTAATTGCTCGGGATTGCATCTGAGAGGGACAGACGAACACACATTTGCAGTTCTTTCTTGACAAACTAGGCAAATAACAACGTCAAGTGTTACATTGAGCTATCCGGGTTGAAAAATGCAATCCTTCTGCAACATTTGAGCAAGAAGAACCTTTTTTTCTATGATGTAAGAGAAAAACGCGCTTCCCTGTACAGGGTCCTGCATATTTCTTTAACGTGTTCGAAAAAAAGATTTTGCGCTTATCGCTGCACTGTTCTTGCTGAATTGTTGCAGAAGGATCGCATTTTGGGGTCTGCGTTGTTCAGTGTAACACTTGCCGCAGTTAATTGCCTGGTTTTTGTGCGAATTTGCCTTCGCTTATGGGGATGCGAGCTGCTGCCGCGATGGCGCAAGCGTAAACTTGTGTGGCCACTTGCCGGCAGCTGCAGTAAGCAGCGTTTCAGGGATGGCTTCCGCGTGTTTCAGGAGCGGGCAACACGCGGTAACCCCCCCCCCCCCCGGCCAGCTGCTTTCTGCAGCTGCCAGAAGGCGGCTACACAAATTTATGCTTGCGCCATCGCGGCAGCAGCAGCTCGCATCCCCATACACGAATCCAAATTTGCACTTTTTTCTTGAAAACCTAGCAATTAACTGTGTCAAGTTTACACTGAACGACGTAGACTACAAAATGCGATCCTCCTGCAAAATTTCAGCAAGAACAGTACAGTCGTAAGTGCAAAATCTTTTTTAAAGGTGTTAAGCGAAATATGCAGAACCCTAAGACTCTTGCCGACGGTGCTAAAGTGTAAGAAACGCAGGAAAAGTGTAGACATGCATCATTTACCGAGCTTTAAAAAGCAATGAGCGAATATTTGTACATGTGGGAAACTTTTGGAAGCTTGCACAGCACTTGCTCATCTAAAACAGCTATAAAACGCTTGACATTGCCTGTGCCGGTGACACTGTCCATGCAAACACATGGCGATAGCAAACGTACCGTAGCAGACGATTGCGGAGCCGGCGCGTTTTAGTTCTGGCTCCTCAGCGAGCTGCCGCTAGGGGCGCATGTGACTTTCTGAAAAGGTCCATCAAAAATATTGACCATGGAGGAAGTAAAAAACTGAGGAGTAAAACTGAGTAAAAAACATCACTCTTTGTGAAGCCAAGTAACGCCGGAAGTTGGCGTTACTCCGCCATCTTGTCGTGGCAGATTCTCCTCTCTTGTTTACATTTCTCATGAAACCACGCCGCACTGCACGCAACCTGGTTGCTCAGGCGCACGTGCTCCGCAGCGATTCTGCAGCGCTTTGAGCACTACTATAAACGTCAACGTGCACATCTAGGTCATGAAACACTACAGGTGGGTAAGCAGGCATTGAGAATGCCGATGTCGAGGGCAGCAAAATGAAGCACATATTATGTGTAAAGCTCCACCGGCACACCTGTGCAGGTGTGTATGACCCTCGAAAGCGCTCTCCTCAAATGAGCTCGTGCTGTCGCGAGTACTGCGAGAAACAAGTAACAGTTGAGCAACACGTGTTTTAATATGTACAAAAGCAAGTTGTTACTGAAAACAAAGTTCTAAAGCCAGGTTCTAACGTTCTACGTTATCATCGTTACTTATTATCACCTGCTGTCAAAAACAGGAATACTGCACGACTGTCACTGACCTCCAAGGCGTTCATTGTACAGGTTCTGAAACAGTGGTTTCGGTCTACAATGGCATGTTAGTATGATTCCGTCGAAGAGGGCAAAATTTCCTGCAGATATTCCTTAGTCCGTGGCCATTGCCGTAGCGCGGTACGTTGCGTACAGCGTTGCATGCGCATTCATCTCACTCCCACCTGGCCACAGCAACATCCGGGAGAGCACGGCCCAGATAAAACAGCGTAACGAAACACAGAGACTAACGCAAACCTGCCTATACACGACACCTTTGCCAAGGTAAGAAACCTACAGCGCGACACATGAGATAACAAAGCCGCCATTGTGCCACAACATGGCCGCTACAGTGCAAAAATCGTGAAAAAATAATGAAAAATACCATGACTACGTCACTTCCTCCACACTTTTCTCCTAGTGCGCGGAGGGGGTAGGGCCTCTCAGTTTTTTCCTTCCTTCATGATATTGACGATTTTGGCGGAGCAGTTTGTTCTTGAGAAACGAGATGGCGCTTTCGGCGCTGCGCCACACGCTGCATCAGCGAAAGCGCGCGAATACGAAACCGTTATTGCTTCTGCCCTGTTTCCGTGCAATCAGCTGTCGAAAATGCAACTGTTTTCGCTCATGCACTGTGCTCCATTCATGCTGCAAAATGTGGAGCGGTGGATTGAAGATGTGTGCAGTAGTTGGTTGCAAAAATAGTGTCTAGTATATTAAAGAATAGAATGAATGTGTGTGACAAAATTCGCGGACCGCATGTACTGCCGGCCTTTCTCGATGCACGACTTTCATCGTGGATCAAAAAAAAAAAATATATATATATATATTACTAGCATAGTAAGTTTCGCGCACGTTATCTGCACACATCTACCCCAACTCACACGCAAAGTTACGCACACTCTATCGCCAATGTATATATGAATGGGTGCACACTTGAATCAATGCGCCAAAGCATGGGTGACAGTGACTATACCGGCAGCGTACGAATGGTCGAAGCTGAATGTTTCGTGACGGTCCACGGGAGTAATATATAAGCAAGTTATTAGCGATAATATATCTTTGCTACAAGCTATTACAAAGTACAGAACAGCTCTGTTCCAAGTCTTGTGCGCAGCAAGAACAAATCAACTGCAACTGAACACATCCGCTAGCGATTAGGCAGAAGATAATCAGATAGTGACCGCACCGATGAATTTCACTCAGTCAGAAAAGTGACAAGCCACTGCTTCAAGGTGTTTGCTAAATAAAGAACGAAGAGCAAAACACACAGATCCAGATTCAATTCATAAGCCAAAAGTTTGGATGTATTGTAACAAGGAACGCGAGAGGTAAAATATGTATTTACAGGAGCCAACAGGCAATATGGCGAAATCTACACACACTAGCCGAGGCGCGCCTTCATCGTCTTTCTTTCGCTGTGTCCTCGTGCGTGCACTTGGGTCCCGTGACAGCCTCCCGGCGTCAAGAGCACCGACTTGGTAAGGGCCTGTGTAAGGCGACAAAAGTTTTTCTGCGAGTCTGACTCGGCGCATTGGAGTCCAGAGGAGAACGAGGGAACCTGGCGGAAAATGGTGGAGCCGGCGATGCCTGTCGCATAAAGCTTTCTGTCTTGCTTGCATGTGGCTAATCGGTGGCGAGCAAGCTGACGGGCGTGATCAGCTTGAGCAATGGCGTCGTGGGCATACTCAGTGGTGGTAGACGTATCAGAAGGCAGCAGGGTATCCATGGGTAAAACTGGATCACGGCCGAACAGCAAATAAAATGGAGAGAAACCGGTGACATCGTGGCATGATGAATTGTAGGCGAACGTCGCGAATGCAAGGTTAACGTCCCAATCGCGGTGATCCGAGGGCATGTGCGTCGACAAAATGTCCGTGATCGTGCGATTTAAGCGTTCTGTTAGGCCATTAGTCTGGTGATAAGCGGTGGAGAGCTTGTCGGATTTCGCGCGATGTAAGAATGTCGGCGATTACTTTTGAGAGGAACTGCAGGCCTCTGTTCGTAAGAAGTTGTTTAGGGGCATCGTGATGAAGTATAACATCGCGCAACAAAAAGTTGGTGACGTCAGTGGCATAGCTTGTAGAGAGGGCTGCGCGTGATCGCGTACCGTGTAGCGTAATCTGTTGCGACGGCGATCCATTTGTTCCAGAGTTGCAACGGCAATCCATTTGTTCCAAGAGTAAGACACTGGGAAAGGGCCAAGCAAGCCGACACCGACGCGGAAGAAAGGCGCATATGGGATGTCCAGTGGTTGAAGGGGACCACTAGGGGAAATGGTACGTTTCTTTCAGCGTTGGCAGAGCTCGCACGGAGCGATGTACTGGCGCACCGACCAATACATGCCGGGCCAGTAAAATCTGTGGCTCGAGCGGCCGTATGTACGAGAAACGCCGAGGTGGCCCGCCATGGGTACGTCATGACAGGGCTTAAAGTCTCGCTTCAGTGGAAAGGGGGCCCTAATAGGTCGTCGACCAGTATAGCGTGCGCACACACGCTTTTATATATATATATATTTGTTTGTTAACACAATGTCGTTTATGCATTCAAGGACAAAAGTAACTAGAATGCCAATGAATTTCACCGCAAAGTTCGGGAATTAGTATCTCGAAACTGGTGTCATCCTGAGAATTCGTTCGAACTGGATCTGCCTTGCAAACGCCACGGCTATGATTTGTTAATTGCAATATGGGCCATAAGGTAATTAGTTAAAAAACTTAATTAGTGAAGTTTTGGTAATTAGTCGATTATGCATTCCAATTTTTTGTGCAAGTAATGTCCGCGCCTCTTTGAGTAGACCAGCTCATGAACTAGAATTGTGCTATCTGCGACAGGCAACCTTTAAACATTTTTGAAATATATATATATATATATATATATATATATATATATATATATATATATATCATAAGAAGCCAACAAACATTAACACAAAGGACAACATAGGGGAAATTACTTGTACTTTACTAATTGGATAATAGAAATGATAAATTAATGGAAATCAAAATGGATGAAAAAACAACTGTCCGCAGGTGGGGAACGAACCCTAACTAACACTCCCAGGGTTAGCTCTAGTTGTAAAACATAAATACCCAAGAAAGTGGATGGGAAAACGGTTCCGCGGTAGCTCAATGGTGAGAGCATCGCACGCGTAATGCGAAGATGTGGGTTCGTTCCCCACCTGCGGACAGTTGTTTTTTCATCCATTTTGATTTCCATTAATTTATCATTTCTATTATTCTATTAGTAAAGTACAAGTAATTTCCCCTATGTTGTCCTTGGTGTTAATGTTTGTTGGCTTCTTATGATATGATTAATAAAAATCGGGCCCCATGGTTCCCTTTCTTCTCGTTCTATATATATATATATATATATATATATATATATATATATCAGTGACGCGTTGACAAGCTCTGGCAGTGAAATAGGTAAAAGAATGGAAGCGTGTAGGAGAAATACCTGGAGCAGTGTGACAATACCTGCTTTCCTGTTTTGGGTCATGCCACATCAACGAATTAATCGTGCTTAAATCATTATTAAAAAAATTCGATAGTTACAATTGCCCCGCGCAGTTAAGGTACTACTGGTAATAAAATCACCTCCAGATCTTGTCGAATGGGTGCCACAATGCTGCAACTGAGCTGCTGAGGAGGGGCCGAGCCCCTCATAAAGAACTGGAGGGGGGGGGCCGAGCCCCCTCGGGCCCCCCCTCCATCACTAATACTGCTTCGCTATCACTAATACTGCTTCGCCTTCCTGGCCAAACTGCACTCTTCTTTTTTTTTTTTAGTACTTTGAGTCCGAGTATAAGCGCTGCTGCGCTTGACTTCTAGACTTCTATTTATTCTGATTTCGAGTGAATCTGGCTTGGCATCATTTTGGTTACTGAGTGAATTCTGTATACAAGATGTTTCAGCGAACACTTTCAACAATTTTTAAAGGTTGCCTGTGGCAGATAGCACAATTCTAGTTCATGAGCTCGTCTACTCGAAGAGGCGGACATTACTTGCACAAAAAATTGAAATGCATAACCGACTAATTAACAAAATTAACCAGTTAAGTTATTATTTAATTATCTTATGGCCCATGTTGCAATTTACAAATTCTAGCTGTGGAGTTCGGATCCACTTGGAACTGATTCTCAGGCTGACATCAGTGTCGAGATAATAATTGTCTAACTTTGCGGAGAAATGCATTGGCGTGCCAGTCACTTTCTTAAAAAAACGTCATTTTATACATCAAAGCACAAAAGTATGAATAGATATATAAATTATAGGCTCTTACGTGCCAAAAGCATGATCTGATTATCCTGATTATCAGGGACGCCGTAGTGGAGGACTCGAATAATTTAAACCACCTGGTGTTCTTTAACGTGCATATTAATCTAAGTATACGGGTGTTCTAGCATTTTGCCCCCATTGAAATGCAGCCGCTGTGGCCATGATTTGATCCCGTGACCTCATGCTTGGCAGTTCAACACCATAGCCACTAAGCAACCACGGTGGGTAAGCACTAAAGTATCTGTAACGCCAATGCATTTCTCCGCAATGTTCAGGAATTAACATCTCGAAACTGGTGCCATCCTGAGAATTAGTTCCTAGTGCATCCGCCTTGCGAACTCCATTGCTAGAATTTGTAAATTGCAACATGGACCATAAGTTAATATGTTAAAAACCTCATTGGTGAATTTTTGTTAATTAGTGTATTATGCATTTCAATTTTTTGTGCAAGTAATGTTCGCCTTTTCGAGTAGACCAGTTCATGAACTAGAATTGTTTCATCTGCCACACGCAACCTTTAAAAATTTTTTGAAAGTGTTTGCTGAAAGTATTTATGGCTTTTGCATCCCAAATGCGTAAATGTAAATAATTAGAAGAGATTTCTTTTTCTTTTTTTTTTGTCGCCAGTCGTGTGCCTACTGGAAAGAGAATCAATATCGAGACACATATCACTCACAGGCTTTTCACATGCCGTTGATAGAAGACTCTGCCGAAGGGGTCACTGAAGTCCGCAGGTATTTTTCAGGGTCAGAAAAGCATGGAAAATAATTTGAAGGGAGGTGAACATACATCAACATATTCATTCTCTAGGCATAGGATATCTATTTAGTTGGCTACCTGCTTCTCTTTAAAAAATATAATAAACTTTGTCCTGTGTATATATTTAGATATATTGTGGCTGTGCATGGTGTTCTCAGCGGAAATTAAAAAAAAATGTTGAAGTGAGGAAACACGGATGAGGTAGCCGCTGCTGGTGCTTCTAATGCGCTTGTCCTCCTGTTGTCAGGATTTGCCGAAATAAAGCGGAAGTATAAATATAAAAGCCGTGCACGTCCGCGCCTACAGTGATGCCGTAAGCTTTTAGCCACAACAAAAGTGAAAAGGTAGAGGCAACGCAACATAATCCTCAGATTATGTGGGTAACAGAATTCCGGTAATGACACTTCAGGAGCCGAGGGGGGGGGTGGCTACGGATCGCAGCCCCCCCCCCCGGGAAGACTCCAAAGGGGGCTCGAGCCCCGGAGCCCCCCCCCGTAGTCGGCGCCTATGGACAGTCTGCATCCTGATGTAATCGACCAGACTTGTAGATGACGGAATAGGAGTACTCCTGCAGCTGCAAAGCCCAGCGACTGAGGCGGCCAGTTGGATCTTTCAGGGATAAAAGCCAACATATTTCATGGTGGTCAGTGACAATAGAGAACTGTCGGCCGTAGAGGTAAGCTCGAAATTTTGTGACCACACAGACAAGAGCGAGACATCTCCTCTCGGTGATGGAGTAGTTCTGCTCGGATCTCGAAATAAGACGGCGGGCGTAAGCTATCGCTCGGTCATGTCCATGCTGCTGTTGTACTAAAACAGTGCCTATGCCATGACCGCTTGCATCGGTGCGGACCTCCGTAGGGGCGGAGTCATCGAAGTCAGCCAGAGTAGGGGTTGCAGTAAGCAGGCTTATGAGCGTGGTAAAAGCTGAAGCTTGTGATAGACCCCAGGAGAAATGCACGTCTTTCTTAAGAAGTTCGGTAAGTGGCTGGGCGATAGTTGCAAAATCTCTCGCGAAACGATGAAAATACGAGCAGAGGCCAATAAAGCTCCGAACGTCATGGATGGAATGTGGTATGGGAAAATCGACCGTTGCACGAACCTTGTCGGGGTCTGGCCTGATACCTGCAGCGTCAATAAGGTACCCAAGGATTGTAATTTCACGGTGACCAAAATTGCATTTCGAGGAATTCAACTGCAGGCCAGCTCTCCGGAACACATCGAGAACCACTGACAGACGCTGCAAGTGGCTTGAAAAAGTAGATGAAAACACGATGACATCGTCAAGGTAGCATAGGCAAGTGGACCATTTCAAGCCCCAAAGAAGGGAGTTCATCACGTGTTCGAATGTCGCTGGGGCATTGCACAGACCAAACAGCATGACCTTGAATTGATAAAGACCATGTGGTGTTATGAGCACAGTCTTTTCCTGATCATTGTTGTCCACTGCAATTTGCCAAGAGGCCAAACGGAGGTCGATTGAGGAAAAATACGTAGCTCCGTGGAGACAATCAAGCCGGTCGTAAATTCGCGGCAATGGATTAACATCCTTGTTAGTGACCTTGTTTAGGTGACGACTGTTATCCTTCTTTTTTACGAGGACAACAGGGGAAGCCCATGGGCTGCAAGAAGGCTCATTGATGTCCTTTTCCAGCATCTTGTCGACTTCTTTCTGAATGACGTGATGTTCAGTCGCGGACACTCGATAAGGACGCCACTGAATTGGACGAGCATCACTAGGGTTGATCCGGTGTGCTACTATAGAGGTTTGGCCTAACGGCCTGCTGTAAAAATCAAATATGTCCCGGTATTATGTTAGCAAGCGGCACAGATCCTGAAAGTTGGACGTAGAGTGATCAGGTGCTATCATTTTATCAGTAATGTCAGTTATCTTGGACTGTGTCTTGGGGCAAGGAGACGGCAAGGCGGTATCAGGATCAATAGCAAACTGTACGTGCTCTTTAAAAGCAGATACACTCGCCAGTCCGATGCCTTGCGATAAGATTTGTGGAATGGGGCCGAAGTTCAAAAGAGGAACGTATGTGCGGTTGTCAGCAACCGTCACAACTGCATGCGGCAAGCCTGGGCTATGTTGCTCGTAAAGATCATATCTAGCGTTGGTGATAGCATGTAGCCGCCTTCAAATTAACAAGTGACAAATTAACGTACACAGAGGCTTTCGGCATCAGCTGAACAAATTCGACGAAGCACAAGTGCACGAGTGTTTTATCGGCGGCATCTTGGGGCAGAGGGAGTTCCAACTGTAGGAGACCAGCGGCACAATTGTTGAGGGCTGAGTGGGACGACAGGAAATCATTTCCAAGGATTAGTTCGTAAAGGCACTGGTCCAGGACTCCGAACAAAACTGTGACATTTTGTCCAGCGATGCACATTCCAAGGACGGGAGGTATACTGCCGGCGGCGACTCGTACAGCAATCGAAGTAGCAGGCGTGAGCACTTTGCGGAGACAATGAAGAAGGTGCGAACTCAGTACTGATATATGTGCGCCTGTGTCAATTAGCGCCGACACTTTCACACCGTCTACTTCAACGTCCAAGAGGTTTCCAGTTGTGGGCACAGTCAAAAGAGGATTTTCAGGTTGGGCAGGTGATGCAGTGGCATCTCCAGACACTGCATCCTTTAGTTTTTCGAGAACCGTCCAGCGGAATTGGGCAATGGGGACCGACGAAGTAGTGGGGAGCGTGACCGACGATTGCATGGTGACGGGGAACGGCTGGAACTCCGTGCGGGCAAGTTTGCGTCATTATGATGCACTTGAGAGCCCTCCCCACATGTTGGGTATTTGGAATCTTGGCGGCTGTTGGTCAGGAAGGACAGGTGCAATGGATACGTCCGATTGCGACAGGGGCGAACAATGTGGCCAATCCCTCTGCAGTTGAAGCAGATTGGCCTGTCATCATGTGTACGCCACTCGGCTGGGTCGTGATATCGGCGATAAGTGGGCTTCCGGGGTCGAATGGGCGAGGGGTCCATGGCCGCACGACTGAATGCACAAACAGGCCTAACACCAGCGTCCTCCAACTTCTGGCGCACAACCGCTTGAATTAGTGCAATGATTGGTCGAGATTCGTGGTTGCGGCTATGAAAAGCAGTAGGTGAAGCGGCCTCTATCTCGTGTCGAAATGATGCGCACTATGTCTTATGTTGGAGGAACTTGGCGAGGCAGCGGGAGGTCCTCGCAAGAAGTAGTGGCGATGTTAGGCAACCGGACGAACCTCGACTGGATGTCGCGACTCTTCGCTTGCTCAAACCGCCGACACTCTGCAGTAACGTCAGTCACTGTGGTGCAGTTCCTGAAGACGAGTAAATTAAAAGCATCGTCAGCAATTCCTTTCAATATGGGGCCAATCTTCTCCGATTCCGAAATCTTGTTATTGACCTTCCGACAAAGGGACAAAATATCCTGAATGTAGGTGATGTAGGATTTGGTAGTGGTCTGCACTTGAGAGGCGAGTTCTTGTTTCGCAGCGTGCTCACGACCATCTGGCTGACCGAAAAGATCCCAAAGGTGCTGCTTGCAAATGTCCCAGCTTGTGAGCTCCGCTTCGTGCGTGTCGTACCACATGCGAGCTGTGCCTTGCAGGTAGAATGCAAGGTTTCCCTGCATCAACATCAGGTCCCAGCGGTTGGAGGCACTGACACGTTTGTACCAGTTCAACCAGTCGTCTACGTCGACATTGCCAGTTCTGGTATACATGCCAGGGTTACGAACTTGCGCTAAGATGACTGATGGTGTTGCAGATGACTCACGTTGACTATCCAGTAGTCCAGTTTGTGTCACCATTGCCTTCGGTCATACGAGGAGTCCACTGCGGAGTTCCGTGTTGTAGTGGCCTCACCCCTCACTTTCACCAAAATGTAACAAGGAAAGCGAGAGGTAAAATATATATTTACAGGAGCCTATATACGTGTACAACAGGCAACATGGCGAAATCCACACACGAGCCGAGGCGCGCCTTCATCGTCTTTCTTTTGCTGCATCCTCGTGCGCGCGCTTTGGGTAACGGTCCCGTGACAATATAACTTGAGATACATTTTTAGCATCGCGTTTAGAACAAGCACCATATTTGCTGCTCGCGTCATTTGGAGAAAGCTTAATGAGCTCCGAAAGCGCTTCTATATGTCCTCTGAATCTGTGGCCAAAGCTTCGTGTCGTTCACCCAGTCAGAGTCTACGATATCTTCTGAAACAAAGGTTTCCTGAACCGCACCGGACGTCATGGACATACATTGTAAACATGGAGGCAATGGAGGCAGCTGAGGCAAGCAATGGGCGCGTCGCCACATGGTAAAACATGGCAGCGCCCAGGGGATCGCCGCAAAAAGGTTCAATAGTTCTTTGTTTATGGGATACCAGGCATGCTCGTTTCCGTTAATATGACACACAATCTTCCCATTCCTACCACAATCCAAAGACATGTTCTGAGCGGTAAACAGTCCTTTTAATGATACATTTTCTTTTCATGTTTGCTTTTAGTTGTTTTTTAGGTTTGTAGTTTTTTAATTTCATGCATAAAGGTTAAATATAGAACTTACATGTGCACTTTTTGTATATAAGAATATGATACAGTGGCGCACCAACGGGGAGGGGGGGTTGTAGCCCCCCCCCCCCTGAGGCCGAGTTAACCCTCTTTTGTTTAACCCCTTTTCTTTCCTTGCGCCTTTGAGTACTGCAACTACGATGTAAGACGTACACTTGCACACTTGCAAAAAGTGCATTTTTTGACAATTTCCTGTGAGAAATTGAAATTAGTGCTGTTTAGATGGTATTGGCAAACTAAGGCATACTGATATGATAAAGGATGCATTTTCAAGCACTGCCAAGATGATACCTTTCCATAAGGAAGGAGGCATGCAGACGAAAGGGCTTTTAAATACATCAATTATGTTTTAACTAACCCATATTCAGCCCCTGGTGATGGGTTGAGTGCAAGAAAGGCCAAGCATCAGGTGCAGTTCATAGTAGGGTTCAACATGTTGGACCCATTTCGAAATGGCAGCAAGGAAAGCATACCAGATCAGGCTTTATTTCTTTGTGTGAAAGAGGTCATGCACTGCATTCTTTTTTTTTTTTGGCAACATTGTGGACTAAATTTGGCGCTGCTTTATTCTGATTAATATAAAGTGAGTGAGGGATGAATGAGGAGAATAAACAGACTTGCAAAAATGCACTGCAACAGGATTGACAGTTTGGCTAGTAGGTTATATTTAACCTAGAGCGCAAAGTACTGGCAACACAAAGATTTACAGAAATGTGTCATGGAAATAAATTAGTAATAAACAATCTTGTAAATAATAATATAATTAACCATCTGGTAATGCAGTCCCGAGGGTGTTATAGTATCAGCGTGGTGATTGATTTTATGAGCTGCGTGATTTATATATGCTTTCATGAGTATTGCCCAAGTGTGACTTGGTGAGAATTCCTGATTGTTAACCTAGCATTTAGTTTCCTGCTTGTAAATATCTTCTAGAAGTGCAATAGCTGCAACTTTAGTGTTGTGTGGTGCAGGATTTGGAAGTTTGTTACTATATGTAGTGTATATTTGTTACTATATGTAGTGTTGCTTGGCCAACTCTTGTAGTAGCTTTAGCGTGGTCCCTTCAAACTCTCTATTTTTCTATGATTTTTTTTCTTCATCCTCTTTGGTGTTCTCTTTATACTCATCCCCTTTGAAGCAGGCAAGTGTCATGCCCTTTCCAGTGGCAGTTGCCAGCCTGTCCCTTCCCTTTTTTTCTTTGTAGGTGTGTCATGCTTTCATATGTAATAACCATAATAAATCTACTACTCTATGCCATCATTTAGAAATTATTAGTTTAGGTATGGTGGGATGGCGAGCTTCACAAGTAAAGCATTGGACCACTATATGGAAAAAGTGTGCCTGCTTGTAAACATTTCAAAGGTTTGGTTCAGCTGCTGTAGTTAATGCAAGCACATGCTGAAGATGGTACCCATTGGAACAATCAACTTTGGATATGAGCCTTCCTTGTGCTTGGAAATGTACCCACACCACCCACAGACCCACTGATGGACCTGTCAGTGGTTGTGACTTCTCATCTAGACCTGCCACATTTGCTCAGTGCCTATAGGCATTCTGCTGCTGAGCACGGTGTTGCGGGTTCAACTTTTGACTGCAGTGGCTGCATTACGATGGGGTGAAATGAAAAAAATGCTCCTGTGCTTAGATTTAGGTCTGTATTAAAAAAAGAAGTGGTCATAATGAGTCTGGAGCGCTGCACTATGGCGTCTCTGATAGCTGCAGTGTTGTTTTAGGATGTTAAACCCCACCAATAAATCAACCAATCACTTGTCATCTGAATGGGAGGGTTATTATTGAACTTGGTGATATGTCTATGCAGTGGCCACAGCAGTGACCTGCTGAGATGGCAGCCCATTTGTGCCTGGAGGAAGCAGAGGTGGTACGACTGGTGCTTGAGTTTCTGGCCAATCGGGAGCTAAGCATCAGCCAATTAGCATTAGAGCGGGAGTCTGGTGTCATAAATGATGCCCTCTCTGATGACCTGCTCTTTTTGAGGCAACTCATACTGGATGGCCAGTGGGATGATACCCTGGACTTTGTCCAACCATTGGAAGACATGGAAGCCTTTGACAGCAAACGCTTCAAGTTAGTAACTTACTATGTCTGCCTTTCGCTTTACACTCTTTTCTGTTTGCTCCAGCATTAAGGCTTCATGGGTACTTCATCAGGATCGAAAGTGTCATTGCTCTTGAGAGTTATTGGGACACTTGAGCTGGTTGAACTTTTGTCAGTCTGCTTTCTTGCCCTAGAATTGAGAGGATGAAGTCCACACTTGTGGCTGCAACATCCGCATTGTGACTTTCTTTGCCAGAATGCAAAGAGACTCGGCTTTCCTGTGACACCAGTGGTCCACTAATGTTTACAAAATTTGTACGTCTTGTTTTGTCATCAGATATTTTTCTGAGAAAATAAATGTGACACTCTTAGTACTTTCCACACTTTTCCATAGCCTGTACTTTCACTGCACCTCTGCCATTTGAGGTACAGCTAAACATATGGGTGTAAAATGTGCTCAACATTAACCTATCCTGTCAGATATTTTATGCAGCATTTACCTTCTTTTTAAGGGAGTGTAAGCAAGGGTTACATACTTCTTTCTGCAATGCCAATAGGTGCAGCCCATTGCCATCTTACGACACACATACCTCAACTATAAGCTGTAAGAATGTAGCAAGTGAACATTGCCTTCAAACTTGAAACAAGCTAGGATACAGTTAGTACCCTTATAGGAAGGTTTAAGACTTTGATGCTTGCAGGAGCGTAAAGCTTGTTTATGTAAAGTTTGACAAAGCTCTTGAGTGTATAATTCATATCAGGGGCTTACGTAGGCACTTGGGCGCCACTTATGTTCCTCAAATGCACCTTTTTCTGCTGTCCAGGTTCTCCGTTTTAAAGCACAAGTTTCTCGAGCTGCTGTGCATACGATCTGAGGCTGGACTCGTGCAGAGTGCCGAGCTGGGTGTCGATGAAATGGTGGCCTGCCTTGAGGCCCTGGAGCAGTGCAGCCCCTCACGGGAGCACTACAACCAGCTTTGTCTGCTACTCACCTTTCCCCGACTATGTGATCATCTTGACTACAAGCACTGGAATCCCAGCAATGCCCGCATCAACTGCTTCAGAGAGGTATTTCTCTTTAACAGGGGTCCTGGGAAGGCTGATGTGCACTGGTAAGGTCATAGTCCTGTAATGAAATGTCTGGCACAACTGACTACAGTATAGACAACTTATAACGTAACCGCTTATAGTGCAGGACCGGATATAGTATGGTCTTTTCAGACTCCTGTTAATTTTCCCATAGCGCTTCATGTATACGCATACCGCTTACAGTGCAGCCGCGTGAGACGAAATACCGGTTATAATGTGGCTTCCGCGGGAAAATCGCCGACAAGGGCGGTAGCGAGCAGGCTTCTCAACGAGGTGCGCCCACAGATGGGAGAGGAGATCAACCGGGGCGATGCGGAGGAGGAGCATGATATGTGGAGCAGGAGTCCAAGGGCGATAAAATCGTCGCCGCGCGCCGTATGTGCGAGTGAAAGCACGCGGGGGACGCGCGCCTTCACGGAGAGCGAACGCACAGCGGAGAGCAAACGCGACTTCCATCACACGAAAGGCCGTGGGGGTATGGAAGGAAGGGAGGGGGGGGCGACGCTGTGCTGCGGCACCAAATGCGTATCTTGCAACCGGGCGCAAGGGGAACTGGCGACGCAATCTCCCACGCAAAAGGAGCAAAGTGGGAAGGTAGCACAGGCGGGAGGGAGGGAGGGGGGGGGGTGGCTTCTACTATGCCAAGAAATGCGTTCGCGCCTGTGCCAGCTGTCGGTGTTGTCGCGCGCACCGTATCTTGAAAGCGATCTCCACACGGCTCTGACCTTTGTATGCGCTGTGCTTACGCCGCTCAGTTTCCGTTGAAGCTGTAGACTGAGCGAACCTTCGCTCGCTGCGGTGGCGGCGTTTCCTCGCGCCCGCGTCGGGTCTATTCATGTTTGCTTGTGCGCATTGACACCATGCTTGTTAATTCAGTTAGTAAGCGAATGTGTCAAGTTTATGCAGCCGATAAAACTACTATCCCTACTGCTTATAGCTCTCGCCTAATTTGCTATCGGAATTGATGCTTGCAAAACTGAGACATTTTTAAAATTATTACTTTGTCTGCTTCATGCGAAGATCGTGGGTACTTGGACATTAACCTTTCAACGTTCGTAAATTTAAACAGATGCAAAACTCCCAGTCGCACGCTTCGATTCTCGGATACGCGCGGCTGCTTGGTCTACATGTTTGGCATACCTTCAGGGCTTGGAAATCGTTGTTTTGGTTATAGTGCAGTACCACTTATAGTGCAGATATTCACGACTCCGGCGACTTACGTTATAAGCGGTCTACACTGTATTTGAGTAGAAGTGAAGAGAGATAGCAGGAGAAAAGGGGGATCTAGAACTTTAAAGGGTGCCTCACCAGGGTCTTGGCAAAAATTGAGGTTATAAACTGGGAGTTGTAAAGTGCCATCTAGAGAGCATTTTACTTCAAGTATTTTTCAAATTGGTTCATTATTAGAGCATATAGGTGAAATTGAAATGTCACGCCATCATGCTGCTTGCAGGTGAGCTTCACTGCCAACATATACACTCTCTCTCTTTGCCTGGACTAGCACCTGTAAGCGACATTCCTTCCTTGCTTTCTTCTATACCAGATCCCAGGGACCGCATCACGTTCACGCCATGAGCCTCGCCTTCCGTCTTTTTTCTGTCTGTTCTCTTACATTTTTTTTTGTGCAGCACACTTCCAGCGGCGGTTTTGCGCATTCTGCGTTAGATAAATTACTGAAGTCGCATGCCATAATTCATGACATTTGCAGCAGTGCATCTGACATAGAGCCATCTTTGTATGTGTCCTTGATATTCCAGCGGGCAGTGGGGCTTTCTTGAGAAGAAGGGTGTATGGGTTTTGTTTAAAATTTCCACTGTTTTTGAGGCCATGCAGCTCCCTCATACGTTGCAGACACTATCCTCATCATGTGATACTGCATTCGTCTGTTTGCAATGTCCAAACCTTATGAGGGGTCCTTTAAGTTAATTTTTTTTTTCAGAACAATTTACTGCCTAAATCAGTGCTATTTCCATTCATAAATCATGAAAATGTGGCTTTACCCAATAGAGACAACTTTACTCAATAGGTTGAGCAAACAGATATCTAATGAGAGCCCTTCTGTTTCCGAATGTTTTTTTTAATGCAGAAATTGTCTAGATCCAAGCTAAAGCTTTCTCATAACCAGTTTTCGGTGCATACATGCAGTCTCCCAGTAATTGTGTTTTTCTGAATTTACAAAGCAACTGCGCTTTTAAAAGGCCATGGACAATTGCACATCTACCTTATTGAGCATTGAATGAGAAACCTGTCGAGGCATCAAGCTTTCTTTTTACTAATGTTCTTTATTGTTCATTATAACTATCTTAAGGCACAAAAAGAACACACAGCACACAACAGAAGACAATGGGACAGAGCGCCACTCACAACTTCTTTATTTTACAGAAGACACGTACATATAAACTTTCAGTTGGCACCTGCGCAACTAGTAAAAACTAGTAAAAAAAGGAATTGCATCACTTAGCCTTAAATCTGCTCTCAGGAAATCATGTATTCACAGGATGCAATCGAGTTTTCAAAACCAATTGACCAGGCTGGCTTCAGCTGGGTTCCCTGGTTCGCTTGTGACTAGCGTTGCCAAAAGCCTCTTGCAAAAAATGAAGAGAAGGGCAGTGAGAGCTGGGGCAGAGGTCCCTCGAGAAGAGGTGAGACTGGTGGCGGTGCCGTATGTGCACAAGTTGGCCCACAATTTGAAGAAGGTTGTGAGCAGGCATGGTGTTTCGCTCGTCTTTACAGCCCCTAGAAAACTCGGAGGCCTTTGCTCTCAGATAGAAAAAGGAAAGGAAAAAGAAAAAGAAAGAGGCTGCGGAACTAAGCTTGGACGACCGTTCATGAGATGTGCCGAAGGGGTAGTTTATGAAATTCCCCTCTCCTGCGGTCGTTCCTATATAGGACAAACTGGGCTTTGTGTAAATGAGCGGATAAGAGATCACGAACGAAACGTTGAGCGAAATAAAGAGGGCCCAAATTTGCCTAAGCATATTAGAAACTGCCCCTCGTGTTCTTGCGGGTCATGCTTTTCTGATGCACGGATTCTTGCCAGAAGTAGAGATACGAAAGCCAGGGAAATGATGGAAGCATTCATATCGGCAAGAAAGGTAGCTTGTGCATTAGTGAAATTTCCATATCCATGTACAAGGCCGAGAAAAAATTTTTTTAGCGTTCCTTATCATACCGCACTTAATGCTTGAATGAGTGCGTTTGTGACGCAGGCCCCGACTGAAGGTATATATGTACATGTCTTCCGTAAAATAAAGCAGTTGTGTGTGGCACTCTGTCCCGTTGTCTTCTCTTGTGTGCTGTGTGTTTTTTGGCACCTTAATATAGTTATAATGAATTGATACCAACTTGCCCTACATGAAGTTCTCTTAATTCTTTATTATTGATTGAAAAAAGGTGTGCATGCATGCATAGGTGTAATGCAGGCATATACCTGCAGTGACTTTGTGTCTTGACATTTCATTTTTCTTGCATTTACAAAGTAGCATCATTGAGCAAGAACAGATTTGAAAGTGTTTACACTTAGTTATATAAGCTGAACTGGTGGAGGACAGATGGGCATTAGTCCTTTGCTTGTAAAAGCATAGTCCTTTTCTCAGACACAGTTTCCCGCATTGTCTTTCTGAAGGGCCCTGCGAGCTTCACTCATGCTTCCCACCCAGAGTTGTGCTTATAACTTCACAGTTGATGTAGTACATATGCTCCATTAGCTACTTCTGGAGGATATTCTTTTGAAGTATTCATCTCTATTCTTGCACAGTTAATTTAGAATTCTGCACTCTGGGTAGTGCAAACTGTATAGTAGTACAACAAAACAGCTCGAGGCTGTCTTAATTATTATTTCATTCATTTATCAGTCTGTGGCACTGTTTGGCTACTCAGAGGCAGCAGGAGAGTGACTCATACGAGACGAGTGCTGCCAGAACAGTATACATTTTTAACGTAAGACAGCCAAGTACGAACAGGAATGGTGCTGTTGAAGCAGTAAATGAAAATTAAGTGTTCTCTACATTTTGAAAAATCTGCTACTGAAGCCTTACAGGCAGGTGTAAGTTACTGGAACAGTTTATTGTGTTATTACCACCTTACTTCCGTTATCGGCGCAGCCAAGTATACCTTTGCATGCACACATCACTGTACAGCAAGGGCAGCTCATTTCAATTTCTACCTTGCTTTGGCAGCAACGGCACTGCAGAAGCACTAATGGTACACCATATTGTTCTGCTAACATGCACTTGTTGGATGATTTGTAATATTCTGCTAGTTGATCTCATTTTATCATTTTAATTTTGCATACCCAGTTGTATTTTCATTCACTGCTGTAACAGCACCATGATGCCCTGTCTATCCAGCACCTGCCTATGAGCAGCCATTGAGTGCTACCAACTACTGGGCAAGTGCATTGTAATTTCTGCAACAGCATCGTCAATACTGCATTCGGTTTTCAAGCCTTTTGTTTCAGTTGTATGTTTATGTCATGCTTTTTGTATCCTATAGTTGAAAAAAATATGATTTGTGTGGTGGTTCCTAAAGGGACACTAAAGAAAAACAATAAATCACCTTAGACTGATAACGTATTCTTCAAAAACTCTGCTATTGTTAATTACGCTGCAATAGGTCAATTATTAGAAGGGAAAATGAAGCTCAAAGGTAATTTTTTTTAATTTCGCGTGGGAACGCCTACGTCGGCACTTCGCTGTGACGTCACGACTTCTGAAGTAATTTTTCGTATTTGGGCCACCTTGGCTCAATAAATGTTCCCGAAACTTGCCATATTCAATCTTGGGCTTATTTAGAACACAATGTAGTCAATCTTTACCACTAAAGAATTAACTGAGACCTAGAAGATGCTGCCAAAATCGATGACGTCACTGTGAGCTAGTGCGGGAACTTCAAGGTGGCATCGCCACTCGCCTCTGAGTTTTTCGTTTCTTTCTGGCTTACCAAGCGGCTTCTTGTGGTAAGAGTAGTGTTTTGGGTATTGTGGAAGGGCAATCTACTGCTACAGGAGAAATCATTTTTCCCTTTAGTGTCCCTTTAATAACTTCTTGCAAAATGTATACTCAATAGACTTGCTGCATCACTGCAAGCTTTCTTGTATTTTTGCTATGCTAATTTATGAGAGGAAATTAAACGAAAGAAAAGTGACCCACAGCGTCAACCTTATGTTCTCACAGTTGACCGGTTTTATTTAAACAGCTTGGCAAAATTAAGTCTACTCTAGAATGACTAAAATGTGTTTGTTGCAGAAAAAGCTATAGTCAGTGTTGGGGCGAGAATGTAGCGGAAAATGCTTGTGAAAAGAAATACTATGTACACATGCACCAGCGAACCACCTCGTATGACTCCCTCACCTTCCTTCTAATTGCTATGCATGTTACATTTGCCTTACTCAGTTGCTGTGTTTTCAACCCCCAGCGATTATTTAGGTAAGATGCTAGAAACAATGCACCCGGCGGTAAAAGGATTAGTTTCATCTTTTATAATTTATTTTCTAAACTGTGCACGAGAAGTTTGTCTGGACCATAGGTGAGGTCGTATATCCTCCCCTCCCCCTAATCCTTTCTTATAGTTCTCTAGATGCTTTCCGTGGCCACGATATGTTTATTGATCGTTGCTGGACAAGTTGGTCACTTACTCTTCGTGCCTGTATGACTTGCAAAGAAACTACTTTCTGTGAGCATAGAGGCATGGATAGCATGTGCGTCATGCTTTTGTGGGAAGAGCTTCTCCTGCATTCTTGACTTGTCAGCTATTATAGTGAGTTGTTTGTTGTACAAGCATAATTGTGGGATGTGCATGGGGCACTGCAATATGTTAATTATCTATGGATCATCCCAAAAGCCTGTTTTTTTTTTTCATCCTGTAGGTGCTGCCACTTGTGGAAAAGCTGTTACCATCTCCTGTCAAGTCCCCTGTGTCAGTTCAGCGTACATCGTCTGGCGACCGTCTTGTACAGTTGCTCATTAAGGGCATCTTGTATGAATCCTGCGTCAACCTGTGCCAGAAGAAGGCAACCCTTCCGCCAAGCAGCACTCAGGATGACGAGTTCCACTTTGCCGAACTCCTAGGAAATGCCGATGCCGATCTCAGTCTGTTTTCATGGCTTCAGTGCCTCCCGCCAGAAGTGTTCTCTTACCCATTTGAACAAAAAGTTCTTAATGTCGACATCCGGCAGTTGGTGAAACCGTTCCTTGAAGCATCCTGGACAGAGCAGATCCTGGCAACACCAATCAAGCCACGTGTCTTCCCACACTCAGCCGTTCCACGCACCCCAATGAGCCGTTCACTCATAATGGCCAGCATGGAAGGTGGCCTCTTTTCTGCAGGCAGCCATTCAGCCCTCAGTGGTTGTGCCAAGATGGCCCTTTCAATGGCAGACCTGTCCTCATCCATGTCACGGTCATTTGGGGCCTTCCATCTTACAGGGAAAAAGCTGATGAATACATCTGTTGACCGGCTCTTTGAAGTTGGGGATGTATTCAGCACGAGCTGCACGGACATTCGGACAGGCACCTTGCCCGATTTGCTCAAGGAGGAAGAGGAAGAGAACAAGGATGGCAGTGAAAGTAGAGGCAGCGATGCAGACAAATCTCAGTTTTGGAAAGAGTTCCAGCGTCTCAGGAGGAACCTTCATCACAATTTGGATGCAGCTATGGCAACACCGGTCATGTCACCAGCAGTGGTTGAGAGTGACAAAAGGACGCCAAACCCAGTGGTAGCAGTTCCATCTCCACCAACACGAACACCTTCACCTACTTCTGCCCCAACAAGTGCCACTACCTCTGCACCTTCACGCACAAAATCTGCTGCTGCGGCTGACGCAACACTTGTGTCCCCATCACTAACGCCAATTGGTCCAACACCACAGAAAGGGAGTGTAAAATTTAGGACAAGCACGCCACGAAATCCAAGGACAGCACCTCCACATGTGACAACAGTTATGATAGATGGAGTGGTGAAGAACCTCTCTGAAGATCTCCGGTCCACTGACAGGTCAGTGATTGCTATGGGTGGTTTCTTGCAAGTAATTTCCATTCTGATTAGCAATGTGTTCCTTAGCTACAGTACCATTTGCATACTGCAAAGTGTTGTAGTATCTAATGCAAGGTATGAACAAGCAACTTCATGTACATATTCTCCAAGATGCATAATCAGCACAAGGTGGAAGGCAAACTATTCAGAAGCTTCTGGAACTTGCCTTTTCATTCCTACATTTGCAACTCAATGTGATAATCTTTGTTATGGAAATTTGGGGCTTCGGTATGTTTAGTGACCAGATACGCAGTACAGGAGACTTTTGCTAATTCCACTTCTGCTAATTCCTCTGTTAATTTGATCTCAACCGAAGTTTCGCCCTGCACCCATAATGTAAGGAAACGATGGAACATGTTTTATTAGAATGTGAAGATATCTGCCCAGCGGTCTGTTTAGGCTTCTATGGCCTCCTTGAAGCCCTTGGGTTCAACAGTGTCTGCAATAGAGATTAGTGAGAGGCGATTGGAAGTTTGGTGGCAGAAAAGTAGGGAGATCACAAACAATGGAGGCGTACAAAAACAAAGTTCCCAATAGTTGTTCAGAAAGTTTGATACTGGGAATTCTGTGGGAGTTTTTTTTTTTAAATAGTAGGACATTAGGCAAAATAATAAGAGCTTGGTGGCGCAACCCGCCACCCCAAGTCAAAGGGGACGCTCATAGCATCCATCCATTCATGTGTCAACGACACACTAATTTCTTCCAAAAACACCTATTCTTTATCTGCTCTAGGAAGATTTTCAAACAAAAGTGGCAGCTCACCATGAATGATTACCATATTTACCCATTTCTAGTGCATATGTCTTTTTTTTTTCAGGAAAATTGGTCCAAAATCTAACTGCATAGTGTAATCTGTTAAGATAAGAAACCACATTCGTGGCTTTGCAGCAGCCTACCGTCAGAGCCAGTGCTTACATGTCATCACAAGATGACAACAGAACGAGCTCTGTCGTAGAATGGCGACGGCGATGTGCCACTTTCAGTGCTTGACTACAAAAGCTCATCTAAAAGATTTATTTTAGATGCTAAGCTAGCGACAAGGTCACATCAGGTGTTTTCAACTTTCCGAGCCAAGTTATTAGTCTGGGCGTGGGCCACCCACAAGTCATGTTTGTGATTGCTAAGGAGTCATGAGGTAAATGCGAAATAACAAATGCACATTGGAGAGCCCTAAATGTTGTTGTCCATAGACAGTGATAAAGGGGTGCCTGAAAGCAACGATGGACATTAAGTGTAAATAAATTTCTATTTTATGAAGGTTAAGCTCCATGGTTTCATCTTACTTTGGTTGCCAGAATCGGAGGCATGCTAAGTTTTTCTTGTTAAGAAATCGGGCGTGCTTTGTTTAGGAGCTCTGGTGTCATTTTGATGTTAGTTTTTATTTTGAAGTCATAAAAAATGGGTGCGCATAAGATTCAGGGGCTTGCCAGATAGATCAATGTCGGCAGTTCTGTCAAGGTTGAATTAACAAAAGTAAACTGTAATGCAGCGCTGCAGGGTTGTGTAATGATGCATAAAGTATGATGTAATGATCTTTTTCCTGTTCACATTTCTATTTATGCTGAGGTACAGATGTGTCACGCAATGTGCCAACAAGGACTAGAAGAATACTAGCATGACAAATGACACCTCTAAAAGTTTCTGGTGCTGTCATTGAATTAAGGGTATAGATTAAAAATCGCCATTTACTGAGTATTGTGGTGTCGGTCACCACGTGTAGCCTAGGCCACTGAGCTGGACGGTAGCGGACATGGTGATCGAGATGAGTGCTGGCCAAGAAAAGGGACTGCATTCTTCGTGCACTCATACACATTGACATGCATGCATGCAACTGCCATGTCTATGGCAATAGACAGCAGCTATAGACATGTATTCAACAGTGATGTTGATGACAATAGGCAGGAGGGAAATCATACTGCTCGACACATCACCTCTCCCTTTTTATGAAGGGACTCGGTTGTCCTAAACAATAGGCATGCATATAACAGTGATGTCGATGGCGATAGGCAGGATGGAAAGCATACAGCTCGATGCATCACCTCTCTCTTAAAATGAAGGACTTAGTCGGCTGTCCTATAGAAAATAGGCATGCATACATAGTGATGTCAACTGTGAGAGGCAGGAGAGAAATCATACAGCACACCATACCAAAAATCAAAAGTATGTGCCCATACTCTTTAAAGTATTATAACTACTATAAGCAGAGAAAACACTGTAAATTTTATGAAAAAGAATGATGTTCTGAAAGACCTCAGTTGTTTTCAGCTTTACACATTTACATTTCGGGGACATCACACTTCACAAAAGCATGTCATCGCCGATGTGACCTTCATAGATTGGGTGCTGTAATGAGACTTCATACTCAACAGCTCAGACGTCGTGTGAAAGCAAGAGAACTATGTATACTCTTGGCTAATATATATGTGTGATGAAAAATTTGTTAAATTTGATAGGTGGCCTGCCCTATCAAGTTACTCACTTCAAATGGAAAGATCTTTTCCACGGACCAGTGTCTCCAATTTTTCCTTTTTTTCAATAACAAAAGGGAAGCAACGTGTGGTCTCTAGACTTCTCAGTGGTGTGGGGGTGATGTCTCAATGATGTTCATTGTGGAGGCCACGTGGAGTATGTGGGAGTGGGGAGGCGGCAGTGTCTCAGCACACGGGAACAGAGGGGCTATCTTATTCGGAAGCACTGGTGCAATGCACAAATATAAAACCCTGTTTTTGGATTACTTCTCCAAATGGGAAAAAAATGGCCAATGCTCAGTGACTCTGATTTCCTTAACTCAATTACTGTCAGCAGCAGTTCTGAGCCAAGTGTTGAGCCGAAAAAAAAAAAAAAAAATACCAGTTCGGGGTTGCACCCAAGGGCAAAAGTTGTGATAAACATACGAGTAGCCTAAGCATGAGGCATTGTTGGCTCGCTGGAAGTTTCCATGCAAGAAATGAACTGACCTGTCCACATGCTTGTCTGTTATGTGAAGCCACTGCACAGTGATGATAGCTCCTGAAGCACCAAATAATCTTTCTTTGGAACAGAGGTCACAGGAACAGCCAAGTTGCTTTCCGAGTTGGATTAACTGTAAATATATTAAGTAGCCAGTGCACATTTCTGTGGCTTCTCGCTTTGTGCAGGCTCAAATAATAATCCAGCTCACTCAAATTCAACTACACGTTTAAAATCCAAAATCAAAAAAAGATGGCTGACTAATGGAGTAGCACACGAGGAATAAGGATTATAAACAGGGATAAGGTGCCTCAGAAAGGCTGGCCAACGTTTCGATAGGAGGACCTATCTTCGTCAAAGGCGGCCTCGTCATCCTCGGCGGGTTAGTTTTAAAGGGTTAGTGGAGTGACGTCACGTCGATGTCCGCTGTGGCTGTCTGTAAAGGGAGAGACTGAAAAGAAAATGAGCGCCGGCGCTTGACTGGCTAGGCGCGGTTTCTAAGACGAGGGGACAAGAGCGGGAGAGAATGAAGTGGCAAAAAAAAATTATTAAAAAAAAAAAAAAAAAAAAAAACACCGTCAGAGGGGGTTGGGGGAGCGAGAGGCGAGTGAGCGTTCGGAGGAGTCGTGGTCAGCGTCCCTGAAGAGCCGGTCAGTGTGTAGGTCACAATACGAGTTGAAAGCATGACTTGAGTAGCGTAGCATCAAGGCATCGGGTAATTTTGTGGTTGACAGGGAGCAGCTTGGTCCGTCAAGGGACGTTAGCCTCACTAGTTCGCCCTAGGCGTCGTCGCGGCGGTATACAGAATTGGCGAGACCTTGTGTGGTCAAGGCGCCGAAAAAGGTATCCTGGCATCTGGGATTTTGGACTGTCTCGGTGTGGATCTCGTGTGGAGAAAAAAAAAAAAGAAAACGCGCGTTTGAGGTGAAAAAAAAAACAAAGAAAAAAAACGGTGCAGGAGGGTGACAGTGTAGAAAAAAATATAATTAGAAATTTAAACCTGGGGGGGGGGGGAGACAGGTGTACCTGGAAAAGCGCTCGTATGGTTGATCAATGCGTAAAAGCATGGAGGACGATAATCAATTGAGTGGTAAGGGAGATGCAGGGAAGAACTGGAAATGGAAGAATAGGTGAGGTTGAGGAAAAAAAAAAAAAAAAAGAGAAAAAAAAAAAAAAACGGCACAGGTGAGTGACAGCGGAAGAAATATAATTTGAAACATGAACACTGAGGGGACAGGTGTACCTGGAAAAGCGTTCGTATGGTTTATCAATGAGTAAAAGCATGGAGGAGGATAATAAATTGAGTGGTAGGGGAGATGCAGTGAAGAACTGGAAATGGAAGAATAGGTGAGGTTGAGCATCGAGATTAGCTGGAGGTTTAACTTGTTTTGCGCCTTTGTTAATGGTATAACAATTTAAGGTTTATGTTACTGCTTTTAGCGATTCTAAGTTGCCACGCGATAAATTCATCCCCGTGGGGTGCAGGCATTTAAACTTATGTATGAGGTATGATTCTGTATATTTTCTCTCGCGAGGTGAACGAAAATTTGTTTGTAGTATATAGAGTCTTGCTTCATCAAATATATGGCCGTGCTCATTGAAGTGGCTGGCTACTGCTTTAGGTAAATTGTGTTTTGTATCTGCGCGATGGCCGTTGAGTCTCGTGTGCATTTCTTGTCCAGTCTCACCTATGTATTGCTTGTTACAAGTGGCACATTCTAGACAGTAGACTACGTTGCTTGACGTGCAGGTGAAATTCGCAGTTACCTTGTGAATGTAATCTGACGCTGTACTTTTTACTGTAGTAGTAGATTGAATATGTTTGCATGTGGAACACCTGGAGCGGCCACAGAGACCGGATGTTGGCTTCGTCTTTGTCCTTAGTTTGGCGTGTACAAGAATGTCCTTGAAATTACTGTTCCGTCTGTAGGCTACTCTGGGCGGGTCGGGAAAGATCTTATTAAGTTTCTGGTTGCTGGTGAGAATTGGGTGGTATTTCCTGAGGATATTGTTCACGTTGGGGAGTGCTTTTGAGAATTTAGTAGTAAGAAGAGGCGTTGTTGTCCTTGTGATCTTAGGGCGGGGTTTGAGGACCTTGGCTCGATCAAGCTTGGTTGCAGCGGTGTAGGCTTTCTGAAGGGCAGTGTTCGGGTAGTTCCTGCTTGATAGGGTTTCCTTAAGGTGATCGAGTCTGTCTATGTAGTCATGGTTTTCAACGCAAATGCGACGAAGTCGTGTGGCTTGGCCTTTAAAGATACCTTGTTTGCAATGTCTGGGATGGTGGCTTGTATAGTCTAGGTACTGTTGTTTATCAAAAGGTTTTCTATACAGCGTTGTCTTTAGTGTCCTTAAACTACACGTTTAAGTACTATAACGAATATGAACTTCTGAATATGAATCAAATAAAACTTGTATTCTTACCTAAAAGCTCAAATATTTGTTCACACCTTTCATGAATGTTAGCACTACTGTCACTAGGATGACTCCCTACCCCAGCAAATGGTAGGCCACCGGTCTACTTGCTGGCAAAGCTCCCTGTCTTTTCCTCTCCTCGTGTGTGTACACTCGTTTGGATCATCTACCTTGTACCCATGGATGTTTCTTGAGTTGCTGAATGAAAATGCTGATAAATTTTTTGCTGTCTCTTCTAGCTTTCCAGAGCACAGTGATTCAAGCGTTCATTCGGACACGAGGTCAATAAGTGCCCAGTCTCGGTCGTCAGGACAGCCTTCGAGTGCTGGATCAGCCAGAGTCCTCATCAACACAGTCAGTTGCTTGTCATGCTTCTTCTTGCGATGCCTTTTCACGAAGTGTTAAACAGGTTGCAAAGAGAGATAAATTTGAAGAAATGAAGGAAAATGCCAGAAGTTGGGCTGTTGGTAAAAACAAGATTATGCTATTTCATTAATTGTAAAACATTATCTGTCACAAACACATACACACGGAAAGAAAAGAACTTGACCTTATGCTGCAAGCTCGGCACTTTCGCCGAGTCACGCTTGTTCTAAAAATGTCGAGCTTATCTTGAAATGTTCACAGAGGCATGCATCCGAACATGGCGGCTGCAAAGGCAGCTTTCTTCTGCCCTTCGACTGAAATCCAACAGGTTCCATCTGACATGGGGATTGCCTTTGTCCGCAGATTATTTTGTAGTTTCAACATAATATGGGGGGGAAAAAAAACTAATTAAGGGCTCTCCCTTAAAACTGCAACTAAAAGGAGATGCGATCGCAAGTTCAGGTCTCTCTCACTCGGCGCACCTGTCGCATGTGCTTTTGCTCATCAATCGCCACTTTAAGTGCATGTTGATAAACGTACGCTAGCAGGCACTGATACTGCGTGAAGCCTCCAAGTTTGTGGTGCCATGTAGCATGCACTTGGTGAACAATGTATGTTTCCTCCGAAATTTCAGTGCACAACTTTGCGTATTTTCCTGCTTTTTGTTCACACACACACACACAGACACACACACAGACACACACACACGCACGCACGCACGCGCGCACACACACACACACACAGACCGACAGACAGACAGACAGAGGGTTGTTCGTTTTGAGGTGAAACCTGATTTTACTCAATTTTTACACCCCGAACATGTTTCAGGAGTATTGGGTCAAACCCAATTTCTCCCTGAATATTTCTCCCCGAATGCAAAAACCACATACCAACCTTTTTTTTTACGCTGCACGGAGTTTTCAGTGCACACGCACTAGCTACCCTGCCTCGGGACAACGGAAGTTAGATCCTGTTGACCTCCAGTGACCTATAGACTTCATTTCACAAGCTGCGTGCAGCACTGTGGATGCTACACGGCTCTCAACCAACCGCCCAACGAGCGTGCCTAACTCTGTTAGTAACCCACCGTGACATTCTACGGAGGCTGGCTGATGAAAAGCAACAATAGGCTCTTCTTCAATAGCATTGACATTGTTGTGCTTAACTAATGGAAGCTCTGATGTCGACAGAACTGTCTCTCAGCTGAGATACGTTCAAAGATCGGACAGGTCTCAGATGGAGACTGACACGTTGCGCAGGCAGATAATGTATGTTAACAAGGGTGTGTAAAAAGTCGATGGCCAGCTTTTCGTGAATAAAATGTTTAATTTCCTAGAAGTTATCACTGCTGTTTATTGTCATTATCACTTATTAATTTCCAAACAAATGCCGAACTTCAGAGTATTTGCTAGAAAACACTGCCCTGATGTTCCCCCGATTACCAGCTTGAAACAGATCCCGGGTTTTAATGCGTTAGCGTTAAGGAGCTCATGATACCCTTCATAAATAAAAAAAAACAAAAACAATTGCAATATATTTCTTCGTACATTTGTAAATTTCACCCGAAAAAACGCCAATTTCAGAATGGTTCCAGAAAAACCCGATTTCTCCCCATTTATCAGCTTGCAAAATAGCACCCGATTTTCGCCCCCCGAATTAAAAAAAATATCATACACGAAAATGAACAACCCTACATATATATATATATATAATTTATTTTTTATTTTATTTTTTGTGATTGGCCATATTACACACAAACGGCATCAGGCAAACTTTCATGAACCAGATCAAACATTAGGGATAATATGCTGTCGCAAGTTCGAAAACTCTGCATACAACCCACCCTGCGGAAACCATGGCTGCGGTCGTTTGGTGCACATATGGATTGCTTCTGCTGGTACTACAGAACTGTAGGCCAGTGAGTGCAAAGTACGAAATGTGTGCTCAGTCGCAGTGTTCTGCGTACTTTTGACGAAGATTGCCAACAAGTATCGATTCGTGCACGCTGGTATGTAGGCTATGTGGCGCTAGCGTCGGTGCAAAAATAATTTAAATTTGTTTTATTGTTGCCGATCCAGGGTTGAAATAAACTATAATGAAGCTGTACTACCATGGCTTTCCAATCTGACGAGCTGCGCAAGCCTCTACTTCACCCGATTATCTATAAAAATGCGTGCACTACACTGCCCGCAGCGTGGTCTTCGAGTCGTTCACGTATTGCTTAGTTGTCTTATGCCAGCGCTGCATGCTGTTGCGGGAAGCTTGCTGCTAGTATTTTTGTACAGTTGGACTGCCTTGGTACCACATCTATCACTGCCCCTTAGTAGGTGGGCATTTTGCACGCTTCTGGCTCTCCTGGTGCTGCGAAGTACACCCATGTGTTGCACTTCAACCGAACACTCCTAATGGCCGTTTTGTTTCTCTTGCTTATGGGGGCAGAGTTTTGTGATACATGCCAATTATTGTCTTCTCTAAAAATTGGTCTGATTTTATATGTAAAACTGCTCAAATACCGAGTGTCATGCGTGTTCTTGTTAAGCTTGGCGGCGACTGTATAACATGTTTTCTCTTTCCGTGGTAAAAAAAAAAATGTATATATACATATGTGTGAAATATGCGGATCCCACACACAGTGGGAATTGGTTAAAGTGTATCTTTAACTCTGTTCTTGTTTAGCAACAATTTGCTGAGACTGTCCAGGTATTGTGTCGTATGAATGGATGCTATGAGCGTCCTCTTTGAAACGGGGCAGTGGGTTGCACCACCAAGACCAAGTACTTGTTCTTATTTTGCCTAATGTCTTACCTATCTTCTTTTTTTATACAGACAAAAAATTTCCAGCATCAAACTTTCTGAACCAATATTGAGAACTTTGTTTTTGTGCGCCTCCATTGTTTGTGGTTTCCCTACTTTTCTGCCACCAAACCTCCCAACCGTACCCGCCGTGGTTGCTCAGTGGCTATGGTGTTGGGCTACTGAGCACAAGGTTGCGGGATCGAATCCCAGCCACGGCGGCCACATTTCGAAGGGGGCGAAATGCGAAAACACCCGTGTACTTAGATTTAGGTGAACGTTAAAGAACCCCAGGTGGTCCAAATTTCCGGAGTCCCCCACTGCGGCGTGCCTTATAATCAGATTGTGGTTTTGGCTCGTAAAACCACATAATTTAATCTCTACTGCGGACATGTTTACTTTCCCGCTGCTATTCCTGAACCCAAGGGCTTCGCAGGAACCTCAGCCGATAGCTGGGTATCTGTGAAGCCCTAGATATCTCCACATTCTAATAAAACATGTTCCATCGTTTCCTAAGCTCTACTGCAGCAAGCATATGCTTCTTCTTCCTTGGTGTACTTCGCTTTATAACTTTGCGTTGTAAGGCATCCTGATCTCGCTTTGAAAAGTAAAGAGGTTTCCTTTGAGCTATCATAAATTGTATCTTTTTCGATTTCATTTTCACCTCTTAGGTAGTTACTCATAGCAGTTTTTTTTTTTTTTTCCATTGCCACCACCCAGAAGATTGTCTCAGCCTCTCTGACTTTGCATTTGAGATTCTTTGTTGCCATGTCGCTTACTATACCTGTCGCATACTTGCTGGTAAGCATCTTAGTTCTTTTCCTCCAATGGGAGCCAATATTTGTCCTATACAAATACTTGAACACTCTCGCAACCCATTTACGAGGGCCATCCAGAAAATAAAGACCGTTTAGTTACACAAAATGAAAAACACAAAATTTATTCGAAAACATATTTATTGGGAAAATGTCTGGACCTTGTTCCTAGCGATTTCCACCTTTCCCCTAAGCTGAAAGAGTGTCTGGGTGGTAAACATTTTTGAAGCGATGAAGAGTTGGAGAATGCAGTGACCACCTGGCTTAATGAACTGGCGGCAGAGAATTCTGGAACCTGGGAATTCTGAAGCTCGTGACCAGGTACGATAAATGTTTAAATGTAGGAGGTGATTATGTAGAGAAGTGAAGGAAGCTTCATGTATGTAACATAATTGTTTTTTCCGATAAATATTGTGTTTTTCATTTTGTATAACTATACGGTCTTTATTTTCTGGATCACCCTCGTACTTTCTTTCACATTCCTCGGTCCTTCTTCAATATCAATTTTACTCTTAGCTTCCCCCACTGCAAAGCTTGTCCAGCCCATATCACTCTATTGTATTATCTTCATTTGTAGTCTTCCCATGAGAGCTCAATGCGAGGTGTCCCACTGACCTTTGGTTGCCATCGAATCCTGATTGTACCCTTGACTTCAAGCAAACAACCACATTTCTAAATGTATAAGTCCTGGAACTGTTGCACCTTTCCACATGCTCTGGAGCACCTCATACCTATTGTATCACCATAGTGCTCTGTCTTTCTTTATTGCCACATTTATGTTTCTTTTTGGTGTTGTTTTTTCCTGTGTTTCCACATATCTATTGCCTTCGTTTGTCCATGCCCCAAGGTATTTGTATTGGTATGTGCTTATGCTAATTACGCACGTAAGTGTATCTAGAGGCCGCCAATCCGTACACTCGAATGGTAAACATAACGTTACCAAAATTTATATTTTTCTAATTTTATAAATTTAGTGCAGCTAAAAAAAAAAAAAAAAAAAAAAACAAACCCTGTATAGGCCTAGCTCGCTGGCCGTCATATCGGGGGTCGACAGCCCTTGCGATCCGTCCGCAGCTCGTAATAAAGCGTCCATATTCGTCAGCATAATCAACGTCTGAACATTTATGTCGCTCATAAGTGATAATACAATTAGTTTCCCCGACGCCGTTGGTAGCGAAGAGAAAACACGCCAGTGAGCCGCTTCGCATAGACGACGGCTGCGGCGTCTGCGCTGCCCGCTTCCGAATGGATATCACGCCAACGATTTGATACTGATCGCGCAACGTTTTATAACATGCACACTTTCGAGTTCACTTCATTCTATAAGTTATTTCGTGTCGGAAACAAATTGTATCCGATTTTTGTGTCGCCGTCAGCGGCGAAGAGGCCAGCGTCTCGACCAGGAAAAAAAAAAAAAAAAAAAACACCGGGACGATCGGAGCTCTTGCTCGCCGGCCCCGCCCCGCCGGGTCTGCCATGTGATCATGACGTACACGCTGGCGGCGCTTTCATTGGCTGCGGCTAATGACAGCGCCGGATATCTTCGGGGTTGGAAGTTAACCAAAGATCAGTAGGCCGGTTGGCTTTGGGAGCCCACGGTATAAAGCCCGTTTCACATGGTGCGATTTTGCAGTGCGTTTTTCGCAGCTACGATTTCCGCAGATGCGAAATTCGCAATCCCGTTTCACATGGATCTACGGCAGCTGCGTTTTTCGCATACTCGTTAAGCATTCTGACTGGCGAAGACGTGTGAGCGAGCCTCCTCCTATTGGTCGTCTGTTTCCATCGCTACAGTGGCTACCACCGCATCTGCGTTTTTCGCAGAGAAGTTCAGCACGCCGAACATCGAAAAAACGCACGCACGAAGGGTCCGGCGGCCTATTTTACGCAGCTGCGAATTCGCACGTGCGAATTCGCAGACAAAATCGCACCATGTGAAACGGGCTTAATACCACAAATGAGGCAGTGCAGGGTGACATGGGTTGGGCCTCTTTTGAAGTCAGAGAAGCACAGAACAAAATTAGTTTTGAAAAAAGGCTCAGGAACATGGATGAAAATAAATGGGCGGCTAAAGTGCACAAGTATGTGTACATGAAAAGCGTGGACAGAGAATGGAGGAAGATGCCTAGGAAGTTGGCAACCAAGTACAGGCCTGATAATCGAAACTGTAAATAGACAACCAGGAGTCATCAGAAAGAAAGTGAGAGAAATATAGACCGTGAATTGGATGCAAAAAATGGAAACAAAAAAGGACCATGGAGATTTAGAAGAATGAGAAGAAATTAGAAGGGCAAATCTGTACGATAACACAAAGGGCGGTGCCTTGCTATTTAAGACTCGAGCCGGTTGCCTAAGGACCAAAGCATACTGGAGCAAATATTCGGAACTAGATGAGGCTTGTGTATGCTGCAGTAAAGATCCAGAGACCACTCAGCACATCCTAATGGAATACGACGGGA
This sequence comes from Dermacentor silvarum, assembly GCF_013339745.2. Lineage (NCBI taxonomy): Eukaryota > Metazoa > Arthropoda > Arachnida > Ixodida > Ixodidae > Dermacentor > Dermacentor silvarum. The sequence continues at coordinate 215,946,172 of NC_051154.1, forward strand.
TCCACCCAGCGAGAACCGTAGGTAACGTGCAATTCCCAGTGGCGCGTGGGTTTAAAGTGGAAGGAAACATCAACAGATCAGCCGTAGAGATAAGCAAGAGACGATTAGAGTACTGATGGAAAAAAAGCAGGGAAAAGATGGATACGACCTGATCTCTTAAAATCATAGGTAGCCGTACAAGGTAAATTTTTGAGAAAAGAAAAGATTAATGAGATGTATACAAAAAATGCTAGATAAAGAACATGTACAGTATACCCGATTAAATCAAGCAGGCTAGGTGACTATTTGTCGCCGCCCCGTTTTATAGGGGATGCCAATAAATCATCATCATCATCATCCGTCCGACCTATGCGGCGGATGCGGCAGTCGTGCGACCATATCCATCAAGTTGGTAGCAGGCGGCGCGTGCGATCCGACGCCGCATGCGGCGGAATTTTGACTAACGTCAAGGTCACCGGGGCCAAAACACAAACTACGCTTGGCTGCCGCCATTGCCGCCGGGCTCACCGGCTGAAGCAAAATAAAAACAAATGAGGATATGATGGTTTAAGTCACGTGACTTTCTTCGTACTCCGCTTTTCAGGCGCAAGCAGCTCGGACTGCTCCCGGCTGCTCTCGGCGCTGGGAAATTAACTGCTCTTGTTCTACCACTGGATGACGGCGCTCCCACTCCTGTTCGATCACTGAAACACGCCGCGTTTGGAAAGAGCACTTTCAGCGTGCTTTTGAGTACTCCTGTTTTCTCAATGGAATTCGCCATTAGTTCAGTGAGTGACCGCGATGCGACGCTACGCAGAGGGTACGACTAGAGTTACTGTATATGCTACTACCTTTGGTAGCATATACAGTAACTCTAGGTACGACCATAATCCCTTAGACTATGGTACGAATAAATCCTCTCTACCTTTAGGCACGACTGCTTGCGTCACGCATGCGTCTGAGCGCGCGCCGCTGCCGTTCCGGAGGAGATGCGGTAGACGCTTCACGCGTCTGTCAGGATTATTTCCTCCGACTTCCGTCGTGAAGCGCCTCCCAGGGTGTACCTTCATACTTTTCTGTAAAGGGCTTAACCCTACAGTGCAAAGCAATGGGGCTGATTTTTTCAAAGCATTGGGGTTTAGGGACAGTGGAGGCAAAATAGACATTAAGCGGGTAGAAATAACCAAACGGAGGTTATCTGAATGGTGGCTAAAATCAAGGCAGGTGTGAAATTTCACCCTCCATAAAGTACAATATATGTTAATAGTCACGGCTAGGTGGCGTGTGCCACCGCCTGATTTAAAGGGTTCAGCCCCATCCATCCATCCATCCATCCATCCATCCATCTTCCCCACGACCGTAAAGCAGGCACGAACGTTAGCCGACGGGGCAGAGTAGGAAAGGGCAATCTGAGAGGGTGGTGAACAGTTGGATCGGCCGCATCTGGCTGGCATTGAAAAAGAGGAGGCGCTAGGGTACCTCACTTTATAACTACGGGTTCTAAGGCATCCTGATCTCGCTTCGAAAAGTGAAGAGCTTCCCTCTGAGTTATAATAAGATGTTTCTTACTCATAGCATTTTTTTTACATTGCCGCCACCCATGAGATTATTAGAGAGGTTTAGCTTGTCCGGTAATCGGGTAAACGCTGGCGGACCGGGCGTTGGGGCGTGTTGGCGGAACCGTAAATGTGAGCGGCCTGTATGGTGCTGCCACCTGGTGGCGCAGAGCGCAAACAGACAAAAACAGCTAATATTGCCTGTGTATTCTGCTTCGCTGCTGGCGTAAAGTTTTGGCAGTGGCGTAATCGGGATGCTGCCGAAAATTTACACAAGCAGCGAAGTAAAATACACTTGGTTACTGCAATATTAGCTGTTTTGTCTGTTTGAGCTCTGCGATTCCGGGGCTCTATGTAACTCGACTCTCCGGAGCCAGCCAGCGATGTCTAACGGTAGTTGTTGGACCCAAACGTGCCCAGTGCCTACCGTTAGACGTCGAACGCAGCAGCTAGCGTTAGACGTTGCTGGCTGACAAGGGTGACGCCGACTGTACAGCATACCTCATTAGATCAAGCAGGCTAGGTGACCTTTTGTCACCGCCCCGTTTCAAAGGGGAGGCCAATAAATCATCATCATCACATAAGTGAGATATCCTTAGAGGATTGGTGGAAAAAGACCACCAAATGCATTGATAGAACGGGAGTCCTTGCATCTTCTTTCTGGGGTTTTACGTGCCAAAACCAGTTCTGATTATGAGGCACGCCGTAGTGGAGGGCTCCGGATTAATTTTGACCACCTGGGGTTCTTTAACGTGCACTAAAACGCAAGCACACGGGCGTTTTTGCATTTCGCCTCCATCGAAATGCGGCCGCCGGGGCCGGGATTCGATCCCGCGACCTCGTGCTCAGCAGCGCAACGCCTTAGCTGACTGAGCCACCCCGGCGGGTCACGGGAGTCATTGCAAGCGTAGGTAAAGGTACAATATAGTGATAGAGGCGTTAAAGGGGCCCTAAATCACTTTTTATCGAAGTCGAGAAATGCATTTGAAGTTAAAATAGACTATTTCAGAAATGTTTTGCCGCAAAACTTGGAGGACGCTTGCGCTTCGCCTTTAGGGCCCCTCACCAGGCCACATAGAAAATTTTAGTTATTGACTCTTTTCGCGGCGATCCCGTGGGCGCTGCCATGTTTGATCACGTGGTGACGCGTCCATTGCTTGCCTCAACTGCCTCCGCTGCCTCCTTGTTTACAGTGGAAGTGTATGACGCCGGCGCGGCTTAGAAAACCTCTCTTTTCGAAGATATCGTAGACGGTGACTAGGTGGATGACGCGAAGCTTTGATCACAGCTTCAGAGAACATGCAAAAGCGCTTTCGGAGCTGATTAAGCTATGTCCAAACGGCGCGAGCAGCGTATATGGTGCTTGTTCTAAAAGCGGGGCTAAATATGTATTCCAAGCTATCCAAGCTTTCCGATTATGAATTCAGTCAGGATTAGTGTGTTTTGCTCTTTGTTGTTTATTCAGCAAATATGTTGAAGCAGTGGCTTGTCAGTTTCTGACTCAGTGAAGTTCCTCGGTGCGGCCACTATCTGATTATTTTCTGCCTAATCGCTCGCGGGTGTGCTCAGTTCCGATAGATTTGTTCTTGCTGCGCATGCACAAGGCTTGAAACGTAGCTGTTTTCTACATTGGGTACCTTGTAGCAAATATATATTACAGCTAGTTACTCGCTTACTCTTGTGGATCGATCGTCACGGAAAAGTCAGCTTCGAAATGACGGCTACGGTGTAGTCCGTCATTTATTATGCGTATACAGTGCGCATATATTCAAGTGTGCGCCCATTCACTTATTCTTGATACGTCGGCGATAGAGTGGGCGTAAGTTTTCCTGCCATTTGGGAAAGATGTGTATAGATAACGTGCGCGAAACTTACTATGACAGGAAGCGGCGCTACTCCCTTTGTCATTGTTTAACGAGAGGTACTCACTCTTGCCGACGTTCCGGGGATGAAGCCGTTTCGTTGAAGGTTAGCGATACAAGGCTGGCGGATGATTAAATGTCTGTATCCTCGAGGAAAGCCGTACATCACGAAGGTGCCGGTAACACGTTCGGACAGTTGCAGCAGCGGTCCGCGAACTTGGCCACACAGAGTCATTCTGTTCCTTAACACGCCAGTCACTATTTTTGCAGTCAACTACTGCACACGTCTTCAATCCACATGATTCAATCTAGCATAATTGGAGCGCAGTGTGTTAGCGAAAACTCATTTGCATTTCAGACAGCTGATCGCACAGAAGCAAGGCTGAAGCGGTAATGGTTTCGTATTCGTGCGCGGTCGCTGAGGAGAGGTATGGCGCGCCGCCGTGAGCGCCATCTCGTTTCTCTAAAGCAAACTGCTCCGCGAAAAGGGTCAATACGCTGGAAGTTGTTACGTGCCCTCTAGGGAGCGTTCTACCGCAAGAATTTTTCAAATTGGTTCATTAATAGCCGAGATAAATGTTTCAGTGCCGCGAACCCACGATTTCGGGAGGCGAGCGTCACCGCCAACATAACCATCTCTCCACTTGCCCCCGTCTATCCTCCGTAAACGAAATTCCTTCCCTGCGTTCTCCCATACCGGAGCTCGAGGATCGCATGACGCATGCGTCACGGGCCCCGTCTTCTTTTTTTTCCCTTGCTTTTTTGCTGCGCGGCGCACTTCCACTAAAGGTGGTCGCGCGGCAGCTTTTGCGTTTGTCTCGTTTCGCGCAGCGCACGATTTTGCGCGCTGTGCACGAGAACACCTGACTAGCGGTATAAATCAGTGCTACACGTACGAACACTGAGGCAGACACAAGCAGATCACAGAACATGATCGCGCGCTGGAACACGGTAGAAAATGACACAGTTTCGATGTCCGCGCGCGCGACTGCACGACGTGCAGAACAAGCAGACGAAATGGAAGTACATCTCTTGCTGCGGTGCGAAATAAAACAAAAACACGCAGACATTCGGTTTGTGTGTTTTATTCTTTCTTTAAACTTCAATTCGTAACAGATTACACAAAGGACTGATGTCGCCTTGAATAATTCTCGAAGTGTCCCTCACTATGAGCGACGTCACAGCATAGACATGTATACGTAGGCGCACTTGCTGATTTACTCCCCCCACCCCACATCTTGGAGCGCGGCGCCCGTGAGAAGGCAAAACGGCGTTTAGTTTGAAATTTCAGCTCTTTCCGCGGCGCGTAGCGATGTACCTTTTAGCAGACACGACCGTAAGCACGCATTGTACGCACTGTGCTTGTCAGCTCAAAATGGCCAAACCTGGTGAGGGACCCTTTAAGAGTGGAACGCGATAGCATGCAATATCCCTGACTGCTTCTCACGCTTCCCAGCAAGTGCAGCTGATGTAACGTTTATCTGCAAACGCTGGCGGCGAACGCTGTGCACGAAGGCGAGCTTTCTGGTTCTTTTTTTTTCCCTTCACGGCGGGATCCGTCGCTGCCGCGGAGGCAAGCGCCATCTATAGATGGTGTTGCAAGGAACCGAGGGGGGCGCGCCGCTCCCACTAAGACAAACCTCAAACGGCAACTGAAAAAGGGGTTTGTGTTTGAGTTTACGCGTAACAGAATTATGTTTCTCGTATATTGAAATTACAATTCGACGCTATCATGTCTGTAGGTTGTGTGTAAGTCGTACTTTACGAATTTTCTGACCCATTTTACTTTGAGAAATTCAATTAATTCAGTAATTCCTATGCGCCACGAGGGCCTGCCTGCTTCGGGATGATTTTCTCCCCAACGGTCAATGCCACCGACACCGACGCCAGATTTTATGCGACAGGGGGCCCTTAACGCTTTCGCGTTAAAGAGTTCTTCAATTCGTTCAACAGAAGCGGAGTTATTGGCAATCAACTCCCTTCGCGGACCTGAACTTCACGCGCGCCCTGCTCTCTATACTGCGCATGCGCGAGAAATAAAAAAAAAATGCACATAGGGACTTTTGTTCTTGAATATTCGCCTGTGTCTATAGGTACTAGCGAGGAGTTGCCGGCTTTGCTCTGTTCGTCTGTTTAGCTTTACCGTACACCATAGGGTGTACGGCAAAGGTTGACACGTTCTTCATAAACACGTCACCAACGCCGCGCGCGTTCGGTGCGAACGCGGGCGAAACGCCGCCGCCGTCGACAACAGTTGTGCGCGTTGTTTGTGTGACCGCGCACAACCGCTTTCAAATCGCTGGCTGCGTGACGGAACGGCTAAACACCGTTGTAAAGGAGAGGCGGACGAGAGCCCAGAGAGTCGGCGGAACAGGCGACAGAGGCCAGCAGGGCTGCGCGCATGCGCCGCAGTGGGAGAGCGAGCACGCACACGAACAGTCTAGGGTGCCTCGATGCCCTCCTCGTCCACCGCTCCCCTTCCACTGGGAATTCGCGTTTGCTCTCCGCCGTGCGTTCGCTTCCCGTGAAAGCGCGCGTCCCTCGCCCTCGCGCGCTTTCACTCGCACATACAGCATACGGCCAATGAGAGTTTTGCAGAAGATAGCGCCAACCTTTCCCTTTCCCTCAAGAACCACTTATCATCATCATGAGAGTTTCTTTTTTTTCTATTGCCGGACGCGACCAGAGAAGAGTGAGTCCTTAACAGCTTCGCTGTAAAAAATCAGTTTCGCCCTGAAAGCGAAGCATTGTTGCTACAACGCAGAGAAGAATACTTCGCCTGGAGAGCGCGATCACGCCCCCAGCTGCTGTGGTTGGCTGACGCCACGCTCTGCAAATTATCCGTAAATATGGTGGTTTGACTCGGACACAGGGGAGAAAACACAGGACACGCGACGAAAAGCATCCTTATGACTCCATGGCTTGGACATAAACTGATTGACGAAAGGACAACATAACACGATAAAAGAAAAGAAAAACCTTCGTATGTATGGCTCTATATAGCAATAACTGTTCAATGCCACGTTCGCTTGCAAGGCACGCTTGGCGCGTGCAATACATGCCTTAGTCCTAGTCGGCACAGATGGGCCACTAACGGACTTTATTCAAGTCGCTGGACTAAACGACGGCGGCATTCTACGCTGTCTCCCGTTATCTCGTCGATAGTCGTTGGGCTTCAGTAAACGGCCCGTAGCCCTTCCCGTGCGCAGTCAGAAACGCAGCCTCCGCAGCACTATATGTTTTCACCATTCTGACTGCTTCGGGCAGCAGGATAGCCGGTCGTGAACACTTCGGCAAAGGGACTCCGACACGGCCGAGGGACAGTATAGCCCGTGGACACGATCCTGGCTTCGACTGCCTAGGAGCGTCAAGTGTCAATGACCTCTGGGGCCAGGAGCACAGCGGCCATTGCATTCACCTCTTGACGACCCACCATCCGTCGTCATTACCCTTACCACCAGCAGTTCGGCAGCAACTTCGTGCGCCCGGTCCTTACACCACGATACGCTTGGTACGTGTTTTATAGTCTTCATTCTTTCGTCCCGGAAAATTAAAGGCCTCGTTGTGCTGTGAAGTCCACCAATCACAGTAAACCATCACTGAGGTGAAATAATTTAAACGAAGCCAGCGATAAGAAGCGAAAGGCAGTATAGGTAAGGGGAGGATAAAAAAAAAAGTGTATTTCTCAACTGTTCCACCACCGCGGAGCACCACTTCCACAAACGAAGAACACTCGTACTTGTCGAAAGTAGGCTGCTCTTGCACGCCTGCGAATGTTTACTACAACTGATACAGGTAATTTCTGTCTGGTTTTCTCGAATACAGCTATAGTGTCGTAGTTTACAGTACCGACTAAGCTGCTGCTGCTGCGGCGGTCGTCGTCATCATAATTCGAACGGCGTGTATCATTTCCCTACCTCTCATTCCTCTAGAAACAATGCAAATAGAATTTTAAAGAGAACCCCCACCCACGCAACACGACACAGACGCTCTCATTCTCATAACGAGGATGAGCCACCAGCTGTGTCGCTTTACAATTCTAACGTCGAACCCTCTCCAGAAACTCTAGCCTCTAGGTCCGTATTACAGTATGATTGAACCGACTAGCCCAGCAACAAGTATTACCGACTCTATCCAGCCGGCATCCATTGAGATACGCGAAACGTGGTGACGCGGCGACGCAGGGAGCCCTTTGTTTACAACACGGTGGCAATGTGTGGAAAGCGATCCTCTGGCGGATAAAATGTATATCGCTGTCAGGGAGGTTGCGTAATAGCTCTTGGCGCGTTGAAAGAGCTCTGCATCAGCCTTTCGGAATGCCGCCACCCCCCGGCCTCTTTTTCTTCACAATCTCATCTCCGCACAGATTGCATTCTACCCCCGTGGGCGGTTCTCTCGCAACACGAGCGGCGGGCTGGTTGTGCCGCAAGGCTTTGACGCGTCCGCTAGCTTCTTTAGCGCGCCGTGTCTGATTGCCGCCGTCTTTATATATAGCCGTGCGATTTCACTTTTGTTGTACGCCGAATATCCTCGTTCCTTCGTTTCTTCATCTCACTGTGAGCGACCAACACCAAAGACCACCATTGCAGGCAAGAAGTTCAGCGCGGTCGTCATATGTGAGAAGTAGGCAGACCAGTGGCATACCGGCGGAGCTGAATATTGCGGGTGTTCCGACGTTCTTGCCTTCGTCTTCTCCTTTCCTTTCCTTTTTTTTTTTTTTTTTTTTCGTTACCCTCGTTGCTCGTGTTGTTAATATCGACTCGCTGTGCGTGAGTAGCGCTCTTGACTTTTGCAGTGACTTGACCGATAAGCCGGGCTGCTATTTTTATTCGTCTTCCTCTTGTTGCTTTGGCGCTGCATGCATGTTGAACTCGTACTTCGCGGCCTGTACCTTCGACCGCAAGTTATTGTGCGCTCTCAAGTTGCAACCTCGCTCGTGAATCGCCCGGCCGTAGCTCGGCAAGTAACATTCGCCGTGATTCGAGCGTCGAAGCCGTCTGCAACGGTGACGGACCTGTACGTTAGAACCGGTCGACGACGTACAACGTCAGCGGCGTTTTTCCGCCGATGTAGGTAAAGGTCGCAAACACGCCGCGGCACGCGCCCGGTCATTTGCTGGCATATAGCGAGCGCTGTTTTGTGCGTGTCTCCGCGTGTTTGTGTGGACCGTTCGGTCTCGAGGAAGGGTGAGAGAGGGTCCGCGAAAAAAAGACGGTCGAGACACATTATAGAAGAGCGGCGGCGTCGCACCAGCTGTGCGGGACCCGCAGCCGTTCGCCGAGAGCGACGATGAAGAAGGCACCGTCGCGCTGCAGCCTCCACGACAAGGCCCCTTTCTTCTCGCTGCTGTCGCCGGGTGCCCGGGCAGCGGAAGGCGGCGACGACGGCGCGCATTCCTCGGCGCGACTGCTGGTGAGGAAAATGCCGCGCTTTGATTTCGTGCTCCGTTCCACTGCTGCTGCTCTAGATAAGAGGAACGGCGTTAACTCGCGGAGCCCTGCTGGCAGCGCATATACGCTTGTGGCATATACGCCTACAGTTAAACTATACAATAGAGTGTGTATATACGTATATATACGCTGCCCCGACGTTTCATCGCACCTTCCCGCTTTTGCGCGGCTCCAAGCTCGCGCTTGCGCGGTCTTCCGTGATTGTCCTGGAAATGAAAGCAGGACGCCGGTCGGACCTGAGCAGTAGATTTCCTGCGTGTAAATGACTATTTTTTTGCTCGTTATGATAATAGGCTTTTGTTTTCTGGAATTGCACTTGTCTGTTAGCCGTAGCTGGCGTAATTTAAGTCTTTCCACTTACGAGTTGTGACAGGCTGAAATACGGCTGTGGATCTGTGTTTTCGGCCGTTCCAAGCTGCAGGGCGAGCTCCTGCGAGTTGCGCTGCGTCCTCTACGTCACTCCCTTTCTCTTTCTTTTGTGCGCGCGCATGCGTTGCTCAGTTTCCGCTAGCGCGAGACGCAATTTTCATGTAACCTGTCACCCGCCGCGGCATAGTCCAGCGGATATATGGCGTTGCGCTGCTGAGCTCGAGGTCGCTGGTTCGATCCCGGTCGCGTCGGACGCATTTCGATCGCGGTGAAAAAAAAAAAAAAAATGCTGTTAGAAATTTGTGTGTCTTCCTGTCGCAGTGTCTCGCTCTGCTCTTATCACCCTATAGCTATGCGCAATTCCATTGCATGCGTGAACCGTTAATCGAGCCATTTAGATCTGGACAAAGCCGACGGAGGTTAAACGTACAACCAAGGGGCATTTTTCTGCGCAGGGCTCTTTTCTGATACATTGAATGCTTCGTGCTTAGCCTTTGGTCTCATTGCATAAGATACGTGGTGAAAGGTGAGGGGGGGGGGGGGGGGGGTCGTGCGAATTTCTTTATCTGTGGTCGAGTCCGCGTTAACGTACTCCTTATGCTACATAGGAATAGGCATATAGGTGAGCGTGACAGCGATTGTACGTACGCCGGCATGAGAATAAAGCCGAGAACAATTGCTGCGCCAGTCGCAACAAGAGTTGATATGATGTTTATCTGGCCCAGGGCCAGATAAACAAGTTGTTGCACTGTTTATACGACAATATGTGCATTATGTTACATTTGTGCGCTCTGGTCATTTTATACTATACACATCAAATGTTTGGAAACGAAGCGTCGCGTTTGCATGTATAAACTGCACAGTTCCTTCTCGCAATGCCGTCGAGACTCCTCATTTACATTTGACGGTGTTTTGTAGCTCACTGAGCACCGGGAGAATCGCAAACTCGCAGGCGTAAAAGTGCACTTATGCACGCCGCGGAACATTCGTCTGCCGAGCATTGGGTGCGCGTTAAGGAATCCCTGGCGGTCGAAATCAATCGGTGACATTCGCTATGGCGGCTCCCTCAGCCCCTGTGTTGCTTTAGGACACCCAAACGCTCTCATTCAATCAGTATTTAATTAGCGGCACAGATAAAGTGAAGGCAGCGCAGCAGGTCGTGACATTGCACGGTGCATCGATATAAAGAAAATGCATGAAAGCAAAATGTGCACGTAATAGTTATATGAAACATTATAAGAACGCAACTTGTGAGCAGGAACTGTGCTTATTGCTTATACCGAAAGAACGGTGCGAGTGAGATAAAGGGATATTTCATGAGCTATTGTTATTGTATGTCGTAATGGTACAACTGATAAAAAATAAAACGGCCGTCATTTTTTTCCCGTAATTACGTGAGCTAAACTTTCGGCTTTAACTGTAATTGTCCAAAATCATAAAGAAACGGGAACTGCAAGGTGGAATAAGTTGTTGTGCATGCATCAGCTGACGTAAAGTAAATTGGCGACCGGTAACCAAAACACAGCATTGCGTCGACCTTGACGAGGTAGGGTGCGTCTTCGGCTATATTCGTACAAACGGTTAACGGGGTACAACTGAGGCGTAAGAGTTGAAAGTCTGTTTATTGAGCTGTATACAGGAAGTCCCAGCTATCACGCAGCACGATTAAAAAAAAAAGAGGAACGGCGTTACGCGAAGCCAACCTAGTGCGTATTGTTTCCAGTACAGTAGAGTAGCCGCCAGTAATTTTTTCGGTACTGAGATTTAATTAATTAATTAATTGGAATTAATTATCTAACTCGAGAAGTACTGTCCTATAATTATCAAAGTATCAATGAGAAAGTTGTAGAGCAACAGGAAAAACTCCCGATACAGCTTTCTGTTGCTCAATACGTTCTACATGAATGTGTTTTTCCGAGTGTGAAAGAAGCCCGCGAATACACGCAGAACTGCCGCACGACTGGCCGCTCGAGGCACTTTGCGTGTATTCGTGGGCTTCGTTCATGCTCGGAAAAACACTTTTATGTAGCACGTATTGAGCAGTGGAAAGCTGTATCGGGAGTTTTTCATGTTGCTCTACAACTTTCTCATTGACACTTTGATAATTAGGACAGTACTTCTCCAGTTGGATAATTAATTACAAATAATTAATTAAATATCAGCAAATAAAAAATACTGGCGGGCTACTCCACTGTACTGGAAACAATACGCACTAGGTTTGCTTCCCGTAACGCCTTTCCTCTTTTTTAAAATCGTGCTGCGTGATAGCTGGGACACCCTGTATAATGCGTGCGCACTGCATCTTTAGCGCCTTTACGTTAGAGAAAACGTGGCTGCGCGCGTTTTTTATACGGGGGATAATACGTTCGCTGAGGCGAAATTTCAGATCACTTTGCTTCAGTCGTCAATATAGCTCGGGTTCCTGAACCCGCTGACTTGCACTATGCAAGGAACCTGGAGTTCACGCGCCTGTAGTGTTGGCGATGCCTAAGATATCGCTATTTGCTTGGACTCGGTCAGCTGTTTACCTGCGAGTTTTTTTTTCTTTCCTTTTTTTGTGAGCGACATTGCCCTAAGGCAGCTAACTTGCACGGAGTCGTAAGCGTGCGCGGTCATCTGATAGTGATTTTCGCTTTCGCAGTGGCTGCGTCTTCATTTCAGTAACTCGACCGACGCGACACGGCGTGAAGCTCGTGCATGTGCGCAGTTTAACACGATATTCAGGAGGATGAGGTGGCATAATTTTGTCGAAGCGCTGATGACGGAATCCACTCACCTTGTGTTTTTTCAAGCACCTTTTGACAATTCCGTGGAGTTTTCTTCGAGCATATATTCAAGGAGAGCTGTCAAATCAGGAAACATTTCTTGCAGTTAATTCGACTCCCGACGGCTGAGTATATGCATGAACTTGGCGACTAGCTGCGAGAAGTGCCGCAGTGGCGTAGTCGCTTGATGAGGGCGAGAGCAGGTTGTTCAGGGCTCGCAGCCGTATAGCGTGAGGTTCGAAACGTAGGTTTTGCTGGAGCGTATATATAGGATGACATTTAGCGTTTGTGCGAGAAAACGATTCATCAGAGAAGACCCCGTGGCTACACATATTTCACTGTAGGCATTTTGATGGCTAAACTATATATTGTAAAACTTCACAGCTCAAAATATCCAAAGCACCACTCGAGCAAAAAGTAAATAGGCGTGATTTCCCGTTCTTGGAGAAATGGAGTGAAAAAGCGGAACGGCTTGATATCCCTCCATTTACAGAATCTAGTTTATTGGTGCCATGAAAACTGTGCTATGCATGTAATGGAATTATATATATATATATTATGTAAAAAGCTCCGGCGGTGGTTCGGCCATAATACAAGGCTATAGATGTGACATGTTTTCATGTTTGTTTCGTGTGCGAAGTTTAATGAGAACAAGCAAATATAGTCGGGCCGCGTCCCCTTACGTGCTCGATCTTTGTGCCTATGCCCGGATTATCGAATCAGTGCTGATAGAAAATCTGGTCGCATTGACATGAGAGAGAGAGAGGAAACAAGAACTTCGGTCACTGCTTACTGTCCAGCTACAGTCCAGAACCACCTCGTTCCATCTAGGTGTATTTGTCTAAGTAATGAAGCACCGATACGTTCAACCACTGCAGGGTCGAGGTCTCACTCGGCTCTTTCTGCTTGCATGGCTATATGCCAAAGTTAGGTTTATAATTCGAAACAAATTCCTCAACTCCACAATTCTATTCTAATGAGCACGTCTGTGTTTGCATACAACGTAGCAATAAAACAGGCATAAATGTTTCGATAGGTTCATGCATGGTATACAGCAGAGCGTTCGCGTATATAGGCTGGCGATCTTTCCTGTGTGCTTTCCGCCCCAGAATTCCTGGCGTCGTCCCGTGTTACTCATGCAAATATATCTATTGCGGTTGTAAGGAAAATCATTGTTTTGCTGCCGGCATATCGTTTCCGCAAGCTTGGGACGGCTAGATAACCGCCTGTTAAATTTATTACCGCGTCTTCCGGCGCAGAACTTAACATTGTCCCTATGTCCTCAGAGTTACCGATGTATTGTTATTTCTTGTCCTTTTAATCTTTCTTTCTTTCTTTCTTTCTTTCTTTCTTTCTTTCTTTCTTTCTTTCTTTCTTCTTTCTTTCTTTCTTTCTTTCTTTCTTTCTTTCTTTCTTTCTTTCTTTCTTTCTTTCTTTCTTTCTTTCGTGTGTGTGCTGTGCGTGTGCGTACCTGACGTACGTGTGCGTACCTTTTCCAACATCTCATTTCCCTCCGCACACACACACGCGCATTATATACGCAGGCACGCACATGGACACCTGTAGGAAACGCTGGATACCGGCAGCGCTGGGTCCTGACAGTTTCCTTCCTGTGTCGCATCTTTCTAATTGTTTCCAACCCTTAGCGGCTCGCTCGGCTCTGTTGTCGCATCTATAGACGCAATTACTGTCGCCACAGCACACGCGCTGTTCGCGTTGAACACTCGCTCGCGATAGTATCGCCGCGCATGCTGGAGCGAAACGGACCTCGCCTTGGACAAGAGCACGTCGCCTATAGGATGTCTCCCACCGCCGAGAAACTGTACAGCGTGCTGTATACGTAGATAACTGCCGGTGTCCGCGGCCTGCGCGATGGCTTCCCGCATGCGTCTGCTGTGGCGGAGAAAGCGCGGCATTCGCTCCGAGCGCAAGAGCATGATGCCGTATATATATATACGTCGTCTTCCTGCTTTTGGAAGCTCGAGGCGCGTTCCTGCGCGCAGTGCTTCTCCTATATGGCGTTTCCAGGCCTGCGAGGCGCCCAAACTGCTCTGGCTGTGCGCGGGGCAGCGAGCGTGGCGTGAGTGGCATTTTATGCACGCTCGTGGAATTTCGTGGTCTCCGGAGACCGCAGGTATACTTGCGCGGTTTTACGACGCCCTCTTTCCCCTCTACCCCCTCCACTCACTTCTGTGTTCTCTCTCCCTCTTGTCCTGTGTGAGTTACTTTATTGTTTTTGCGTCATTCCTTTGCTGGCGCAAACTAAAAGAAGAAGCGTTCGTCTGCAGGGCTCTCACATGCGCTGCAACTTTGCAAGAAGCGCGCGGAGGTTAATGTATAGTTCACTTGCGGTCACCGTTTCACCCCGCGTTTTTTTGGTTCGCGCCGGACCTCGTTCGTCAGCCAGAAGACGACCCCCCATCCACTGCCGATCTCGTTCTTTCGCCATCGTCACGAATCGAGGTGTATATGCCACTTCCAAAAGCTTGAATGAAACGAAACATAACGGTGCCTGCCTTAACCTTGTTGCGCGGCGTTGCTTTTCTCCGGTATACGTATACTTTGCCGCCTAGGAGCAAGGTCATGTTTTCTGATGCAGCGTATATACAGCGTCTTCGGAGAGGCGAGCGCTCTCGTAGGCTTTTGAAAAGCGGGGGCTTAAATGATGCCCGGGAGAGAATTGCTGTGCAAAGGAGCTTCGTTTTTGTACTCGTGCCGCATCGTGCGCGCTAAATAGTCCATTCCCCCCCCTTTTTTTGAGCGCATGATTCATTTGCGCGTCGTAAATGGTTATGCCCCAGATCTGATGATTCGTAGAAACTGGCACGACTGCGTCTCCCTCACCTTGCTAAAATTATGTTCTGTAAGGAGTGACACGTTTATAGGAAAAATGCTGCATGGTGTTGTTCTTGATTCTGCATTACTAAACTGCTACACGCAATGCTCGCGTACTTGCGCGCGCGCGCGCGCGTGTGTGTGTGTGTACGTGTGTGTGTGTCGTTTAAGGAAAGCGCTTCCTTATCTTGATTCAGTCAAAGTGATCCTGAAAATTTCGTTGTCACAAAATCGACGCTACTGCTAAATGGTATCGCGTGGTTAGAGTATTTTATCTAAACCCTACGTTCGATTTTTCGGTCGATCATCTTCGGGTATACCATTTTTTAATTATTATTATTTATTTATTTTTTGGCTTGACGTCAAGCTCGACTTCTCACCGGAGCGACGTCGGGCACCAACGCGCTCGAGTACTGTGCCGCGCGTGAAAATAACGATGGTGGGAGCTAGAAGGTGCCTTTCCATACGTCACGCTCATTTCCGCCGGATTATCCGTTGCAACGCGCACAAAAGTGATGAGGCGAGAATGCCGACCCTGGCTCTCGTGTACAACTCTTGTTAACCACTGCTCAGCAGACACGATCGGAGCGCGCGCCAGCTTATGGCTTGCCTTGGGATCTAAAGGCATGCAAATTGCCACTAGAGGGAGTGCGAAATGAGGCGAAAGTGGCGAGACTTTCGCATTTGACCCCGTGCATAACGAAGGTGACTTTCTGTCGCGCGTGTGTCTCGCCGACCAGTGGACCATCTTTTGTTCTGCACACGCTAAACGCACACGCACAGACGTAAGTTGGTCCGACCAACCTGAAACAGTGAAAGGGCCGCAAACGGGGTCGAGGGCGTTGCGGGAAATAACAATAATAAAAAAAGGAAATCCAAGAAAGAAAGACCTCCTCCCGGCTCTACCGCGTTGCTGTAGCGTTGCCCTCGTCCGCTGCCGGTTCGTCGATCTTGTTCAGGAGCCGCTGTCTCTGCTGGCCCGAGCGAATCCGCAATTTCACTTGTTCGCACTCTCATCCTCTCACTCGCCGGTGCCGTGCGCTCTTGCACCGCTCGCAGGCTCGCACTCATTTTCTCCGCTCGCCATTTACGGTTTCCTATTTCGTACGTTTTTTTTTTTTTTTTTTTTTTTTTTTTTTTCGCCCTCTCTGTTCCTCCCTGTTCTTCTCTCCGCGGCCGCTTCTGGGGCCCCTCGTGTCTTCGTTGTTCCCCTCTCGCAACAACTCCGAGGTGTTGTCCTTTTCAGCAGCCCCTTGCTTTCTTTTGGCCGAGACTCGTGTGTTTTTCGCTCCTAGCGGACAGAGCGGAGACGCTCCAGAAAGCCAGCGATCCGCTTCGGCAGCCGGCCGCTCGCACGCGGATGCTGAAGGGTTTCGCTTTCTGAGACGCCACCATACACTTCGGTGCGGTACGGCTCGTTGTGCCGGCGCCATATACGCACGTGTGGCCGTCTCGTCTGCGGTCCTGTATCGACGTCGTCACGCTGCTTTCGGACACGAGATCCGCGGAACGGAGACACTTGACTGCACTACACGCTCCGCTGGATGGTTATGCTTGCTCTCGGCAGCTGAGTCCCCGGCACCTGGCGGGGCGCTTCCTTCTTAAATCCTCTGAACTACGAAGCCAGCGCGGGGACCGGAGTCGACAACCTGCCATCACGAGTTCCTGACGCTCGAGTCCTGCCAGTCGCTGCCCGACTCTCGAGTGCGACTTGCACAGGTCGGCGGAAAGCTGAAGCCGTCTTGACTGGCACTGTCTTCTTGCGGATCCCGACCGATGCGGCGGGTGCGACCGTACCGCACGTAGTCACGAACATCGGTGTTCGCTGACCGGTCGGAACTGCTCGGAGCATACAAGTGCGTGCACCGACGCTTCGCCGACCGCCGCTGTCCCGTGAATGCTGGCTCTCGACTCCGTGCCTCCAACTCAGTTCACGTGAAGAAGGAATACAGTTTGCCGGGACGCCAAGTGTTCGGCGGCGCGGTCATGCCGCGGCGTCTCTACGTCTGGTGCCGGCGCCCCGGGACGTCCCAAGCAAAGACGCCGGCGTCTGCGTCGTCCAACACGGCATTGCCGAGGGCGCCGCCGAGCCCGCCTCCCCGCGTGCGAAAGCTCAAGACGGTGCCCCTGTGGGACCAGTTCGTGGTCAGCTGCCGCGTTGTGCCCCCGGCCGCGCCGCCGTGCAAGCCGGAGCTCTACTCGCGTGCCCCGCCACCACCACCTCCTCCACCGCCGCCTCCGCCGCCCCCGATGGTGCGACCCGTTCGCAGGTCGACGTCTCCGACGTGCGTGACGCCGCACTGGTGCAAGTCCGGACCCCGAAGTAGGAATGTGAGTACGCCCGCCGACGCCTTCCGTCGAGTTCTGCTGGCGTGGTCATAAATGCTTTAGTATGCGCATCTTATTTAGACTGCCACCTAGAGTTTTTGAAACGTGGAGAAATGGCACTAACGGAGCTCGCTAAGCTCTGGACCCCCTTGAACATGAGCTTTTAGGCTGCGCACTTCGAATGCGACTTGAAAGCTTTAGGGAACCAGAAATTTAGCGCTGTCCTCGTCTCCTTCACTGTTGTAGTCTTGGCGCTGATGGTTGCAAGCATTAGATAGAACGGGCTTTATCAGTCGGCCGATTGTCATAGTTGTGGCTGCTGCAGTGGGCACTTTATTGCGCTGGGGAAGTTGCGGAGAAGAGAAACGTGCGACGTTCGCGCAGTACTTTGCCATTTGTCGACTGCAGAAGCTACTCTGTTTCGGAACACTTCGAATGCAGTTTCAGTGTGGCTAATGTTTCATCGAACTCTTATACTTTGCTTCACAGTAATGTGGCGTTGGAGTGGCCGCTACGACTAGCATCAGCCAATCGGGAGCGTGATCATACGAATGCGTATGTTCGTATCGCGTGTTTTTCCGCGTCAGAGCGTCGTCAGTGTCGTATACCGTTGTGAAATGGCGAGTAAGTACATCCAATATTGATCGTATCATTTTCAACGATCTCCGCAGTGGGCGGAGACTGCCGTGAAATACATTGCATTGAGATAGTGTGTCGCAATGTCTTAACTTATATATTGTCATGCGCTATACGCGCAAGAGGTCGATACGTGACGTGCTCCCGCACGTCTGCGCGCAGACATGTGCTTTTTAAACTTGTCTGACCTGTGCTTATGTATCTTAAGCACGAAGGAGCCTGTACTGTAGAAGTCGAAACATGTCTGCGCGGTGACGTGTAGTGTAGTGTAGCAAGCCTCACTCTCATCTGTCGTTGTGTCGTGTGGTGGCGGTTTGCGCACGTTGGTACTCCATACGGGAGCTGAAGACAAAAAAAAAAGAAAAAAAAAAAGGCATGAACTTCAATGCACTTCATGCACACACACTTAAAGCGCAATTGCTTGCTTGCTTGCGTGACGTGTGTGTGTGTGTGTGTGTGTGTGTGTGTGTGTGTGTGTGTGTGTGTGTGTGTGTGTGTGTGTGTGTGTGTGTGTGTGTGTGTGTGTGTGTGTGTGTGTGTGTGTGTGTGTGTGTGTGTGTGTGTGTGTGCGTTCGTGTGCGTGTTGAGTTCGTGCATGTTCTTCCGTATTGTGCTCTGGGGCCGCTCAAGAACAATCGTTGCTCCGAAGGACGATGCTGCTCACCCTCATGTGCTTGATGTCTTACAAAATCCCTGCGGCAGGGCTCGGCGATAGAACTTGTCACTGGCGCAGTGGCCTGGACACATACGACAGAGCCTCTGTCCGTATTGTGTGTCTTGTTTCCTCAAACGTTCAGCATCAAAGACGTGCACGATGCAAAGAAGAGCCAACCCTTGCCGCTTGGTATAATTTAAAAAAAAATTATCGGAGTCGAAGCTTATATCTGCATTTTTTTCCTCCCCTCATTTATGAGGTGTAGTACAACGTGAGGCCCTCCTCCGGCACCCAACATATAATGCACGCTTGCGCGTGCCTATTGTGGCCTTGTCCTTCGCGTTCAGAGCGAGTGGAAGCGGTGCTCAGGCGTCGAAACACGTTCCGTCCGCGCGATTCCGCGCCATGCATACGGAAGAAATGAGCAGGGCAGCGCGCGCGTCCTTTTGTACCTGCATAATTAGCCCCGCGCATCTATGCACATTCCCGCTGAGCCGTCCTTATACCATGCACCTAATGCAACCTTGAAATAAAAATGATACCGGGCAACGCGCCGCAAGCATGGCTGCTCTGGGGTTCGTGCCAGGAATGTGAAGCGCTTGTCTGGCGTACGGGGACGTTCATCGGCAGGCTTGGAAACGGCGCTGCTTGACACTGAGGTGCAGCGAACTCCCGCCATTTTTCAGTATGTGAGTTTTACAACGAGTGCGGCTCGGAGTAATATTGCAGCTGATATATATATATTATACTGAGGCCGGAGGTCGAGACCATCAAATTGAGGCGCTCCCTCGTGTCATTCGCTTTGAGAATCGAATACCACTTGAAGTCTTGACTGATCGACAGAACACGCAGCCACCTCGCTCAAGGTCTGTCTTTCGGGAAGAGGCTGCTCACCCAGAGTTGGTCCTTCAGGCATTCGCTGAGGCCTCTCACTGCTCGGGCGTGGTGATTCTGGATATAGGTTGTGTTTGATGCTGTGTGGTGCTGCGGGGCGTGCCCAGATAACGTGGTCGAGATCTGCGCGTGGCAGGTTTCGCAGTGTGGTGTGAAGGCATCGGAGTAGATGTGATGCTAAAGGGATCGAAGGTGTAGGAAAAGTGCGCGTCTGTGAGAGCCGCCACGTGGTTGATTGATGATTGTTGAGAGAACGATCACTCACGCGCCCGTTAACTTCTGATGCTCGCAGCGGAGCCACTGAGTTCGCCGGTAGTGGACGTGGCCCACGTGCATTCGGTCGATTTGAGATTTCCCGAATGGTCGGGGACGAGCTTCGTGTGTTCTGTGCATTCTGCCATCAGCTCGAAAAAAAAATAATTTGGGGATTTTACGTGCCGAAACCACAATCTGAATATGAGGCATTCCGTAGTGGGGGACTCCGGAATAATTTGGACCACATGGTTCTTTAACGTAAGCCACTGTACGCGGGCGTTTCTGCATTTCGCCCCGTCGGAATGCGGCCGCCGCCGGCCGGAAATCGAACCCGCGTCCTTGTTTTTAGCAGCGCAATGCCGTAGCCACTAAGCCACCTCCGCGGGTACCACCAGCTCGAGGCGATGTCGGTATTGGTTGATGTTGATAGAGCATCGCTTGCAAGAAAGGGCGTCACCTTATTTGATTTCGTGCATAGGTGTCGCCTGTATGCCTAATGGGATGGCACCGTCATCTGTGTGTAGTGACATTAAACGGCATAAATAAGGTGGCTCGAAGAATCGGGGCGACTGTACGCAGGATGCCTCTCACAACGCCACTGGTCTCCACTCTTCTTCTCTTGGCGTAGCTTCCATAGCACGGCATTAACGAATTTCCGGCGGAAATCCTCAGATGGTATTTCTTGTGAAGATATGTCGACTTTTTTTTTTTTTTAATTCTCGCTCTGCGCAGTCTTTGCATGAGCAGTCGGAGACCGTATACATCTTGTGTTTCCGTGCTTCTGTGACGGTGTCCCTCTGGGATGGCGTGCGCGCGCGCGTGTAGACCTCTGCAGAGGACCAGTTGCGTACTTTACGGCTGTGACTTTTCAGGCCGCAGCGAGGATACTGCTTTTGTGATGCAACTATTAGCTCGCCGCGTGAGCTCGCCGTCATGATGTCTGCGGCTCGTTCGAGTCTGATGGCTCAGCGTCGCGAAATCGTATCCCTCTCTATATATACTTTGTCCGGAATCGTGCCTTTTTAACATGTGTGTTCTCATTTGTTGCGTTCATTCGACCAGTCTCGTGTGAGGCGCGGAAAATCGCGAATGCTCCCGGTTTCGAGTTTTTGTGCCGAAAGCCCTCTTCCAAAATGGCAGCCTTCGTTGTGCGGATTGCGTATGACCATGCTAAGCGTTGCTTGCAAACCTCCTATGCCTGCAAGTTGCACGTGTATTTTAGTGCGTTTCTCCTACACTCGTACTGCTTCCTGCCGGGCATAATGTGCATTGTTCGCTTTCAAATGATCTCACCGTCTGTGGCAGCAGGGATAGGAAAATTGCTTCTGGGTGTCGACGAACTATGCAGTATGTATACGTATATAGGTGCGGCCGTAGACACGATTTTGACGGTGAGCTGCTGTGCCGAATGCACAGAGGTCGGCATTCCGCGCATGCTCGTGCGGACGCAGAGAAGAGCAACGGCACAGCGACGAACATTCCCCGCCATTTGCTCATGCAGAATGATGGAACGGCGGTCGCTATAATCCCTGAGAAGTGTCACCGCCGGTGCCCTCCCGTCTACATGTTGACCCGATTAGGGATTGTTTTTCCTTTCTCTTATTTTTCTGAAGGGTGAGAGCTTAGCGCAGCGTTCCGCTGGGAACAAAACCGGCGTGATGACATTGAGTTCATTGACGTGTGTGAGTGGGGTTTTTACGGGAACTTAAGGCTCGGCTTATTGTTCGCCGACGCGAATAAATTATCCACCAGTTTTCTTATCAGTCTATCCGTCGCTGCATACAGGCATCCTATTCGTTCGGTTGTCACTCGTTAATGCTGTACTGCTTCATGGTCTTTTTTTTCTTTTTGCTCTACCGTGGAGCGACCGCGTCATCCCATTGCGAGTGATATACTTGATGCGAAAGTGAAAACAAAATTAGATTATTCTAGCTATGCCTCATTCTCCTTGAAGAGATGGTAGGCGAAGTGAGCATTGCCGTGAAAGTTGCCTCGTCTTCCCTGGTTATCTGTGTCCCGCCTATATCTGGTCTTGCAAATCGAAACTGTTAGTCACTTTCTCCCTGCTTCGATCCCTTGTAAGCAAAATTTCGTTCGTTTCTCATCGCCAGCAATGTCAGCTCGAGTAGCCGAAATTTTTTTTTCTTCGTATTAACTTGGGAAAACCCAAAAGTATATTTTAAGAGCGCGCATCACTTTCTGTCCGTTCGAAGAAGCGAGTGTCCGCGAGTGACAAATCTTTCCGCGTGCGGTTTGGGCAGCCGAAATGCGCGCGTGTGTAAGCTTTGTGCTCTTTTACTGCGTGAGTAGAACAGGCGCATGCAGTGAGGTGTCCCTTAACTTGGCTCCGTATTCTTAACTCCGTATTCTCAAACGACTTGAGCAAAGCGCCGCCCCTCGTCTGAAGAAGACGCTGCGTTTATGAAGAATTGCGGTGGGGTGCAAATGAAGCGCCGTGACCACTTCTGTCGAGGGGCGCCACTGCCATCTAGTTTCTTGAGTCGAGGCGGACTGTTGAGTGGATGAATGTTCCGGAATACGGGGGTTAGTCCATCTTACTGTTTCTATGAATGATAATCGATGTTTTTTTTTTTTTTTTCAGAAAAGCAAAATTTGTGCATGGAAAAGTGAAACTTGCAGCCTAACAAAAACATGGTTTATAATAAGTTTGTTAGTTTTCTCGTCACTTTGAGAGGCACCGCCTCAATCAGAAACAGTGCAAGAGAGTAAGCATCGCGACTGTTGGTCATTATATCCCTTGTTGCCGCGCTCAGAGTATGGCGACCACATGTACTGTGCGTTTTCGTAATGTTTATATATGAAGTATGCGCACACCTGTTTACTTTGTACGTTGAAGCGTTTACGGCTACAGGAATCGCTTTTTGACTTCGACCTCGCTTCCATTTAGGTCATTAACGTCGCTGACCTCCTGAATACGTGAGTGTCAGTTGCTTCTTGAATGCCTGTGTTTCGTCTTTGACGCGGTCGCGCAATCCGACATCGATGCGGAGCCTAGCTCGTTGGCTGGCATGGCGGGGCGTATTACGGGCACGCCTAGTTTAGAATCTGAGCGTATGCGTGAGTCAACGGGAAACCTGACGCGCCGGGATTTCAGAACTGCATACAGAGCCACCCTTGTTGATTTCCTGTCGACTCTTCTGTTTCTTTTTTCGTGATCCCGTAGTACGTACGCGAGAGGCATCGTGGGTACAATAAAATAAAAAGTGACGAGCTCCTCGAAGGAGAAGAGAGGCGAGTCTGGGCGACATCACTTTCGTCGTCAGTAGTCGCTTTCGCCTCGGAGACCTATATGCAAGGCCAAGCGGCGACGCGGTATGCGTGCCTCCGTAGCGCAAAGCTCTCGGCGTCGGGGCCGCCCTGTATCCTTTTGTCTGCGAGCGCGTGGCTGCCTCTCGAACGACTTTACTTCGCTGCTGCTGCAAGGAGGTGTGCGTGCGCGTATAGCTGGTTGCAAAACGCGTTCGAGTGACGGTGGTCGCCGCAGTCCTTGAGCGCTCCTTTCCAGGATCCATTGGCGGCGGCTGCCACTGTATACGCGCACGGGCTGGCTGCCGCGGCCGCCAACGCTGTGCGCCCACTCGCGCGGTCCTTGCGTGACGCAGCGCGCTCAAAGAGGGTCAACAAGGAGCGCCGCCTCTGCGTGCTTTCGGTGGTCGTGGAAACACAGTCGCACCATGGACCTCCGACGTGAGAACTGCCATACGAGTGTCGGCTTCTTCTAGAAGTATATCCGTGTTGTGAAGCGTGCGCGCGTGCGTGCAAGACAGCAGCCACCGACGTCCGACCGTGCTGCTCTCTGAACCGCCCCGAGTCCTCTAGCCTCGCCTCCGCCTTGGCACATCTTCGTGGACGGGGCCTCACTGCGACGTGTGCGACTTAGTTGTGTACCTTACAACTCTGACGCGTTCTTCGATCCTGTTCGCGTTGCCAACTTTTCTTTCTTGCCTTTTACCCTCGCCGAGCGATTTTCGTGAGTTTGTACGGCATAAGCTGCCAAGCCTGGCACTGCGTTCTGCGAAGGAGAATTTCCCCCGCTGGCATTCGAGTTGGTCCAAAGATCAGCCCTCCTCGGTAGACCTCGTGGACTGTGATTTACGCTACGGGACGTCCCAAACTGCATTCCTGACTACTACTGTGGTGTGTGTATAGCATTATCTGGAACGGTCATTCAGTAGCCTCGCTGGACGTATATAGAAGGACACTCGTATAGGTCTCCCACGCGTCTGCTTTTCTTTCTCTGCGGTCATTAGAGTCCCAGCCAGCCAGCCATCATGAACACGGTGCGCACGCGCAAGCGTCTTCAGGAACTGTTCGACGCCGAACGGCGACGGCTGCGCAGTCCCAGCCCCAGGCCCACGAGCCCCATGGGCTCGACCATCATCAGGACTCACACCCCGCCGTGCAGGATGGCGTCGCCTTCGCCGCCTCCGCGATCCCCCGTGGGGCCCGGCAAGACTTACCAGCACTACTGGGAGGTCAGTGTGACCCGGCCACTAACCGCCGTATACTTAAGAATTCTCCGTTTACTGACCCCGTGTCTATAAGTCGCGATACCAGGTGCGCTGTACGAATCCGTGTATACGTGTCCTCAGTGCGGTGAATCTCAGGAATGGCTGCTACAGGTGCCGGGGGTTCGACGACGCTAACGACAATCTGCACAGTAACGAGCATTCGCAGAGCTGGTGGGTGCATGTGCCTAAGGTCGCGCGAATTCATTTTTCGTCCATGTATACGAGCCAAAGAGCTTCACGGCTGCAGTTACCTACTTCGACGATGTACCGGCGAAAGTTAGCTGCTTTACGAGTATCCAAACCGCGCGTCTGTGTAGCTGATCCAACGACAAACACACGTCTTCCCTTGTTAGAGGGACTTACGATTTCCCTCTAGCAAGGCAGCAGCATATCGAGCGTCGCGTTTCCTCTGCACCTGCTTCGCCTAACGATGCTTGTGGCAGCTTCAGGCAACGCTGCATTTTCGGGCGGGCGCACTATTTTTTCGTGTACCGCGTAAGGTACTCCTCCGTGCCTTTCGTGGTCTTGGCGGAGGCTGCACGGCCGAGCGCGCTTCCATTTTTGTAGAAACTGAAAGGGTTTCTACTCCCACGTGACCGCGTAGCGTGTATGTGTGTGCGCAAGCGGGCCTCAGCTGCGCCCACGCATCATGTCGTAGGACCATTTGTAAACACGCCCTTGCTGTCGGGTCTTTTCGTGGGAAGCCTGTGTGTCGCGTTCCTATGTGGCGTGGTCAAGACTGAGCATGCTCTGTGGAGATATCGCAAGCATGTGATCCCTCCCCTCATTCGCTCTGTCTCTTTGCGTACATGCGTGTGCGTGTCAACTACCATTTTTTTTTTCTCGATTGCTTGTCTTGTTCGCCGTCGCCTACGCTGCGTAATGGTTCTAACTCCCTTCGTCCAAGCAAGTTAGTTGCCGTTGCTATTCCTGACCATTGTGTCAGCGTGACGCGATAGAGTAGGTTCGGAGTGTTTACGCTTCGTCGCTTATTACTACAACGTAATGAACTAACTTCATTCAAGGGTACTCCTGGTCGTCCCTACCGCTATAGGTTCAACGCCACGTTCTTGAAAAGGGACACGACGGACATTGTGTGTGCGTGTGTGTCGTAAAATGACGCCTAAAAATGAGTATTTTTTCACATCCTTAGCAAGGTTCTCCATTCTTCTTTCTCGGCAACGAAAAAGTGTGACTCGGCGGGTTACACATTTTACGTCGTAACTCACACTTGCTGACTTTGCTTGCATTTATTCTGAGAGGAGACAAACTGCAACATCAATGTGACACTCGTGATTTACCATTTTCGGAAGTGCCATTTTCGAGGACGCACAGTCTATTGCGCGTAGCACTGTGTTGCGCAAACGTGTTGTGCACGTTTGCTGTATACCTTTCGCCACTCGAACTCTACTGTAGGACAAACTGAAACGTGCTCAAATTGACTGGTCGCGCAATTACTATGGAGGTGAAATTCGAACAGCGAGATTGCAGGTTTAATGGCAGCGTAAAGCCTTTGTTTTAAGTTGCGCAGTCGTCGGCACTAATTTGTCGTCGCATATCTTATCAGGTGTAGTGGTCGTATGATGTGTATACGTGTTTCTTTTCTTTTTTTATTATCTGTACTACGCCATTCAAGGGCGGACGAGTACACGGAGCGCACGCGTACAAGTACCTGTATCTGGGCTAAGATAACTTCAATCAGTGATCGTTGATCGGGCGGAAAGCTACGCGAAGTGGCAACAAAATGGATTGGCTAGATCGTTGTGTGAACACTTCTCAGTGTGGTATTCCTTCGTCGCCAACGCATATTCTTCGCCGACGAACGGCGTTGCATACTTAAGGTTTTTTTTTTTCATTCTTTCTTTCTTTGGTGTTTGTGTGCGCGTGCTGTCGTGTACATCGCACAACTAATTTGTGGGTTGTTGGCACTTACTACACGCTGCCGGCAGACCTATATAGCTGAATGTCTGTAATAGTGGCTTAATATTAGGCTCTTCTTTAGTCGCGCTAGCAGTTCAGTCTAAGGTGTTTCATTGACGTGTGTTTAAAGAAGCTTGTTGACTTTGAATGGAATTTAACGCTCACGGACAAACATCCGTGACTACAATACAGCGCGCTTCGCGAGCACGGTAACCCTGGGATTCTCCAGGCGATGACCACTTCCACGGTAAAAAATAAAAAATAAAATTGAAAAAAAAATATTGGACATTGTGCGCAGTATTTTAACTTCATCTTGTAATATAGTGGTGGTTGCCTCAAGTTTTTTAAAGTCTATTTTTCTTCCCAATATGACTACTTTTTAGTAGATTTCACCTACGTATATACGACGACGAGGTTCTCCTGAATTCGTTTGTTTTCATTTCAATAGAATGAAACAAGTCTTGGCTGATCGGATACTCGCGCTTTTTTTCGACAATTTAGTGGCACGCCTACATGCTGCTATATTTATATCATATTCCTTTTTATTTCTCTCTCTCTCTCTTTGTATGTGTCCCACCAGTAACTTTCTATCAAAATCTATAAGGCGACCCTTGTTACCGCTGGCGGATATTTTAATTAGGGATTAATAGTAAAGATTAAACGGTCTACCAGAGGCTGATCTTCAGCTGTGTATACCATTCGCCTATGCCGTTACCGGGATGCAGCCATTGATTCAGCTGAGTAAAAAGGTTGCCAACCCTACTCCCCTCTTATGCCGCACGCAAGCCCTTCTGTGTAGTACTTCATCCTTGCTATGTGTCTCTCCGCCGGCATCCTGTCAGAGTGTGTGGCGTAGCTTATACGTCATCGCTAACAGGCATTCGAGTGTCGTCGTGCTCTATATAGTGTACCCCCGTATACGCTCGATCTGGGTGTCCTATAAGAATGCTCGTCATATGTGTTTCTGTGTTCGTTTACATTTTTCGTCCCCGAAACCGAGTAGCACTTCATCCCCCCCCCCCCCCCCCCCCCCCCCCCTGTTTTATTTCAGCAACGGCATTGAACGCGTGAGCCCCCTGTAACGCTTACATGTAGGAAAGGTATGTTTCATATAGTCGGACGCGTCTTGTTCTTGCAGCGCCCGCTTCGCACCGGGTGGCTTTCTCTGTGACTTCTTGTGAGGGAGTGGGCTATAGCGGTCACAGCGCAGGCTGCGTGATATAGCGAACACAATTTGTCATGCGAGGGCGCTGGTCGTCAGCCACCGCCGCGTACGGCGATCGCCACTGTATATGTGGCCTACATTCGGGCCGATAGCAGGGCGTATTAACCGCGGACACGCTCCAGCGCCTTCTCTCTGCTTCGCGTTAAATAGGAAGCGGTGGCTTCTTGTGTGCTGCGAGCGTATATTTTTTCGAAGCTTCCGCGCGCCACCCCCCCCCCCCTCCCCCCTGCGTGCTCGCGCACGTGTGCCTTGGAGCCACCTGTTGTGGGAAGAATTGGCGGGTTTGGAGGCGGCCCGCGCGTCTTATATCCTGATTGCGGAGTGAATTGCGGCGCACCGCTAGGAACAGGGAACGAAAGTTAGGGGCAACGAAATGAGAAAAAAAAAAAAAAAAATGCAGAAAGCAGGAAACAGCAGTGACTACGTTGTTGTGTGGGCCGGGCTTTAGTGTTTACTGCGCTATACACCTCGTACTTGGTATCTTTCTCTCCCCCCCCCCCCCCCCCCCTAATTCCCGGCAGCATCTCAAAGAGAAGGAAAGCTAGCTGTTTTAGGTGTTAGTCTTCGTTTTCGTAATTGTGGCTTGCGTGGAAGTATATACGGACATCGAAGAAATTTAGGACGCGGCGCTGATGTTGATAACAAATTATTTTTTATAACAATGTTCACGTTATTGAATGCATTTGAGGCTCGAACAATTGGATCCGTCGCGCTTACTGCGGCAGCCGCGCTCCAACGATCAAATTGCGGTCGCTCCGAATGATTGACAGGGCGCCCGACGAGTGTCCTCGATAAAACAGATCTCAGAAAAAAAAATAAATAAGGAAAGATTATTCGAATGCACTGTGAACAAAACGCGAAACCAGCACACAACCTGCGTCGCCGCTGAGGCCAATGTTTGGAGGACGGATATAAGCGCTTTGGTGCATTGAACTGGAACGGTACGCGCGGCGTTTTGTCAAGACAGGTTTATGACAGTACTTTACCACAGATAAAGGTACGTTAACGCAGAACTATAGCGCGCGTGATGAATAATTTTATGACAGCGTCAAGTGGTATGGCTATGTGTGTGAAACGAAAAACACACACACACACACACACACACACACACACACACACACACACACACACACACACACACGCACGCACGCACGCGCACACACACGCACGCACACGCACACACACACACGCACACGCGCGCGCGCGCCGATTCAGATCATGTTCCAATGATTGCGCGAGAATTCATGAGGCGGTCACTTAGTAGGAGACAAGGCCATAAAACGGTTCTGTCTAATAAATGCATGACAATGGACATGAGGGAACGCGAAGTCTACAGGTGCGCGAAATATGAAATCAAAGAAATTAGGGGAAGAAGTACGATGCCATGGGGGGGGTGAACGGCAAGGAATATATATATATATATATATATATATATATATATATATATATATAACCTGCGACGTTTTTTCACCTTATGCATTGATTTGAATTTTTACCAAGAATGGCAAGTTCCGTTACAGACTTAGACATCAAGTTCCAGACCTAACCATAAAGCGGTATTGCCAGCCATATCCGACAAAGAACGTCATTTGATATCGCTGCGCCACGCTAATAATTTTTCTGCATATCCCAGCGCTAACTGAGGTGCGTATACGTGTAATTTGAGGTTCCACGTTGCGACGGCTTGCTTGAAACGTTGCTCACCCTTTGCTATTTAGCACGCCGCGCATGTAATAATTAAGAGCGTGCATATATACGCTACCATATATGGTTATGCGCGTCTGTACAATGTGACGCCACACCGTGCCTGTTTGCCATCTAGCTCGCCCGACTCATGTAGTTGAATGTACAGTTGGGCCCACTTTTAGAGGAAACAGACGTTCTTTTTTCGTTTTTCTCTGGCATGTGTAGGATCACCTGGCTTTTGCAGCAGATGACGTGCGATTGGTAGCGCTAGCATTTATGTACACCCCTGTGTAGTGCACTGACATAAGTTCAGTCCATATTTGCAGGCAAAGCACCAACTATAGAAAGTGATAGCCGCACATGTTTCCCTTTAACAGTGGACTGACCTGTACAGTAAAGACGGTGAGAGGTGGGACAGCGAAATCAAACTAGGCGCGGCCGTCCCTGTCCCATTCCGCGTGGTGGGTCACTGTCAGCGGGCTTTGTTCGCGCAAAGAGCGGACCCGGCCGAGGAGCAGCCCCGAGCACCTTGACGCGCCGTTCGGTGGCCCACAACAGCAGAGAAAGGGTGCCCAGGGGTTTAATTTTCCTCGCGCCGCTTGCGCCTCTTCCGCGTGTCGCAACGGCCGGAGCCTGCTTTCTGGTGCGTTCGTGCGTTTTAATAATAGCCGTTATAATGCGCACGTTGTTCTATAGAAGCACATCCTTCTGGGCATCAAATACTGGCCCGGAGGAAATTTGGTCCGATGGGAGTTAATTTTGGAGTTGGCTGTATAGAGAGAGAACAGGAAAACGAGTTCGCCAAATGACACGCGAGCGGCTCCAAATACGTCCGACTGTATACCCAAGCCCGACAGCCACTTAGCTCCCAAAGTATCAAACAGGCCGAGTCGTATATACGCGCCCCATGTAGTGATTTCTTCTCGCCTGGCCAGCCGGTGGATCGCTGGCGTGTATATACAGAGGAATTGTAGTGATCTGGTTAGTGTCTGCGTTTCACCTGTGTCGTGATACGGTCGTTGCAGCCAGTAATATCGCTAGGTATACGTTAGGCTGACCGCTGGATGGGGCCTGGGGTAGGTGGGACGTCCGTGTTTAAGCCCAGCATTGGTCTCGAAGGTTCAAGCAGAAAAGGGCCCAGGGAATCTGTCGTCGTCGTGGTGTGCGCGTGGTCTGGATGCGTTTGCTTTGCTTTTTCAGCATTGCCTGGTCAGCATCGTTGTAATCGTTGTGCTGGAATAATGGAACGATGGACCGGGCGATTGACATTTCGAAGTACTGACCATCACATGTGTGCGCCAGGGCATACCGTGGCGTCACCTGCATGCGGAAGAGCTTTCGGTCAACAGTGGTTGCTTCTTTTACCTATCTTTAATTAAGCGTTATATTCGGAACCTTTCAAGCTTTTAATGCGACGTAGGCCGCCTCAGAAGGCTTCTTGCCCCGAATACAAGCTTTATTGCCGACCCGCGTCGCCTGCTCGCGCATTCGGCGTTGTAAACTTTACGCATATATAAACTATTGTTTTTTTTTTTTCTTAGGAACACTTTTCTTTTTTTATAGCCTATAAAATTTCCTCGAATCACGGCACAACAGATGCAATATCTGTCCAGGCGGACCTAATTTGCTAGAAAAACCAAAGTAATATATTCACTAATTACATCAATTAACTTCTCTTATAAATTATGGGGTTTTACGTGCCAAAACCACCATTTGATTATGAGGCACGCCGTAGTGGGGGACCCCGGATTAATTTGTACCACCTGGGGTTCTTTACCGTGCCCTTAAGTCTGGGTACACGGGTGTTTACTGCATTTCGCCCCCATCGAAATGCGGCCGCCGTGGCCGGGATTCGATCCCGCGACCTTGTGATCAGCAGCCCAACACCATAACCACTGAGCAACCACGGCGGGTGTCAATTAACTTCTCAAGTACAAAAGTACGGCACATGTTTATATCGCAAAGTTGAAGGGAATCGCTATAGAAGGGTAGTTCCGTGTAGGGACATTTCAAAATGGCCATATAGTTCGCATTAACTGGCATCAAATTTTCGTTGAACTTCCCTGATTACGCACGCGATATGCAATGCGTAGCGCGGCTCGTGTGTGTGAATTATATATATATTGCTGAATCCTGCATTGCCGATCCGTCCATATATAGTTAAGCGCTCAATCTCGGGCGGCAAGGTTAAAAGCTGGAGCTGCTGCAGCCGCGGCGGTACTCTTCGTCGCGCAGAAACGGATTGGCAGGAGGGCGGCGCGCGCTGTAGCTCGCCCTTTCTTATTCTACCTAAATTGGTGCACGGCAGCGGCGGCTCCTGCCTCGTTGTTTTGACGTCGGCATGTTGATGGCGGCCGCGAAAACCTTTCGTGCGCCGCCGCTATTTATGGTGTGTGTGTGTGAGAGAGAGATGTGTGCGTGCGCGTTTCGCAAACGCTTTAGTGTGGAGCGACTCGATTGAGCCGTCAAGTTGGGCTGCCGTACACAGTAGCTCCTTTATGGTCGCGATCTTTTTTTATTATTTTTCTTTTTCGTCACGTTTGTTCGCGAAGGCCGAAGTGGGCGTTTCGCGCTGACCCTTTTCTTGGGCGCCTAAAGATCCAACGCACAGGCGGAAGGCGCTTTCTTTTTTTCTTTTTTTCCTCCTCCTTCTGAGTCTCTTTAAAACCGTGCCTGCGCTCCCCTCTCTGAAAGCTCTTAACAATTCTCGTTCGACTAACGGCGTGCACTGGGGTCGGGTTTTCGCGCCTGAACAAAAAGTGCAAGCCCTCTCCGCAAAACGGGATCCGGAAGATTCTTTTCAATGGATTGGGCCCTTTAGCGGGCGCGCCGAGTATTTTTGGTCAGGTCGAGATGCACAGAACATAACCTGTTGTGGAGAGCGGTTGAGCTTCTGCTATTCCTTCTGGAGACATGAACTGTTGTCACTGCGAGTGAGTCACTGTGCTAGCGGTATTCTTCTGCTCACTATCTTGAACCTTTTCTGGTCTAGCAGCTGACAGTTTACAGATGCGCACACACGCCGGCAAGTACACTCATACATCCATGAGAGCGGGATATATCACGTGGGGGTACGCGTATATACGTGTACTTTAGTTCGAACAGCCACAAACGTCGACAGTCGCGCTTGGGTGAAACACCACACAGCCTGCCTTTACAGTGCTCTACTGTCGGACGTATAAAAATTGTACTTTTTCTTGCAGCATGCACGCTGCGCCTGTGGATACTCTCAAATTCTGAACTCACCCCCCTCCCCCGACCCCTTTCTCACTCCCGGGCACGTGCTCAGAACTTTCGGTGGCATGTCCGCGTTCCAGTCGGGGCGGAATTAAGAAACAAAAAATTATCGCTCTTGTATAGCAATATTTAAGTATGCGCCGAAGAACTCCGAGCAGTTAAACTTAATTTGAAGCCTTCCACTGCGGCGCCCTTCGTGGCCCTCGATTTTCACATTGTTACTATTGGTACATGTGTTGCTTCAGCAGAGTGTTTAATGCCTCCTGCTCCGCTCAAGGATTACGCGCCTATAATAAGTATAATGCTAATATAATGCGTGGTAAGTGTCACGCTCCGTCGATTTTACGTTTCGTTAGAGATAAGCCTTCATAGCATACAGAGAAAAGCAGATCGAGGTTTCTCAGTATGTTGTTCGCTTCGGGTTGTGATGTCTGCGTGCGCGCAATTGCATTCTATACAACAGCTATACCGAGCTGAACGAGCACTAAATGCACTTTGAATTGATTTTGTATCCCAAGCGATATTGGATATGCATCTAGATACACGTAGACACATAGCCGAGCCGTTGCCTTTTATGTCGCTCTTAGTAGCGTCCTTATTCTCTGTGCGTGTTCGCAGGTATACATACAGGCGTTCGCACAGCGTCTGTTTACGGCCAAGTATCGCGGGCGGTAGCTAGCATGCGGCCAGGGCAACGTGGGTGGCGCATAATATACGCGCCGCGTCCCACGCTTCTCCTACGAGGCACGCTCGTTGGCCGTCAAGATACGCGTCGTTTCATTGCGGCTTGTCGCCATCTCTTCACCAAGGGCAGAGGGCCGCGCTGTCGCTAATTGCGGCGTCTTTCCCCTGCGCTTGTATTCGGTGGGCTTTCTCAGCTGGGTTGATGCGAACAACAACGCGGTTCCAGTGGAGTGGCGTGTGTACACGCATCGCTCGCTTTTGTTTCCGCTGGCTTCTGCTGCCTCCGTCATTATACATGTATCCCTGTGTACATCTCCGCGTGGTTTTGTCTTTTGTAGCTAACTTTCCCTCGCAGCCTCAGTGCTTCTGACTAATGCTCGTTGCAAATCATTATTATCCTCCCTCTCTTGTACACTTTCTCTGCCTTAGCCGCGCCGCGGAAGCTTAGTGGGTATATACGGCGTTATGCATCTGGGCACAAGGTCGCTGGCTCGATTCCCGACCGCGCCAGCCGCATTTCAGTGGGTGTGAAATGTAACTATATCTGTAACTGTAAATGTAACTGTGTTATATTCGTGTTCCTTTATATCTGAGTGCGCATTAATAAAAGAACCCTAGGGGGTCAAAATTAATCCGGATCCTTTCCCATATACGGCGTACCTCGTAGCCCATTGTGAAGCTTCGAAACATTGTCATTGTTCCCCGACTTCGGTATATCCGCGCGGCAACTGCGGTAGTGCAGTCTGTATTCCGTGTGACACCAGGGTCGGACTTCTGTATTATACGTGGCATCCGTTCTTGGTTCGACTTGTTGCTTTCGGGTGCATGTGCTGCTGCCGTTTGCCGCGCGCTGCACCTCACTGTAATTTGCGTCAGAATATCTGCAGAACTTTACATTATCTGTTTTCTTGCGCTGCTGCTGCTGGATATTTGGTCCCAATGCCACCGCTGTCTGTGCTGCGATTTCATGCCGCAAGATAGGCGAGTTGAGCAAAAAAAACTGTGTGTCCAAGTGAATGCCGCTCCCTCGTATAAATTTGCGATCTCATGTACGTGGCCAAGCGGCGCAGGAGACGTGCCGCTGCCTCGCCGTTCTCCTGTTTAGCCCCGTGTAGTTGAATGAGCATTTGCGAGAACTGGGACAAATAGAAAGCAGCGCGACTTGACACTAGCAGAGAAGGCACATATGTGATGCGCTTTCGGTGGCTGTTGTGCAGTCTTCTGTCGGGTCACACCATGTTTATGGAGTATTAATCATTTGCGGCTAAGTTATGGTGATCCACGATAGCACATTGCAGTAAACAACTCAGAGGAAGACAGGACAGCGCTTGTCCCGTATTTTTCTCTTTGTGTTGTTTAGTGCGCGCTGCTATCATCCTTGTGCAGTAGTGATGTACAGCCTATATACCGCGCACAAAAGTAAATGCCACTGCTCCGTTGCCAGCCAACTGGCCTTTATTATCTTTTTTTTTGTTGTTTTTTTGTTGTAGGCTGCACGTAAATAATTAGTCTCATCGAGGGGAGGCAGTAAGTATAATTACTTGTTTTACAGGCAGCGACCTGTACATGCGAACTGCGACGTGGTTTCGATGGTGTCTACGCCTTTGTAGCCAAAAAACTGTTATCGTCAAAGCTGGCTTCTCCCCAGCAAAGTGCTTTGTGGGAAACAGCCCGCTTCTGTAAGTGACCGGTGTTATACTGCAGGCTAGAGCGAGTATACAGTATGAACGTTCGCGCAAGCGCGAAACGAGAGAGTCTCCCCGCCCGCGCCTGTGGTTCCCTTATCAGGCGTTTTTCACGTTTCCTTATAGTACGCGTCTGACGGGTCCGTGCGCGTGAGACCAACGCCGAAGAGACAAAGTAACGGTGTCTTCCCGATCATGTATATGCACCCGGGCGCCCGGCCAAGTGGCGCGTCAATGTGCATCGTGAGGCGTCCTGCAGCGCCGCTGGGGCGGAGCTCGTTGTACGACAATCGCGTATTGTCTTGTCAACGATGGCACGCCCGAGGCTCCGACGCTGAGAGATGATGGCGGCATGCCTGGCGCTGGAGACCATGACCAGCTCTGCGAGCCTTGCATGTGCGAACTGTGTATCAAGGCGCCGCTGCCACTGGGGCGCCGCGCTTCGCCGTACCACATTTTGCTTGGTTTTCGGCTGTTTAATCGACTCGCTTTGTCCTTTTAAATGCGTTACAAATGTATAGTGCCTATATTATGAATTTCTAATAGGTTAGCCATGATTGTCTCATGCTCCGTGCCAGCTTGTAAAAAAGTCGGCTGTGCTCCTTATAGTAAACTGGCATTTCCTTTCTCTCTCTCTCTCTCTTTTTTTTTTTTTTTTTCTCTCGGCGTGCTGTAGCGAAGACTGCAGGATGAGTTCCCACAGCTGGCTAGACCCAGTCTCGCAGCTCAAAGGGACAAGTTTGGCAACTGCTCACTAGCGCTTCAGTAAGCGCTAAATTCCCAAATTACGGATGAAGCCGCGGCGAGGTCTAACGTGCTCGGTGTGTCTTGCGCGCGCTGTGATGAGTTCGTTTGGGCAGTCTACAAAGTCCGTCAGCATATGAGGCAATTTTTCTCGATTGTCATATCACGAGGTTTCATGGACAGGTAACGTGTTATGATTTTGCACTCGGGGCCCTCGGTTCCGAAGCTCGACTGAATGAAACTCGTATGAACAGAACGCCTTCGTGAACGTATAACTACGCCAGGCGAGTTCGGATCATGTTCTGAGAGTGTCGTGATCCATTCCGCTCGGCGTTGGTTTGTCTTCGGTATCAAATAAAAGGCTGTTGATTTATTTTGCTTTCTTCGCTACATTGAGTAAACTGGGCTACAGTGGAACGTTACTTGAACTCCACTTTTAGATACGATTACCACATACGCCAAACCACGAGATAGCAAAGATCATGCAAAATAATGCTCACTCATCCCTGTTATAACTCATCTCTTACCTCTCTGTGCAGGGTAGCCAACCAGAAATACATCTTGTTAACCTCCCCCATAAGTGATTTTTCGCTTATGTTGAGTGCGATTTCAAAACTTGAGTCTAAGGTTGTAGTGGTTTACGGAACACATTTGCTCGGTTTATTTTTACAGGGGAAGCAAGACGTAGCTTGGTCTCTCACGTGCAGCTGGAAGTCTTAAATTTTTAACTTTTCCGAATGCACCACATTGATATTTCCGTGCGCCTAGCGTTTCTGCGGTGTAGAACTGCACCACCTCTTCGCGCACGTGATTACGTACGCGCTAAATTCTACGTCATTGTTGTCGTCATATCGCAGTGCATCCGGGTCTATTGTGGAACGATCACCAGACAGACACGTAGCTTGTAGTGGGGACTACGACTGAAAAAGGTCAACTGAGAGCCGGACGCAAATATGGTGAGAACGAGATGAAGAATCTGGAAACAAAGGAAGAGGCAAATAGCTCGTGGCTGTGTACCTCCTTACGCGGGCCTGCACCAAGGCCTCGTCAGCTGTCAATGACGCTTCGCTTCGAAGAGCGCGGGCTCCTCTTCGCGTTGTGGGTTCCCGCTCGCTCGCCAGATCATGGTCAACGGGAGTACCCGTTCGGCAAACGTGGGCGGGGCTGCAGGTGGATGCGGGCGCGCTGACAATCGAGGGCGTGTACGCTGTTTATTGTTGTTGTACTTTTTTTTTCTTTCCCCGTCTCCTTCGTGGTTCAACTCGTCGCGCGCACCTGCCAACTTCGAGATAAAAGAGCTTCGGAACGGCCCGTTAGCCGGTCTTGTATGCTTCACCGCGCGGACTCGAAATGGTGCCACTGCGCGAAAACTCGACGAGTGTCTGGACCGCGTTCGAAATGTGCAGCTGTCCGCAGCGCTTTGTGTACGAACGTGCGGTTCCACAGAGTATGCGGCTTCACCCAATGCCACCTCGGTCGTGGCGCGCCGGTTCTCGAAAGTCGCGGTTGTCCTAGAGCGCGAAGTCGCGTCCTTGCGCCTGCGGCATCGTGTCCGCTGTTGGCGATAGAACAGAACGCGCTGACAAATCGCTTAGTGCCGCACCGAACAAGCGCAGCGAAGTTGTCCGCTTAAGGCGATCAAGCGAACCCGTGGGGTGAACACTCCTTCACGGACTGATTTGAGCATCGTCTCGGCGTGGCTCTGAAATCGACGAAGCCCGTCACCGAGTGACCGCGCAGCAGCACTGCCGTGTTGCGTCGACTCTGGTTCCTTGATAATTGGCTCCGTTGTCAAATTTGATGGCGTTGTATTGAGAATTTCTTCACGCTGCTGGCCGTAATAAATAAACACATCGCTTTGCGTCGCACCCGCCTTCTCCTGTGTGTGTGTGTTCTTGCTTTCTTTTTTTTCCCTCGAGTACACCGCGTAGCAAATAAATGTGGTGTATAAAATGTACACAGATCTGCCAATAGTGTTTGCTGTTTGTCCTTGTGTGGTAAGTTGTTAATGTATCCATCTTGGCGCGCGTCTCTTGTCGAGCCGCACTGTCGCAGGTCCTCAGTCGCGCATGACGGTGCTGTAGCCGTGCAATTTCACTGAGATAACGACGCCGACTTCCTTTTATACCTGCAGCGAGGGGCGACTCCGCTACTACTCGCCGTGTATTTAGCCCGTTGTTCCCGGTGTTTGCTTTCGGGTTATTCTCTGCCTGTTCTCCCCGCGTTTGCGTCTATGTATACACTGCGCCAGCCAATGTCATTCGCGTT
The DNA here is from genome assembly GCF_013339745.2 of Dermacentor silvarum. Classification (NCBI taxonomy): domain Eukaryota; kingdom Metazoa; phylum Arthropoda; class Arachnida; order Ixodida; family Ixodidae; genus Dermacentor; species Dermacentor silvarum. The sequence continues at coordinate 215,983,737 of NC_051154.1, forward strand.
TCTTTATGTAGTGTACTTTTTTTTTTTCTGTCTTCTTTTATGTCGGTTGGACCGCTGCCATTGAAGTGCCCCGTGTTCTATCGTGCGTTTATGGTTTGTCCTTTGCCCGAATGCCTACAGACTTCATTGGCTGTCGAAATGACAAAAACATGTGTTACTTCTTAGTGGAGTTGTTACGTCCTTCGATCCCTTTCTCTATACTTCTATGATCCCTTTCTCTATACTTCTATCCATTATCTCAGGATGGTTTTTCGAGGGTGGGCTGAGTTCAATGTGCCTGCTCGCCTGCAGCTTGCTTCTCCTGCAAGCTTCGTCAATATCTTAATTGTGCTGTCAAACGTTTTGCGCTTTCACTCAAGGTGCTTCAAAACCAACTCGCCCAAACAGCTTCGTCTGTGTTTGGAGCTGCGGCGTTTCTTCGAAGATATCTGGCGTAAGACGCAATGATTATTTTTGAGCTTTGTAGGCGTTGTAGAGATGTTAAATTATGGCATCTTACGCGCCAGTATAGTAGATGCAATGTGGTATGAGGGTGTTGCTCAAACGAAGACATGGGTGTAGCAAGACGCAAAGTATCTGAATGTCTGGAGCCGCTTCTTGTATCCGTATCGTTTCATTATATGCTTTCTCTGCGCCCTAAATGTTCAAACCAAATGAAATAAAATGCATGTCATGCAACGTTGGAGCTTCCAGCGCGACTTAGTATGCGCATATTGTATACGTAAGCGCGCTTGCTGCTGACTTTAGCTGTTTCGATTGGAATGTTGTGATGCTTTCCGGCGATAATGAATCTCGCGATGCATGCACGACGCGATCCAGAGCAAATGAACAACAACTATAACAACAACGAAAAAAGCACTATAACTGCGTCTTCTTTTCCGGCGTTCACGTCTTGCGCCTTTGTACAAACTTTCACGGGTTTTACGATGCGAGAGCGCGGAGGACACCCGTGAGCAACAGCTATAGCTCCGATATGCGCTCAACTATACGTGGTCCTCGCAAGAGTGAAGCGCGTTCCTTTTGTTCGTCGGGGAATTCGTGACTGGAAAAAAAAAAAAAATAAGAAAGCCATTAATTCGAGCTAGCGCGGCCCGGCGTGTCAGTTTCGGCCTCGTGAGAAATGTTAATCACTCGTGTGTGCGCATCTGCCGTGTGTGTACGTGAGTGCGCGCAGATTGGAGTTCTCGGCGGCGCTTCTGATGTAGCGAGGCAGGCTAATTTCATGCTTGTGGAGGGAGAGGCGGCCGCGTGTCGATCCTGTCTTCGCTTTCTTCTCTCGAGAGTACCTTAACATAGATACTCTCTCTCTCTCTCGTTCTCGCCGATTCTCGCTCCTAGTTTGGGCTGAAGCCCAATCCCGCGAAGCGTTGACGGCACGGGCGGCATCTTGCTGGGCCAACGCCAACCAAAACGCTCGTTGTGCCTATATATGCAGCCGCCGTCGCACTTAATTGACCAGAACGTGCCTGACGCGATGTAGAGACTGAGGTGGCAGTTTACCAGTAAAAGCCTTTGTTTCGCATGCACCGATATTGTACTGTTTTTCGCAGCTGCGATAACCGCACGTGCTGCTTCAAATCATATGCATGCCACCGATCGCGGAGACTGCGAGTTTTGCATTTGCGTGACGCCAGGCGTTTTCCGGGATGCCTATATACTGAGTTACTGTTGGCGTAGGCTTCTATTCTGTCCGTTTCGATGAACACTGCGCGCGTGCGTGCGTCGTGTGTTGAGAGCTAGTGACACGACTCCATCGTGTTCGCCGCCTATGCGGGTGGAGGCGCGTCTTTCGAGAGTTGTTAGCTGACGTGAAGATCAATAGTGGTACAATGCTGTAAAGCCTTGAGTGCGTGATAAATAACTGAATAAATAAGTAAGCAAATAATAAACAAACCCTGAAGGGACACTAAAGCAACACAGTAAATCAACTTAGACTGATAAAGTATTCGAAATTTCTGCTGTCGTTAATTACACAAGCAATAGGTCAATTATTAGAAGAGAAAATGAAGCTCAAAGTTATTTTTTTTTTTATTTCGCCCGGAAACCTTGACGTCAGTTCTTCAGTGTGACGTCACGACTTCTAAAGTTATTTTTCGTATTTGGGCCACGTTGGCTCAGTAAAAGTTCGCGAAACTTGCCATATTCGGTCTTGGGCTCCTTTAGAACTACAATGTAGTCAATCTTTACCGATGAAGAATTAACCGAGACCTAGAAGACGCTGTCAAAATCCATGACGTCAAGGTGAGCTGGTGCGGGTTATACTTCAAGGTGGCGTCGCCACTCGCCTTTTGTGTTTTTCATTTCTTTCTGGCTTACCAAGCGGCTTATCGCGGTAAGAGTGGTGTTTTCGGTATTGTGGAAGGATAATCTACTGATACCGAAGAAATCATTTTTCTCTTTAGTGTCCCTTTAAGCCGCATTGTCTGTGTAGTACTATGAATCCTGATTAGTCACCAGCGTACGTTGATTGTCGCTGCAAACTATGCAAGTAAATGTTGCAACTGTCACTTAATTGCTATCTTTAATTGACAACCCTCTTTTTTTTCTCTCTCGTCTTTCTTTTTTTTTTTTTTTTTACTTCTCTTAGTGGGTTCAATTAGTTCGCTCTTCGTATGATATTGCATGCGCCTGGTTCTGCGTTGCAGTAAATATTGTGCTTCTGCGTATTCTGCCTGTACATGAAATTACATCGTTCCTCCGCGTCCTGTAATCCGCGACGGAGACGCTCGCGAACCGCCCGAACTCAAAAACGGCCAATGTAACCTGCTGCCTGGGTGGTCCATATATCATTTGCTTCTAGGAAGTCGGTCCCGTCGCGTCGCTCAGCGCTGCGCAGTGCGACGACTACGGCAACATGACCTCATTTGCTCTGGCAGCAGCACCAGCTGGATCGCTTCTTACTGATGCTGCCTTTGACAGATTGACACTATGCACCAATCTTCACAACGACTCCGCGGGCACTCGGAATAAGATGGTTATAGCTTGTCCTAAACGTATGACTCTTCGCAGAATACCGGTTAGTGGAGAGGTGTACGGCGGCAACAACGCTGGTATAGCGACATCTTGTGACGCATAGTTTCACCAGAGGGTGCGCAAAGCTAATACTGCAGTGACATATCATATTCTACCCAGCTGCTGGTGTCAAGCGTTGGTAGCAACATAATCGTAAACGTGCAGTCCTTTTATGATTTCCCTTCAACGAGAACACTCGTACAGAAGAAAATTCAAATTCATTGTAGTCGTGCAAAGCGTCGCAAGATGTCTCCACCAGCTTTGCTAAGGCCCCCCATTGCTCCGGTAACCCGGTAATCCATAGACGGTCAGAAGTTTACAGATAAGCTAAAGCTGTATACTGATACTGCCGCGTCATCGACGATGCATGTTAGTGATCGTGGCACTGAAGATGGGTTTGCACCTGAAGCGTGGAGCTTCAGCGCATATATGCCTGCCGAGCTCACAGCCGTAGCTGCCTGCCCTGTAACTCTGCGCAAGCGACAGGGCATCTGTGCTCCTTCCGCCTTCCGCGGCAACAGCTCGGCAGTCCACGATGCGGAGGTCAGCCTCGTCGACGGTTGCAGTGGGTCTCCAGCGAGGAGCTCATAAAAAAGAGAAAAAAGAATGAAACTGGAAAGTAGAAGGCGTCCCGAAAGTGAAGCCGTACCGGCGCCCCCGTGCCAGAAGAGCCAGTGGCCCGTAGCATCCAGCGACCCGAAGGAAGCGTTCGCTTCACGCTTCCTGCCTGGTCTAATGTGCAAGCGGGACCGTAGGCGCCTTGCTTGACATACGTATTTGTGTCACAGCTTTCCAGGTGATAATTTAACGCCGTAGCAGGTTTTATCTACGTCCCATACGTCTGGAATTTAATCGGGAAGAGCAGCGGCGACTGGCTCTTTTCCATGAATGTGTGCAGTTGCCTCTATAGCTTCAGCTGTCTTCTTGGTGGATGCAGGCACGGCCACTCCAGTAGTTTATTTATTTATTTATTTATTTATTTATTTATTTATTTATTTATTTATTTATTTATTTATTTATTTATTTATTTATTTTTCATCTCTTCCGTCTCCGGTTAGGAACGGACGCCTCCTAGTCCCAGGACTTGCCACCGACTTGGCTGGGCCAATGAGCTTTCCTGAGGTTTGGCGAAAAGGTCTACCTGGGAAAGTGCAGAACTTGCACAGCGCCTTACGTTATTAGGCGCGTTATCACATGCAACCCGCGAGTTCGTGACGGTGGCGAGCAACCCACCTGGTAGGTAGCGCTCGATCGTTGCAGCACTTGCTCCGTTCAGTTCTATGTTATATATACATTTGTTTTCTTGTTTTATTACCTATTTACCGATCCCCCTTGTTACTCTCTGGCAGTGCGATAGCTAAAATCTAAGGATCTTGGTCGTGGGGTCATGACGACAATTACATAAGTCATCCGCTCCTCGAGGGCATCAAACCGGCTGCGTACAGGCGACGTCTATAATAAAGTATAATAAAGGTATAATATACTATATGGGGTTATATTCGCGTCAAGGCAAGATGTCGACACGTGGTTTCGTCTCCCAGCGGCGGCAAGTTGTCTTTTCGTCCACATTCATTTGCCTTTTCCTTATTATTGCCACATTCCGAGTGAGCACCACATCTGATTTTCCATATGATTTGCTGGGATTCATTGTCTGTTATATATCTTCGTGGGGTTATCTGCGCGTCGACATTTTTATCACTTATGTTTCTCGTCCGGGCAAAAGCAGCGCATCAAAAGCAGCGCGTCGAGAAAGGCGGTGCACCTGCTACTTGAACGGTTTCCTCAAGGACAGCGACGCCCTTGACCAAGTATTAATGCACTTCTGCTCTGCCGTGGGATGCAGTCGTCGTGCATTGGCGAAATAAGGTCGTCGCGACACTGCGCTCAGCCACGTGAGGCGACATGTCACGCACGTACTGATACAATTGGCGCCCTGTCGTATGTAACATCCGTTTTAAATATTGCGAATTGGCGAAAGTGGACCGTGGTATTAGAGCACTGTGTAGCGCTGTATGGACCTCATCGATCGCGTTTTCTTTTTTTTTTTCTTCTCTTTTTCTTTCTTCTTTTCCCCCATGCTCATCTGTTGATTGACGCTTATTTATTTGCAGGCGATTTCAACTTGTATTTAATAGGACCATATAAAACCAACAGGCTATGAAACCAAGGAAAGCATAGGGGTAATTGGCTGTGGTTGAAATTGAAATGTAGAAAATAATGAAGACGAGGTTAATGAAAGAAAGTATCACGTTACCGAACCCGCAACCTTCGCATCAAAAGGTCGTTTATGAGGGTGAAACGCCAACCATCTACGTAGTGCCTATACAGTTGCCACTATCGTATCGTCCGGGTGGTATTCTGCGGTCGTCGTGCCTTTCTAGACTCGTATCGTTAATCGTTGAAATATTTTTCTTATATAACCGAAAGGAAGTCTTTCGGGACCTGTGTGCGTAGACAACAAAAAGGTATATAGACGCAGCAAGCGCTTGCAACGCAGTTTGTGAGTGAGCAAATTTTGATTAACTACCATGAGCGTATCCCTGAACTTGTGGCAGGACCTGTAAAAGATCTAATTTGCACACGCAACATATTCCTGGCGCAGAAATTTGTGATGTGCTTTACGTCACAGTGTATGGTTACAGTATCTCTCGACCGATCCAACTACACTGACGACCTAATGTCATCGTTATCTTTGGTTAGAATTACTTTTTTTTCCTCTCTCTCTCTCTCTCTCTGTTTTTTTTTTTCTTGTTTTCTCTCTCGTTCTTCTTGGACGCTTTCGATATTGCATAATTTGTGTCCATAAACCAACATTGTCCCTCAACGATAAGCCGCTGGTTAAGGCACAGTGCGTGATGTTATATATGTGTGCTCTTAATTCGACAGGCTGCCCAATAACGCGTTTCACACTTCACAGCGTGCGTGTTGTCTACACCTTGTACCTTAGTTCGTAGAGAAAATAATCTTTGTGGAATACCTTGCTCGGAATTGTTACAGCTCGAATAACCCAACTTGCTACCGCTTCTTGTCGATCATTCGAGTACTTGTGAAAGCTTACACCGGGGTCGACAACATGCGTCCGAGAGAGAGATGTTAATGAGGGCTCTAGAGATATATCCTATCCAAATGCCTGTCATGCTGCTTCCACACAATTAAATAGAGGGAAATGGGAAAAAGAACAGAAACTAATAAATATTTTTAAAAATAAAAAAGGCTGCAAATCCGCTCATTCGTGAAAGAAAGAAAACACGCTTTGTATCAAAAAAGAGGTACACGAACAGAATAAATTCTGCAGGTCTTGATTGAAGTATGTGGCACGTAAAAAAGAGTCAACAGCGACATTGGGGCGCTCGATCAGAGCAGAAGCAGCGATCCTCCAGGGTCCAATTCATCGCCGCACCGATCAGTACCGTTATATCGGAAGCGTTGGTTCACAACTTATTTCCGGCTGAGGTATAGTCACACAAACGTCTATAAGCAGATAAATCGGTCCTAGTTAAGGTTGCGAAGGGTTGGAACAGCAGTACCAGCGCAGTTCTGCTTCTTAAATGTGTTTCACGCTTGCTCCCGTGCGTCACTCGTATACCCACCAAGCTTCGCTCGCGGCTAAGCCATCAACCTGTCAGGGACAATCAAGAAACAAGATTGAAATTAAATTCTGGAGTTTTACGTCCCATTACCTTGATCTGATTATGAGGCACGCCGTATTGAGGGACCATGGAATAATTTTGATCACTTTGCCGGTGCTCTAACTTGCACCTAAACTTAAATGCGCGAGTGTTTTTGTATTGCGCCCTCATAAAAATGCGGCCGCTGCGGCCGGGATTGAACCCGCGACTTCGAGCTCAGCAGCGTGCCACGCCTGGCCTACCGCGGGGGGTCGTCCAAGAAAAATGTCTTTTTTTTTTTTTTTTTTTTTTTGAGAGCGTGCTCCTGTATGTATACGTATACGTACAAGCGATCCTAATACCTAACCATATCGATTCTAACCCTAATACCTCTAATCCTTACACGTACCGCACCCCTTCCGCGTTCATCCATATCACCAAAATAAAGCGATGATTTTATCCGTGCAGAGAAAAAAATAAACATGTTAATTAAGCGTTTAGGCGGCAGTCGCGGCGCCGTGACTCTACCTATTCAGCCGAGCGCCTCTACAAAGAACGCCTCTGCAACGAAATGACCTGTATAACGAAGGAATAATTCTGTCCCGGTTCTATTGTGAGCTATGCATTCACGACCTTTACAGCGGAGTGACCTGTATAACGAATTATTTCGGAGGCCCCTAGCACTTCGTTATGAAGGCGTTCGGCTGGAAAATAGCGATATTGTCAGCTAGTGCGCGACGGGTTAAATTTGGTGGAAATGTATTGCACCGCACTGCGACGAGTTGTGAAGCTTCTCATGACTGAGTGACATCGATTGACGATTTCGTTCGTTCTGTTTGTTTGTTTGTTTTTACATAGCGTAGTTCTTCGAACGCGAACATTCCCAAACTTTCAACACGTTTATAGTATACTCTCCCTGAAACGCCATGTACTTGTCCCACCGCCTTATCCGTTGTTCAAATTGTTCAGCTACTCCTGCAAACTGATTCCCCTCAATACTTCGATCTTTTTCTTCATTGCCTCCTCCACATCTTGTAAGCTATTTCCTTTGAGGTCTCGTCTCACTTTTGTAAATCGTAAGGCGTATATGATACGGGTAGTATATGTGGAGAATGAGGTAGCATTGCCATCCATTTCATTTTTGTCAAGAAGAGCTGCCCGCTCAGTGCGGTGTGGGTCTGAGCGTTGTCGTGGTGCTCAAGCTGATCGCTTGAGCTCTACACATTGGTGTGTTTTCGTCAAACTGGCATCACACAACCGCTCGGGCAGTTCAACATAAAAATGCTGCTTGACTATCTCACTTTGTCTGGTACGAATTTAAAATGAACAAGCTCTTTAATACCGAAAAAATTCCCAAGAGGAGAGAACAGAACGTGCTACTACACACGTTGTTCCTTGACGTCCGACATCGAAAAACCGACGCAGACAGCAACAGAGGTTAAAGAAAAGAAGCCATACAGGGAGCAGACGAGACTTCACATAAGGACTCTGCCTAGTGATGGAGACGATAGTGTAGTACGTTTGCATAGTGGTAGTCGTCGGTATTAACTTCCACTCCGCTTCATGAGAAAAGAAAATTCTCGTTACATTTCGGTCCCCCTCGTACCTATATATGTGCGTACGTCGTTTCATATTCCCAGACCTGTGTATTTGGAACACTGTGATATTTTTCGTGTTTAATTAGACACTGGCTGGCTTAGTTCTGGCTACATACCGCTTACAAGTTAAATATGTATCTTATGTTGCTATAACAAAGCCCTCCAAGCTAAAGCGAAGCCGTCACTGCTGTGCGGTGACGTGGTTTCCTGGCACTAAATGAAGAAACAATAATGGGGGACAAATACAGAGAAATAAAGGGGGGGGGGGGGGAGCTATGTCTGGGGAGGCCTACAACGCTTTTCGTCGCAGTAAAGTAATAATGCGAGTGAAAGCTCCCGCGCGTGTAGGATTAGAAAGCCTCCAGAGACGCGAAGTGCGTTTGGCTTCTAAAGCAACGAAGCCAGGCAGTTCGAGGCTCCTCTCAATCGCCTCTGCTGGAGCTAGGGCAGCGTTTCCTATATATACGATGGTCGAGGTAAGCAGAAGGTGGACTCATGCGTTGCCTTTTAAACTCCCGCCATTTCTGTCTCGCCTGACCGCGTGGAGCAACCGCGAATGCACCGCGGCACTGCAGAGCTGGCAAGTGGCGCCATCGTGTGGGTCTCGTACACACCGTTGTTGGGTGGGATTTCTTTTCTTGTTACGTGTCAAACGCCTGCTTGAAGGCAAAAAGAAAATTGCGTGTCCTAAAGGGGACCAGTGAGAGACTATACGAAGCAGGAAGCAGGTCACGGGCGGAATGAGGGGTTATTTTGCCAGACCGATAGGTCATTTGGCACCCTACTATAAGTTATAGCTTCGTGGTTCGGCTTCTGTGCTTAGTTTCGTTTTGTTTCGCTCATTTGTTTTCTGCGTACGACATTCCACCGTGGCTAATTCGAGTCTAGCATGCGGGAGGTCGGGGAACGTATTTCCAGCTACGTTTTACACGTGCGCAACGCAGGTACTAGACATGTTTCTGCCCTTTACTGCCAGGGTATTCTGTTCCCGCTCTGCCTCCGGTCTCTTTGAACGCATGACTGGCGACCGGCTGGCGGAGCGGTCGTTTTAATCTTTTTCTCTATATAGTAAGGACAAACTGGCGCCCATGTTTTGTTGGTATCTGCAGTCTGACCGTGGGAATCCTTGCGCACAACTTCTCGTTGGTGCGTTTTAGCAGGAAGACATCTCCCGTTGCTTGGTTTATTCGATGCCCGCACCTCCACGTTCCGCCGAACTGCAACTTTAGGCACGTGCGCACCTTGCTGGTGCAAAAGGCCCCTTTCTACCTTGGCATGCCGGCCGGAGCAGCTCGTACGGAAGCCAGACGTGTCACGCCTATATACATCGGGCTCTGCATGGTCACTTTGGCGTCGTGTAGTACGCAGACTCTTGGCGTGCGTAACGCTTGTTTGATTAGCACTGCAATGCGAATTCACACGGTTGTGAGCTTTCTGCCGCGCAGGTTTATTGGAACTATCGTTTCTCGGAATTCCTTGGCCGTCGTTCACTTTTTGTTCATATGGGTGAAATAGCGCGAGTGCAGTGGTAGATTGGAGCTTTTTTGTGTGTGCCTCGAAGTAAGGCACTCGTGTTCCCGAGACATTAGCAAGGTACTATATATATTTCCCGTGATGTTTTTTTTTTTTTTTTTTTTTTTTCCTACCGTAAATATCGAGCGTTCCGAAAGCTCGCGTCTAGTTTGCACGAAAATGAGTGTTTGCGTTAGAGGACTGTATGCGTCTATCCATGCCGCTTTATTCCCATACTTGTGAACCGCGGTGAACAAGTGTACACCAAACTGGCTCTGCCGTTTGGGGAAGGCGCTTACTTCTCAGAAGCCAATTTTTGCTGCGTGGCGCTTTCCATTAGCGCAGTCTTCTCTCTCATGTCTGGCCTTGATTTCTGTTCTGAAGCAGCAAAGCGAATGGAGTCGCGTGTACTGTAAATCGAAAAAAAAAAAAAAAAGTGCCGCGTTGCGGTTTGTCAAACGCAGCTGCACGGCGATATAGTGGGCCGTCGTGATGGAAGGCCCAGCTGTTCACTTGCCCTGCGCTCGTATTTGCTTCACGGCCGGAGACACACGTGTCACGGTATATAGTAAGTGGGATGATTGAACTGTGGCTGCATTTAGTCTGCATCAGGAAGTGTATATCGTATAATACCGCACGGAGTTTGCCGCCCATGCCCTCCTATGTCTCGTTTCTTCTTCGTCGTGTCGAAGGCGCTGCTCGTATCATGTTTCGCGCCCGTCATCCTAACTATCCAATCAGCTGTAGGGGAAAGTGTGCGCGCCGTGTCGTGGTCTTGTTTCCGTGTTTGCCTGGAAAATACCTGTTTCGCGCGGCTTCTCTTTCTGGACTCGCGGTGGGACATTATCGCGAACGATCTAGCGCGACACTGAGAAGTTGTGTGCGAAAGACGGACGCACCCGCCGTGGTGGCCTAGTGGCTTTGGCGTTGCGCTCCTATATCCCGAGGTCGCGGGATCAAATCCCGGCCACGGCGGCCGCATTTCGACGGGGGCTAAGTGCGAGAACGAGCCGTGTACCGTGCATTGGGTGCACGTTAAAGAACCCTATAGATATGGCGTCAAAATTAACCCGGAATCCTGCACCGCGGCGTGCCGCATACTCAGATTGTGGATTTAGCGCGTAAAACTACGGAATGTATTTTAATAAAATCGGACGCGTTTCGTCGCGCAAATGAGCCTGAGGAGCACTATATAGTATAGTCTCAACAGTCTGCGCGAGAATATGCGTACCGGCGTTGCGTTAATATTAGGCTCATTTGGCATTTCTCTCAGAACTCATTTTGACTTGCTGTTGACTGTCGTTACAAACGTTCACAAGGTGGTGGTATATTGGGGGAAATTTCGGGGTTGTATTCATTGGTTGTATTCAAGTTGTGAGAACTTCTGGATAACTCTTTTCCTCTGCTCAATACGCTGCGCGCTTCTTGGGGCGAAAGCTTGTTGGTGTACGTCTTTGGAACAATATCTGTTCGAAATAGCATCAAGGTCCTGAACAGCTGACTTTGCGACCGCCGTTCACCTTTTCTTTCTTCCACGTTCATCAGCGAACAGTAACAAAAGGCGCTTGTCTCTTGAGCCGATAAAAACCCTTCCATATACGCGTAGACATCGAACGCACACGCCACGCGCCGGAAGCTCCCTCCGCCTCGTAATTAAACTTCAGCCAGCCGCGCACCGTCTTTTCCTTTGTCTTCAAGTGCGCAAAAAATTGCGCTCACGGTCCGGTCGAGAACGGCCTCAGGTCACGCGTGGCGCTCTGGGCGGTTCACATTAACCCCCCCCCCCCCCCCCCTCGTCTCATTCCACCCTCCCTACGGAAATCGCAGCTTTGTGGAGGACAGCCCGAATTGAAACGGAGCAGTTCATTGCCGATTCCCAGATGCACGGAAATCGCAGCTTTGTGGAGGACAGCCCGAATTGAAACGGAGCAGTTCATTGCCGATTCCCAGATGCGAGATCCTGTGTAATCTCTATCGTTTTCTATTTATACCGCGCGCTTCCTCGGTCTCTGTACATGTCCGTATGTGCGTGCGTGCGTGCGTGCGTGCATGTGCGTGTGTGTGTGTATGTGTGTATGTGTGTGGCTGAGAGGGGAGGGGGGGGGGGGCGTAGCTTCGCGGTTGCTTACTCATTCGACTCTGCGTTTCGCGCGCCTTCGCTGCGTTCCAATTTGTCCACCCGTTGGGGTAGCAAAAAGATACATCGCGTGTACCGGCGCATGATTTTTGCGCCCCCCACGCTCTCCTCTGCCTCAGCCGCGTCTCCAGAGCACGTGCTTCCCGACAAAGCCGGCTCTTTTTTTTTTTTTTTTTTTTCTCTCCCCGACATGTGGCCTCGGCTTATCTGCGCTGGCGTAAATAGTGGAATGCCTCTGCCCCAATTTTTCTTCTGCCTTTCCTTGTCTGTGCGCGAGGCGAACATTTCCTTGCCCCCTATCGAGGCATAATCTCGCGGAAACGCTGGACGCGTGCGTCTTGCCATCGGTATTATTTTTTGCGTTTCGTTTGTGTGTGTTTGTATGCGTGCATGAGTGCATATACGTGGCCGTGCGCTCGCACGCACGTTAGGCCGAACGACTGTATAACTGCATTGTACTAGTGGTTATTACCGAACGCTTTATCGGGGATTAGATAAACCCCTTTGTGGCCTCTATGTTTCCTCGCTAAAGTGTTCTGTAATGGCACGTTTGCCGCTGTTGTGACCGTTCGGATGATACGCTGCAGGTGGCGGGAAAAACGTGATATGCGATGTATATATAGTCTGACCAAATTGAGCCTCTGGATAATAAAGTGCGCAGTCAGTCGTCCGACTGCTATACCACTGAAATATGTGGTCATAGCTAATTAGTAATTAACTAATATTACCTCATTTTTTTCTGAATAATTACTTGAGGTCGCATATTGATGTGGCGGAATTGAAGCCGATCAGTGCTGGAACCATGTAGTATAGGAGTCATGTATATAACTCCAGTTAAGAAAGGCTCGTCCTCAAACTGTGTCACGAAATGCATTCGTGTTCGACTTAGATTTGTCTCATATTGAGCGAGGGAGATTAAGTTTTTGGAAACTATTTTGGAAAGTATCCTCGCTAAACCGCTGGTTTAGCGAGGAAAATTTCGAAACTGATGCTATAGTCTCGGGATTCCCATAGCAAGTGGACATGCCTCGAGCACTGATCGGCTTTGATTCTGAAGTTATGTGCCCTAGAGTGATGAATTAATGTTCGGCAGAACATCTCAGTTGTTTATCAGCGATTATCATGGATTTACTGACACTAGCCATCACTAGTAATGCGCCCCCCCCCCCCAAAAAAAAAGAAAAGAAAACAACATCACTTATTTCCACGGCGCGGTCTTTAAAGAAGCCCGAGAGTCTCTAAGGGTGTCCCACGTAATTTGTGCCAAAATTTAAAAGTATGCGATTGCCACGTAGCTGGACAGAAACAAGGTAATGTTTGCCGTCGCTTGGAGCAAGTCAATTTTTTTTGTATTTCGCCTAATTACGTTATTAGCTATTATTAATTAATTAACTTCTCAAATATTAGCGTGAGAGCAAAATTGTCAATCCGAAAATTGTAGGCCGTCATTAGAAATTCCTGATCCATCTTTTTGTTGTTCTATACGTGCTACATAAATGTATTTTTTTTTCTGTTTTTTTTTTCCCGAGCCTAAAAGAAGGCCCGCAAGAAGTGCGGGCTTTTTTTTTTTTTTTTTTACGTGTGACTCAAAATAGTCTGACTCGCTCCAAGCGATGGCAAACAACATTAACTTGTTTCTGTCCAGCTACGTCGCGCTCGCACAAGTTACGTGTGACAGCGATTATGCCGAACGTGTTCGCCAGCGCTGAAGAACAACGCCCAGTGTTTTCGCAGAGTGACCAGCATGTTTTAAACCAATGTTAGGACGTCCATTGCTAAAAGGCTCATCGTTTATTATTATTATTATTATTATTATTATTATTATTATTATTATTATTATTATTATTATTATTATTATTATTATTATGTTAGATCTATAGAAACATGGGACGGTAAAGTCACTTCTTAAGCGTGTGGCAGGCGGATCTATTGCATTTGAGCATTGAAATTCGACGTTTGATGGGACACACGCACGCACACGCACGCACGCAAGCAAAACACCTTGGCAAGTGGTACCTTATTCAATTAGTGGACTAGTACAGGTCACACCGATGCGCAATTTATACAATACGCAACTCTCGTCGCAGAGACGCGTTTGACGCATACATTGGCATGCACTAATAGTACGTCAGCCTAAAAAAACACTGTTTAAATTGTTTATCTGCGTGATCAGTATATAAAATGCAGTAGAAGTCAGCGCTCTGCCTAGTATGTTTCTTCTGTTCCGTTGTCTTTTCACGTGCCTAATTGTGCATCAGCCTTGGAAAATGCACCAGCGCTAGCGTAATCGTCTTTGTTGATAGGTAATCAGTGTGCATGGAGTGCGCCGCTTGAAAGAAGCACTGCCGAGTATATATATATATAATATATATATATATATATATATATATATATATATATATATGTGTGTGTGTGTGTGTGTGTGTGTGTGTGTGTGTGAAGGCTCCACCTTACACGTAGCGCGGAGCTAAAAACGAAGCTCGGGCCGAAAAATAAAAAAAAACTTCGCATTTGAGGAAAAGGTCGTCCTGGTCCGTGCATCAAACGCGGGACCACCACTTGAACATTCGCTCGCACAATTTAAACAAACCAGAAGAGGGAAGTATAATCGCCAACCATACGATATAGAAGCGACGTCGTTTAGCCAAATAAGTTCAGCGGAAATCCGCGAGATGGAGTCTTGAAAGAGGAAGGTTCGAGGTGGCGAAAATGACCTCGATGACGAAAAGGACACAGCATCCGCATCTCGGCCCCAAAAATCCTGGAAAGGCAGCCGAACTCATTGCTTTGTTCAGTTTATATTTTGATCCCACCATCACAGAGTAGCTTAAGAGCAAGCGGCAAAACGAGCGTATCTCAAGCGCATCAAAAAAAAAAAAAAAAAGAGAAAAAAAAAAAAAAACACTGAAAAGTCCGTTTCTCAGCGTGCATGCTTGCGGCGCAAGAAAGGCAGCGAGTGACCAATGTTTCTTCGCACGTTCCTCACTCCGCCAGTTCCGCCCATCGTCGTAAAGTGACGCCGCAAAGTGTGTCGTTTACTTTCTCTCGCCGGTCTGGGAAGCAGGACTGGCTGTATTACCATTTCGGAGCCGTAACGCGTATCTGGAAAAGCTTTCTTATAGCAGCCTAGTGAAGTTAGCGCTAAAAGGATGCGGTGTGAGTAACGAGTGCCTATCTGATAAGCGTGCGTTCTTCGCGTTTATGCTATGTGCCCCGTTTCGCGTGTGCGTGCGTACGTATTTACATAAGCCAGATTATTCTTGTTGCCGTCTCTATGGGCGTTCAGTTTGATATCGTATGACAAAGCATCGGGGGAAAAAAAAAACTATGCGCACAAACGGACCGGGGAGACGCTTGACTCTTTGGCCCAAAGGTCATTCACTTCGTGTCTTAGGCATCCGGCAAAAAAAAAAAAAAAAAAAAAAAAAAACGTAGGTAATTATTGTTGAACGCAAGAGGGCACTTCTGTGGCGCAGGTTGTTTTAAGATTGTGTTCCAGGTGTAATTTCGTGATTCCGTATAGTCGATCGTCGTCGGCCGCGCAAGATCGCTTTCCGCAAACAGACATACGTATATATACAGTTCCGAAGTACGTCTTTACGAGCCGTGGTGGTTCTGCAGGCAATGCTATTTGCACCACAGCTTTTGACAAGCGAGTATTGCTGCCCTTTGAGTGTCCAAAAGCGCTGAATGCGAACCAGAATAAAGAGTTATGCCTCGCTGTTTTCTGCTGTGGTTCTCACGGTCGTTAATATACGCGGTGTATAGACCTCTTCTTCAGCATGTGCTTCAGCTGCCTGAAAATTTTCCTATTCCTTTCAGACTTCAGAATTTAAGACTGTTCTCGATCGTGCAAGAAATAGCTGCTGGTGTCCGCAAGTTCCTTTATTTTCTATTCTTTTGGCAGGTTCCGTCGCGGCAGCGAAAGGTGTTGAAGTGAAAGTGATTGTAGGATTTGAGCGCGTTTCTTTGACAGAAATATAACCATACCGCGCCTATAGTGAGCGAATTCCGCTTCTGTGATTCAAGTTCTTGTGCTGGCATCCAAGCACCCTCTTGGATACAACAGCGAAACGTTTCTGCTCCACTGGGTTTCTGGTTCTTTCTGGTAGCATTGTAGATCGTGTCTAGCTTCACGAGGTTGTAATCGCGGAACATGAGACACTTTTTGTAACCTCCCCGGGTTGCTATTCTGGACCAGGTAACGTACGTAATGGCGCGTAAAGAAAAACACAGCAGGAAAGGCTATTGGTCTAAATATTTTTGTGTGAATCTCTTTTTCACCTTGTAATAATAAAATTCTGATTGATTGATTGCTTGATTGACTGATCGATCGATTAAGTAACAGCCCCTATACGCTGGCTCAGCGGCTGTGACATTCTGCTGCGGCGTATTACCTTGTCGCGGGTTCATTTCGCGCCCGCAGCGCCTCCGCTTGTTATATATGGTTGGGATGCAAAAATGGGGCGGCATACCGTTATTTCGGTCCACGTCGAAAGCACAACCATCTTCTAAATTTATCCGGGCACCCCCCCCCCCCCCCGTCACTACGGGTTCTTTCATAGACGAAGTCAAAATCAGTTATTATATGAAGCAGGAAAAACGATTGTTTCGGTGTTTCTAACTGAAGATTAATGCGATATGGGCTCGGTCGTCGTCACAAGGGACCTTATCTGACCGCTTCCAAAAGCAGAGTTTCTGATCCTAAACCTTTCTTGATTATTGAGCTAATCAAAGCGCAACGCACAGCTGTACATATTGTTTGATCGAAATTCATTTACTATTAAAGGGGGAGGCACAACGCTTCTGTGGAGGAAGAGGAAGCGTTGTCAGACTGTACTGGTTCATGCATTGGATCCCAGGATGTCGTCTTGGCCAGTGTCCGAGTCAGCCGAAGAGTGGTCTGTTGTGCTGAGGCCGCACCCGGTCATAATAAGGATTAATCAGCCTCGTATACACCGCTCTTATAGCCGGCTGCTTTGGTTCCGATCTCTGGCAAATAAACGATGCGTGTCCGAATAATCTGTGTTTTCGAGTGATTGTACGGCCATTCTCCCGTTCTTGAATGCGGCTTGTATTGCCAGGTTAAACGGCTAAGGTCCACGCGGCAGTGGAGCCCGCAGTGCGTGCATGTGATGTCAGGTCGTTTGCGCCACGGAACACGCGACAAACCGTCGTATATATGGTGCGACAGCGCGCATGGAATTAACCCGTTTTCGTTCGCTCTCAGGCTTCCTTTTTAAGCTATCCTGTCTTGCGGCACCGTGTTTGCCGTTCCGTGCGGTCGCCCCGATCCGTGGCGCGCTGCGCCCTTGACCTACGAGGGCCTCCTCCTCCTCCTCCTGCGAGCGTCCACGCACGACGCCCGTTAAGAACACAATGGAGACGCTGTTCGTGTCGCCTGAAAGTGGGCTCTGCGTTTCGGCCGGCGACATTATACGTGGCGCACGCACGTCTTTTGAGACGTGCTCTTGCTATAGTGTTCGCCTACGAGTATACGCCACCTACGAGTACAATATAGCCTCGTGTGGGTCGCAAGCACGTGAGCGCTGCGGCGCGCTTACCTGGCGTACCTCCCCCCACCCCCCTCGACATCGAACGCAAGCTGCGGGGACGAGCCGTGCAGCGGAACCGGCAGTCTCGCGCTGTCCTCTTTGGGAGCGTGATTTTGCGTCCTTGAGGCAATTTCAATCAGTCAGGCCGCAATCGTATACGCAGATGGCGTCGGCGAGATCTTCGTTCCGCGCTGAGCCTCCCTAATTTTCGTGACTGCACACTCTGCGGGGCAGGCGTGGGCGAGGGGCGAAGAGGGGAGGGGGGGGGGGCACCTCCCGCCGAGCAGTGTTGTTGTTCCTGCCATGCGTGGCGTTTTTGAAAAGTGAAGGACGACCTACTTCGTATCAAGGCTGCCGCCCTTCGCTCTGCGGGCACTCTTTCCTCTCGACCCGTGGCGCTCCTTTTCTCTTTGCTCTTCCGTCCCCCCCCCCCCCCCCCCCCCCACATCCTCCACTTTTTTGCACCACGTACGCTTGACATGAACTGTGGGGGCTCGTTATGTGTGCCGTTTGCTTTCGTAACTGATCCTTTTTTTTCTTTTCCTTTTTTTTTTCTCCTCGCGACACGCCAACATTTATTGAATTAGCCGTGTGCGCAGGCAAGCTACGTTAAAAATGTTAAATTGCTTTTCGTTTTTTTTTTTTTTTTTCCCTTTATCTCTCACCATACGTCAGCGTTGCCTATCGGGTGTGCAGCCCATTCCCTCTTTAACTGTTCGACGCATTGCTGCACACTCCCCAGCGTTGGTCATGTCTTTCCCACTGGCGCACAGTCCGCGCTGCGCCCAACCGCGTTTAAACGACGATTCCTCCTGTTCTTTTTTTTTTTTTTTTTTTGCTATTCCACATAGGCGCGTTCCTCGTCGTTTATGCGCGCGCCCTTTCCCTCCTACGACTGAGTGCCGCCACCGGCAGGCAGTTGGCGGCCCCCCTCGCTCTCCTGCCCTGATTCTCTGCGCGTGCAGAGATCGGGACGTGCGCGTCCCTCTCATCGGGCAGCACGTGTGCCGCGCGCGCGGTTCCCAATGAGCGCGTCGTCGCTCTTCGTTTTCCCTTTCGTTGCGCGAGCGCACGCCCCGGCGCCGGATATGCATGTATCGGGGTTGGTGCGCGCTCGCGCTCGGCCGCCGATCCTGCATGCAACGCCTTTTTCTTGCGCAATGCGAATCACGACGCGTGTGTGAAATCGTTTTTTCCTGGCGTTTGAAACAAAGGAGGCATACTACACCGAAACACAGAGGGGGGAGGTATCGCTAGCGTACGGTACTGGCTACGGATGCAGTGCAACCATACCTTTCTGTGCTGCTGCAACATCCTCCTATAGTCTCTGCGATAGGAGCGTTTGTAACCTAATTGTGAGTATGGGCGCTGGCAGTGCCGTTGTCGCCTGCCCTGCAGCGTTCGGGTCGTTCTGGGTTGCACTCCTGCTGTTCTGGTTGACAGGCTGCAGACGCGCGCTGATTTCTAAAGGGTACAAGAGTGCCGAGTTTGGAAGCTCATAGGTGCGCTCTTCGGGCAGGAAATTGTCTGCGTGTATAGACGCTGACTGCCTGTGCGCGCCATGGCCCGCCGCGGTGCACGGCTCAGTGGCTATGGCGCTGCTGAGCACGAGGTCGCGGGTTCAATCCCTGGCCGCGGCAGCCGCATTCCGATGGGGGCGCATTGCAAAAAATGCTCGTGCATTTGGTGCACGTTAAATATTAACCGCAGGTGTTCAGAATTAATCCAGAGCTACTCCACTATGGCTTCCCTCATAACCGACTGGGCAGTTTCGAGACGTACGTTAAACCCTGTAGTTTACTGTTGTGAAAAAAAAAATAATAATAAAAAATACTAATATTTTGTGGGTTCAACTTTGATTGACTGATAACTGGAACATCAAAGCGAAATACATTCATGTTCCACTAGTTCAACTTATCAGTACTCCATATTTCGCAGTGCTAATAAGTATTAACTGGAACATCATTTCATTTAGCTGAAGATTTCGAAAACGTGTCTCTCGAAACTGGTGCTCAGCAAGGATTTCTACTAAATGAATAGGACTTTATTACTTCTCGCCTTCAATTCTGCCATTGAGACATCGGCTATAAAGTGAATAAGTAAAATGTTAATTATTTAGCAATGCTTATTAGCTAACGTTACTTTGGAATTTGTCTTGCAAGTAGTATCTGCATTTTCAAGCAATCCAGCGAACGTGACAAAATTACTATATCTACCACAGGACATGAAGCGTGAAATTTTAATCGATTATATATATATATATATATATATATATATATATATCAAGTATCTTTTACATTGTACATGCTTTTTTTAAAAAATAGCCTGTGGCAGATAGCACAATTTCACTCCTTACGCTGTATTACTCGAAGTGGTGGATATTACTTGCACGAGAAATCGAAATACATAATCTACTATTAAACAAATTTTCATCAATTAAGTTTTTAACTAATTACTTTACGGCGCATATTGTACTTTACACATTGTAGTCGGTGAGTTTGCAAGACATCCACTTGGAACGAATTCCAAAGATGGCACGTACCGGTTTTGAGACATACGCCGTCAGACTTGGGGTAAAAATGCACTGTTGTTCTACTTACTGTTTTTAACAAAACACTGTTTATTCATCGAAGCACAAAATTACTAGGACACTAAGTATTTCGTCGCACACTTTAGGAAGAAATATTTCAAAACTGGTATCATCCTGAGAAATCATTCTAAGTAGATACGCCTTGTGAACTGTGGCAACAATCGACAGACAGACAACAGTAAGTCAATGCACTGTTCACTAATGAGGCCACATTTCTAACAAGGCATCAAGAACGCATCATCAAAAACATTGACAGCGCACACGGTAAAGTTATATCGAGCGGCGTTATGCACAATTAGTAAAGGAACACTTGGTAACTGGGTTTAGTGACTAATATGTTTGTATGTTTCCTTCAAGTGTACCTGAGAGCTGGGAGAACGCCAACATTATACTAATCCATAAGAAAGGAGATGTTAAAGAATTGAAGAATTATAGACCCATTAGCTTGCTTTTAGTATTGTATAAAATATTCACCAAGATAATTTCCAATATAATCAGGGCAACACTTGACTTCCATAAACCAAGAGAACAGGCTGGCTGCAGGAAGAGATATTCTACACTGGGTCATATCCGGGTCATCAGTCAGGTAATCGAGAAATCTGCGGAGTACAGTCAACCTCTCTATATGGCTTTCATAGATTATGAAAAGGCATTGGATTCAGTATAGAGATACCAGCAGTCATAAAGGCATTGCGTAGTCAAGGAGTACAGGAGGCATACGGGAATATATTGGCCAACATCTACAAGGATTCCACAGCTACCTTGGTTCTCCACAAGAAAAGTAGAAAGTTACCTATCAAGAAAGGGGTCAGGCAAGGAGACACAATCTATCCAATGCTATTCACTGCATGCTTAGAAGAAGTATTCAAGCTCTTAGACTGGGAATGCTTAGGAGTGAGCATCAATGGCGAATATCTCAACAATCTTCGGTTTGCAGATGATATTGTCCTATTCAGCAGCAGTGAGGACGAAAGACAACAAATGATTGAGGACCTTAACCGAGAAAGTGCAAGAGTGGGGTTGAAGATGAATATGCAGAAGACAAAGATAATGTTCAATAGCCTGGCAAGAAAACAAGAATTCAGGATCGTCAGTCGGCCTCTAGAGAGTCTACAAAGGAGTACGTTTATCTAGGTCAATTACTCACAGGGGACCCTGATCATGAGAAGGAAATTTACAGAAGAATAAAATTGGGTTGGAGTGCATACGGCAGGCATTACCAAATCCTGACTGGGAGCTTACCACTGTCGTTGAAAAGAAACGTGTACAATCATTGCATTCTACCGGTCCTAACATATGGGTCAGAAACTTGGAGGTTAACAAAGAAGCTCGAGAACAAGTTAAGGACCGCACAAAGAGCGATGGAACGAAAAATGCTAGGCGTAACGTTAGGAGACAGGAAGACAGGGCTGTGGGTCAGAGAGCAAACGGGGATAGCCGATATTCTAGTTGACATGAAGAGGGAAAAATGGAGCTTGGCAGGCCATGTAATGCGTAGGATGGATAACCGGTGGACCATTAGAGTTACAGAATGGATACCAACAGAAGGTAAGCGCAGTCGAGGATGACAGAAAACTAGGTGGGGTGGTGAAGTTAGGAAATTTGCAGGCGCAAGTTGGAATCAGCTAGCGCAAGATAGATGATGAGGATGATGTTTTGTAGGCAATGCCGCAAACAATATGTAAAGAAAATGAATTTTTCAGAGGTCTGACGACAAAGCAATATGAGGATAGTTAACGTCGGAAGCGATAACTTTGTTTACTATAAGTGGTAATTGATAACTATTTGACGGTCGTAATTATTCCTTGTGAAAATTAGTATCCAGTGGGGTTGATGGCGATGTGTGTAAGGTGATTCATACAGCCGCATAGAGGCTAACTGGTTTAATGAGTTTGAATTTGTGTTTTGCTGTATTTTGAAGCGCTTTAATAACCTGTATATATATATATATATATATATATATATATATATATATATATATATATATATATATGCGTGTGTGTGTGTGTGTGTGTGTGTGTGTGTGTTGGGTAATGTTTTATGATTTCAAGGTTAGTGTATATGTGGCGAGTTGTGTGTCCGTTCGGCAGGTTCTAACTTAGACATACTATGTGAAACACTCTCTTTTGGAGAACTTTTAATTCTTCTAACAGCTAAATTTGTTAATTTAACTAAAATTCGCACAGAATGTTTTACACGCGCTGCTTCAAAAATTAAAAGGAAAAGAAGCAAGCTGCTTGTGTAGCTGTATTACATTAAAAAAAAAAAAACGACAACCATGTATACATGTATCTGGGTGATTAATAGCTATGAGTGCTTTATTTTCAAAAACCCTCGAAAGAGTCGTTTTAAAATGATTTACGACGTTTGAACCAAATAAAGTTTTCCAAATTTTCATTTCGGTTCTCGTAGGATGTGCCCCGCTAACACAGGCAAAACATAGTAAAAAATTGGAGAAATAAGGTAAACTGGTACTTAGGATCTTCGTAGATTTCAATGATGCACTCTACTGTGAATCGTGAATTGTTACAAAGCTATATATATTACGTTACGGCTATTGTGGAAAGGCTGTTTCCCACTGATCGGTTCTTATTTCTTCTATACCAAAGCCAAGTGGTTAAGCATCGAGACAGTAATTTATCAGAGGCGTCACCTGCAGTCGCTGGTCGACAAGAAGACAGCATTCTTGGTCCTATGTTATTTAATACTCATTTAAATTATATTGTAGATGTGGGCCGGGTGGTAAATTGATTGCTTACGCAACCAAATACGATGCGCTGGTAGCGCGATTGTTGAGAACCTTGAGAGGTTTGAGTGCGAGGCTGGTGCACTCCATTGTGGCGACTCTCACAATAGCCCGTGTGTTGCATCTGGACGTTAAACGCGCGAATCATTAATAAAATTTTGAGACGCGTGCGATGTTTTCTGGCTCGGCAACAAGCCTTCGCCGAGGTGAAAGCGCAATACCCCTCTATCTCCTCTCTTTTTCTTTCCTTTGTTCTTTTTCTTTTTTCTTTTTTCTCCACTGTCTCTGTTTCTTGTTCGCGCGGGTCAGGTAAGGTGTGTCCACCAACGGTTGAGACAGTCGCAATGCTTGCCTGCAGGCAAGCATTGCGACTCTTACATTATTTTCCTCCTTTCTTTCTTTTTCTTTCTTTTTTTTCTTTTCTTTTTTGTTTAGTTTTTTAACAATAAAACCCAACCATCTTGGCGCCATGAAACTTCGCTTGACATCGCGAGATTCGTGTGCAAAAAAAAAAAAAAAGCGTTCACTCCCGCTGTTTCTCCTGTGTTCCTGCTCAATGCTGGCAGTGACCAGAGGGGAATTAACATGCGTTTTACCGTGAAGGCAAAATGATTATAGCATTTTCGCCGGTAGCTATTTGCGTGTCCTTCTGCGTAAACGGCAGGCAGTCGAAGCTGTGCGGGGCTTTTACGCCTTTTTTTTTTTTTTTTTTCCCCGCTGAATGTACTCGAGTTGCAGTCAGGTGACAGTGGTCCTTCTTTCTCCCATACATTCTCGCGTCCAGCGTATTTTTTTTCCTCGTCGATGCGTGCTGTTTTGCTAGCGGTCTGAGGCCAAGGTGTTCCGCGGCGGCCGGCATCTCCGCGCGCCGGTGGTCACAGATAATACGCGGCGGCCAGTGGACATCGCGCGACGGCCGTGCTGTCGGAGTCTTCCCGTCTCCTTCCTCGCACTCGTGGGATTGACCGTGCGCTCAGCAGAAGCGTCAACCGTGTAGGAACGAACGACGACTGCCTTCAAACGAGTGGCTGTACTATAGGTATTCGCCGTATACAGCGTATTTACCATGTGCGCAAGTTCGGAAATAGTCGGCTTTTTGACTCCTCGGCATCACAAAATACTGTAGCTGTCCCTCTGTTACCCTTACCCGCCCGCGGTATCCCATTGGCCAAGGCGTTGCGCTGCTGAGCACGAGGTCGTGGTTTCGATTCCGGGCGCGGTGGCCGCATTCCGACGGGGAAGAAATTCGATAACGCTCGTGTTCCGTGCTCTGGGTGCCCGTCAAAGAACCTTACAAGGAACCAGAATTAATATTCAGCCCTGTACCTTACAGTGTCTCTCATAACCAGCTGTGGCGTTTCGGGATGTTAAGCCCGACAAATTATTATTATTATTTTTACACCCTGTGTATCCGCATGTTCAGTGGAACTTGGCAAGCTGTATTTTTTTTTTTTTTTTTTTCACTCACACTCGAATAGGATCGGCTGCTTCATGTAGAGGATAGCGCCGTGAGTAGGAAAGGAACTGCAATGCACGCTGACGTTCGCGCAACCGGACTGGTCATGTTTAATATTTTCGCACTCTCTTAACAGCCCGAAGACTTTACGAGAGAGGAGGGTCAATAACAGACGCTAGTGTTACCGGCTGTCTTGTAGTTGTTGGCGTTGGAGATAGATGAGGGCACGGAAAGTGTATGGTTTCAGTCCTCTGAGGTTGGTGTGCAAATGAGTCCTAGTAAGTATTGATGTAACGTATACGTTGTCTGACAGAGCAACTCGATTTTAAGGTTCTTACTAAAATAACATGTTCTGTAGAAGAAGCATAGTCGAAGACACTTCGTGTGCGAAAGCGAGGGTCGTGTAAGCCAAGCGTGATTCGTTGAGGGCGCAATATAAGATACTATGTATAGTTGGAAAGTTATTAGACTGGTGTTATTGTACTTGGCTCAGAACTTGCCATGTGGCACAGCAAAATTATGCGCGACGTTCTTACAAACTGGTCGCAACTACCAGGCGGGCTATTTCTAAATGCTTTCTGTTATTACTGCACGGTTGTGTAAACCACCTGAAGTCGCGGATTGTCGTTAACTTCATAGTTACTTCTACTATTGGTTGTCACACGCCCCAGGAGACGTCGAACCAAACGTGTTTTTGAGATCCTGTTTGGTAGGTTCCTTTAACTCGACTCGTTCGATCAGCATTGAGCGTCCGTCGCATTCGCACTTCACCGGCCTACACCCGTCGTGCTTTTATTTGTTCTTCTTGCTCTTTCTTGCTTGCTTGACTGGGCGCGTGGCGAATCGGTTGCCATCGTCCGGTCAGTCCTCCGAATTCGTTTGATAGTATTTTTCTCCTTTCACCCTGGAGCCTTTTCGTTTGTTTGTTTGCTCCCTTCGTCTGAGCCTACCTGCCGCTAGCTCTCGTTGGTTTTATTTACCTCGCCTCTCCTATCAGAATAGCCGTGGCACCGAGGCGTCGGAAGGACGGAGAACCGAAAAGGGTTTGGACGGAGGCGGTGCGTTCGCTCCGGTTGAACCGTCTCGCAGGAAAACCTCGTCTTCGGCTCGGTGGGATCGAAGCAGTTCCTTCGTTGTTGTTTAGATGTGCGAGAAAATGAAGGGGACAGATCTTTAGCTGTCGGGCGTGAGAAGAAGACCTGGGAACGGAGCGTGGAAGGGGGCGTGGTCCGCGTTGCGTGTGTCCGCACGTGTCTGCATAGGCGTGGGCCGGTGCGGTCTCCCCGCTGCGTCGGCTTTCTTTCTTTCGTTCTTGCTTTCCCTATAGCGTGTAAAAGGGCCGCGGAGAAGCGCAGACGCGCGTCGCCGGACAGGTCACGACGCCGAGGCCACAACGCGATACGAAAAACCAGCTAGCGCTGAAGCATATGGGAAAAAAGGAGAGGAAATGAAGAAAGGGGCTCTGGTGGGACCTCGCTCGCTTCTCTCTCTCTCTCCCTCTGTCTTGATGCGGAGAAGTCGCGAGGAGAAGGCATCCTCCGGCGCACCTGCTGCCTGCGTGCCGTCAGGTCCGAGCGGCGAGCGTTAACGCGACGAGCTCGCGGAGTTGTGTTTGCGTGGCGGCCGCGTCGGAAGTCGTCAGCGCCAGTCAACCACGGACGCGCAGAAGGGAAAGCACAGCTCGGGAAAGGAAAAAAAAAAAAAAAAGAGAGAGAAATCAAAAAGGCACCTGTGTAACAATAGCGAAAGCCGTTCGTTGTACGCTCGCGCGTTCTTTCCTGCCTGCCCTCTCCCTCGGCCGCTGCGTGCCGCCTCCGCCCTGAAACGCGTGCAGCGCAAGTTTCGCGTCGCACGCTCGCTCGCTGCTCGCGCGCGCGGTTCGCGTAGCGCGAACAATGCCGCCAACGGCGTGCGCTTGATAAAGACAGTTTATAGATGCAGCGACCGTCGACGACGTCCTTGTGTCAGCAGGCAGTCTCCGTGCACTGGTGCCGCCGGGTCCTTCGCCGCCGCCGTCCGCAAGCCACCTAGCGCCGCCCCGTGACGTCAGATCGCCGGCCGGCCGCGGCGGGGAACTCGTTTTGCTCTCGGCGTCGAGCGCTGCGTGCATCGCGCTGTCCTCGGCCGAGACAGCGGTTTCTGTGCATTGTCTAGCGCGTCGTCCCCGCACCAAGACGTCTGGACCTGGCGGTGGTTCACCCTCGCCCCGCATTATTATGCTGTCGGCTTTGCTTTGGCCGCCGCCGCCGCGCCGCGAGGTCCTCCTCTGACGCGGAATCGGCGGCGTCGTGCGGCGCGCATCTCTTGTCGTCTGCTTCCGGCCTTCGGCGTGGTTCGCCCCGCGCGCGCGGGTCTCTGCACACACGCACGCACTGCCGGAGCCACGAGTCCACCGCGCGATGAACAGTCCCGTGCGGCAGCGACCCTAGAGCAGCCGTCGTCGCCGCCCCCCGCCGTGCTGTGCTGTGGACCCCCTGAGCCCGGGCGTCGGGAGCGGTCCGGATGAGTCGCTTCTGTTACCCGAGCTACGCTCAGCTACCGTTTCGCTTGTGCCCGCGCAGTGAGATCGGCCGCAACAGGCCCTTGGAGATACCACCGCCGGCAGCTGCACCGGCAAATGGACCGCAGAAGCCTCGGTCGCCCGCGCCGGCGTCGGCGACGGTAGGCTCTCGCACGTTGTGATCAGCCGCGCTCGACTTTCGCTTTTCTTTTTTTTTTTGCCTTGCCCGTAACTCCTCGTCGACTCTGTGCACGCAGCTGTGTGCGCTCCTCGAGCGAACTATCCAGCACTGCGGGTCAAGACTGCTGACAGTTCCTCATACTTATTCTTGTAGCACCGTCTCACCTTATACTACGCCTTGCGCAGGGGAGTTCTAACACATGCGCTAGCATTCCCTTGCGCAGGACGCGAAGTGTGATCATCTCGGACTATAACTTTAATATATTTGTCACATCGCTTGCATGTCCACACCTGCATCTTCAACGGCTTTTACTTCTGCACCGCATGCAAGCACACGCACCGTCAGATGTTTTGCCGCAATTTGGCCCGGCTTACTTTTTTTAATCAGGGTCTTCTTCGCGAGACGTGTAATTCGGGGAGCTCTTCGAAGGAGTTTATGCCGGGTGTTTTTCGGCGTGATGTAGTTGCTTTGCAGTGTGCGTGGAGTCCTGCGTGAAATGCACAACAAAGACGAAAGAGCACACGTAAAGCTCGGTCGCCGATTATCAGCTCTTCAGTTTGCATTATCGGGCATTTCCTCAAGCGTTGCGCAGAAGGGAAAGCGAATATCATTGAAAACAATACATTCAATCAAGTAGAGTGCCAACTGGGCTACGGTAACGAATAATGCGCGTGGCCATGGCATTCCTGATAGTGGCGAACTCGACGCAGTTGCACATTTTTGAAAATCGGTATGAGACATCAGTAATAGAATCTTACGTATTACTCTGCACAGTTGTGTCGATTGCATTGCCAACTAGTCCCGTTTCGAGCTCCTGCGGGAAATGACAGCAACGGTTGGTACTTTAGTGTGGTTGTTTGCTAGCGTTTCCTTTCCAGGTCTAAGATTATGTAAGCTATTCGAAGAAAAAGTGAAACTAACACCAACTCCCACCATTGCGCGCATCTACTTTTCGCATGTAAGGGGCAGCTCTCGGAGGAAGAAAAAAAAAAAAGAAGCTGGGGTTGGGGGCATGGATATAGCAAAAAAAAAAATAATAATAATAAGACTTCTAAACATGGAGTATGTGGAATAGTCTGACTCTCGTATGGTTGTTAATACTATTGCGTGCCACAGAGAATTTCGTATGGTGGACTGATGTAGCCATTCATGTTCTCTGACAATTAAGGAATCAAAACTACATGGAGTAAAAGCTGACCTTAAGGATAGCAGTAATAAGATAAAGTTGGCTCAAGTTTCGCATCGGATTCCACGTACTTTGACATCCACAGCTATTATTGACGCTACATTTTCTGTGTGCAATGTGCATCGTACCGTGCAGCTTTCATTGTACCGCGATTGCACCTGAAACGCGCGTTAAGCTTCAGTGCTCTATATCGTATTGGTGTTTTAAGTAATCAGGAGGGATCATTTCACTTTTCCGATGTAGTATATAGTGCCGGTCCTGAGACGGAAGATCTGCTACATTTAAATTCACTGTCTGCTATGTGACGGCATATCTCGGCTTTCCTGATAGCATTACAGCGCAACGGCACTTTTATGGGCCCTTAGGTAATTCAAGTGTCGCAGAGCGTGTTACTTTGAGGACGGCCGCAGAAGTATTGTGAACAGTGTTGTTTTTTCCTTTTTTATTTGGACGTACTTGTGCATTCAATTTCAACCTCGATTATACTCTGTTTTATGAGGCCTTTATGTCATGGGCGGATCAGTAAGGTCACTGTATACATGTACACACTGTGATCTTATGCAATGTTCTTCAGCAGTGCCACCTGATGACAACAGTCAGTACGTTTGCCTTACTGTGAAAAAGGGCATGCTCTGCTTCTGGGAGCTTACATATACCTTCGTTTAGCAGACTTGTCCGCATTTGACGGCGATGTCTCGTCCGGGGATAATCACTGAAAACTCCCACCACTTCCATGGGTGAGCGCAAATGTTAATTCTAGAGGTAAATGCCTGATTATTTTTGGCTACTAATGAGGAACATTGTTAAACGATGGGGAGTCCAACCTTCCTACGCGGTTCCGTGTACAGCAGCTGCCTTGATTTAACATTTGTTTCATGTCGTTTCACCTACTCCGAAGGTGCGATGGTCCATGGACCTCAAAACAAACCTAAGTGGCCACCTCTCCCCACTTACCCGAGGGTTGAAGGACTAACTAATTCAACGTTACCTGGATCCATCAAATGTGTTGATTGACCGGTGTTTAAACCTATGGTGGAAGACATGGATCTCCGGATGGTTTGTCATCCGGTCTAGACGCGGGGTCGTCAAGGGCACTCTGCGGTACGCTAAGCAATCACTACCACAAACACGTAGGCGCGAGGACTGAAATCGAAGAGATCTTAGGTTATTCGTTGGTACGCAGAAGGGGGACATACAGACACGAAAAGTCTATCATGACTTGAGATTTGGCAGACGCATGCAGAAGAAAATACAGTGCTGCATCATCTGGCGTCTTAACGTTGGATGAATTTCTGCCATTCATTGGGGGATCCCACAAAACCGCTATCGCGCATGTGGTGAGCTGTTTCATTGTCTACGAATGAGTCCTGGTCAATACCACCTATTCCGAGCGCTGGTGATCTACCAACAGTACGGAGAAATCGACACATTGCAGGCGTGTTCTGCGAGAAAATTGACGCCCACGCATGGATTGTCCGTTCTTCATGGATGAACTTGAAGGGGCGCTTCCTTTCTGCATGTGTTCGGCGCCCCCAGGACCGGACGGAAGATCTGATACAGCGATATCTTTGTCTCCTCGGTGAACTAGTGCGAAAGGAACTCTTGTGACTCCACAACGACTCATGGCAGACTAGTACGGTTCCTAAATATTTAAAGGAAAGTCTCTTGATTTCTTTTCTCAAGCCTGGCAAGTCACCCCTGGACGTCGCGTCGTACTTTCCCATCGCACTTGCCAGTTCTCTTGGGAAGGTAAAGGAGGGAATGGTTCTAGCACGGAATGATTCTGGCACGGAATGGTTTGTGGAACATCACCGAGTGGGCCCGTACGCTATGGTAGACTTTCGTCGTGGCTGTTCCTCTAAACGTAGATAGTGTGATTGATTTGGGGACATTTGTCCAACATCAGAATTCCCTCAAGCGATTGTCTGGCGCCGCGTTTGTGGATGCCTGAGGGGCATATGACAACGTCTCGCTTGAAGCCATCCTTAGCACGTTAGCTGTGGAACTTGGCGCCAAGATATACAACGGGGTCCGCGACTTCTTACGCATGCATGAGGTCTTTCTACGTTCTTACCGAAGACGGGCCATGTCCTGAGCACGACTTGTATATCCGCGGAGTTCCTCGCGTGGCGAAGTGCTGAGCCTGACACTCGTAGAAATTGCATTCTCACGTAACTTTGAGATTTATTGGCGCGGTATACATGCCCCTGTTCTAGTTTTTATTTTTACTTGTTTTATTTACCGCTTACATAAAACATTCACGCTTGCTTTAATTTTTACAGAGTTTCTGTGCTGTGTTATCGCGTGCTGCAGAGCTGCAATCATCGCTGCTGTTCAGAGCGGTGCGGTCGTGGGCGCTGGTCCCGCATTGACCATGTGAACTCCGACACGCAATGCGTGTAATTTTGGCGAACCGTGTGGGGATTGAGCGTCCCGGAAAACATGTTGCATGTTCTTGTGAAGTCGGTTGTGTCGGCAGCGGCTCCAGAGCATGCTGGAAAACGAGCGGCGCTTGTCTTTGAAATGTGTCACGCCTTGCTTCCGAAAGCAGCACAACTGTCAGAAATGCTGTAGTTCGAGAGTTTTCGGAATGCCGGCAATGACCTGTTTTCCTTCGCCTGCACAGGATAGAGAGAGCAAAAAAAAAAAAAAAAAAAGTGCCGCAATATGTGGTTTGGGCGGATTTCCGGATTACGGCGCTTCTATGTGCTATTTTGCATTTCCGCCCCGGCCCTTTGCATGCGGTCATCGCTTACTGGAGTGTAACTGAAATCCTGGTTGTCTTAGCGCCGGAGCGCTCTGTTTGACCACAATATTTATATATACAGCTTTGGATATGCAAATATTTAAAAAATGACCGGGGAACGCGAGCTAGTTGCAGCGCCCGTGGTTTCGCCGGAGTCCGAAACGAGCAGAATTGAGCGCTGAAGTGCTCTTTGAGGAATGCCACCATAACCATTTGGGGCTTTTTGTTTAGAATTCATTACGCTGGGGAACTAAACGTCTCCAGCGCGGCATATTTCTCCACACATTGGTGTTCTTGTTTCGTTGATGACCTGTCAAAAGTTGTGTGTGTATCTGCTATTGTAGAGGTCGGTTTTCTATTTCTTTCTTTCTTTTTTTCAACTTCTATTTTGTTGTATTAACCATTAATGTGCCACATTCGGCCCTTCCTTGTGCATAAATTTCGCACACTTTCTCAGCAGTGAGGTACATTGAAGCTCTTCCATTCTCAAGTTTCTCGACTAGACATTATGGCATTCCGTGAGGACCTAGCATGTTCTGCACTTTCTCTTTCTGTGTCTGAGAACTTTCTCAACAGCACACTGCTTTGTTCATTTCTTAATCCTTACGTCTCCGCCACTAGTTAAAAAGTGAGCTAACTTTGTATGCACTGAAGTTGTCATTAATTGGATAGCGCATTGAGCAGTGGTGCAAGATATGTAGTCACCTCGATGGGATTAGCGTTCTTGAAGCCGTAGATGAACTTACGTATCAGCACTTCCTTCTTTACACCAATATAGGAGGTTAGAGAAGTAGAATCCCCAGGGAGTAGACATTGCCGTGTTTCGTCGAGCGAAATCAAGTAAGCCAGGGCGTGTCTGAAGGTCCCACAGGAGCGAACGGTGTCGAAAGATCGCAAGGTTCCTAAGAGCCAAAAGAATACCAATGCATAATGAGGCTTTCATGTGTGAGCTATACCGTGTGTTCCAGCGAACACTTTAAAAAAAATGTAAGGGCTGCCTGTGGCGGATAGCACAATTCTAGTTCATGAGCTGGTCTACTCTAAGAGGCGGACATTACTCGCACAAAAAAAAATGAAATGCATAATCGAATAATTAACAAAAATCACTAATTAATTTTAACTAATTACATTATGGTCAATATTATAGCCCATATTATGGTAATTACCTTATGGCCCATATAGCAATTTACAAATTATAGCCGTGGAGTTCGCAAGGCGGATCCTCTTGGAACGAATTCTCCGGATGACACCTGCAGTTTCGAGATATTAATTACTTTTCCGCGTCAACGAAAGCACAATATAAAACGACATTTTGTTGGTGAAGCACACACGCGGAGTCGAGCAAATGAGGTTGAAATCACGACTCGGAACGGAGCCGTGATATCGATAGTATATAGCGTCCTTTGTTTCTAATGCGCCCGGTAAAGAAAAGGTCGACAGCGCAAACTTAGTCCGAGCTAACTTCATAGTCGAGTTGATGAACGTAGAATCCTCGCTAGGTTTCGAGATAATTTTGATGCTACAGGTATGCCGAGTCACGTACTTGCTGCCCTGTTCCCGCAACGTCGCATATCTGAAGGTGCTTAGGCAGTATCAATTCTGCATTGCTTTAACAAAAACTTCACTTCAAGCTATCGACTTAGAATGGAAAGGGGAACGGCGAGTGCCGATCAATTTTCCTTTTCTTTTTGATGCGCGACATTATTTGGCTCATCCCTGACACTTTGCTGTAGGTAGGTTCCTGTCTCGCCTCGTTTTTGGCCTCTTCAATAAAAGAAACTTCAAAGTGACCGATGGTGGGATCGAACCGCTAACTCGAATGCAATATACTGATGCTCTAACCGTTAGGCCACGATCCCACGCATGTTTCTCTCGTGCCTACGCCAACTAGCTCTTTGAGACGACTGGAAATTTTGGTGGGTCGGTCGCTCACCCCCCCTTCCCCTGTGGAGCCGCGCTGTAGAGCCGCCCCTGCTTGATGTCACGCTTCCGTCTTCTGAGGGCTAAGGAGCGTGGCAAATTCAGTTATCGCCCAACGCCTCCTCTAAGGCGTTGTATCGCCATTAACCGTTTGTTTACCCACGGCGTTGTTATTCCTTCCGTTACCAAATATGCGCCGGTTGTAGCCCCATTTTAAAGGACCTTGTATAGTTTAGGTGGAAAATGACGTTTCCACACCTTGATAAGCATTAGGACTTTGTCTCTCTTCATACAATTGAAACTAAAGCAAGAAAACTGCGTTTTCATTAATATCTCTATGTTTAGAAAATCGCGAAGGGACAAGGGGGTTATCATTTGAGGATGTGCTTTCGTCCGCGCCTCTGACAGGCTATTACAGCAGTTCTTAGATGGGCTACAGTTGGTAGATGGCAAGATGATGACACGCTTTAGTCTTTCGACCTGTGCACGCATTGTGGTTCATATACCATACACGTACACCCGTGAGCAAAAGTATACGGACCAAGGATTGCGCAATAACGCTGATTTTCTCTTCTGCCTGTGAATTTATATTGAAATTAAAGACTGCAGTCCAAACTTGGCATTGCGAACTTTCCAGTACACTCGTCAATTTCAGTTTATGTATGTTAATGACGAAGAAGTTCAGCTTTTTTTCGGTCACCCTGTGGTCCGTATACTTTTGCTCACGGGTGTAGGTTTGTAATAAAATTTGTTTCAGTTGGTAGTAAGCGCTTGTATATATGCCGTGTTCTTCAGTCGTCCTGTCACTTCGCGCTAACATTGAGTCCTTATCAACTTGCCCACGTGGCCATTTCATTGGTATTCTTGTGGTGAACAAGCAGGGTTAAGAGAGGCGGTCCCGCATTTACTGCCTGACCTGTTTCGATTGATCCGGTGTCGTGGTTTAATTCGCGCAGGAAGTGGCTCGAACGATGTCGGTGTGGAGAAAATCGCGCGCGCGTGCCGCTTCCTTCCGAGTATGTCATCCCTCGTAAGCGTTTACTGCACGGTCACTTCGAAGCCGACGGTACGTGCGCATGGTTGCGCCCCGTGGCGGATATGCGACCCACATATTTGCCTGCGAAGCGTGACGCCTGCTCCGGGCCCCTGGCCTGCACCGGCTGCAGGCGTCGCGCGCTCCGGAGCCTGAGAGTTTGTCGCGGTGGCAGTGATTAGAATAGAATCGGATCGGAAGTCGCGCTGGTTCGTCCGTGCACGAACGAGCGGGGCTGAAGCATCCCGAGCGCGTTGTGCGTCTCTCTGTATCCGTCGTCGCGGCTGAATATTCACGAGCGCCGATGGCGGGTGGCAGCGCGCCCTTGACAGTCGCAGTTCGCCGGAAAGGCGCCACTGCTGTGGGTTAACGTGCGTGGCGTAGGCACTCCGGTGTTGACGCTGGCGTTGTCACTAGCGGAGGAACCCTGCGCGCATTTGCTGTCGTCAACAGAGCTGTAGGCGCCCTTTTTGTTTTCATGTCACCCAACGCATTGAGGCGGGGCTCATTTTTACGTAGCTGAACCGAAATTAGCTTCGCACGTTCACTGACTGCTCGATTTGTTTCATGGCGCCCAGCGCGTTGCAGTGCCGTTCTAGAAAGACGGAATCGAAGTAAACTTACATATCTGGGATGTTGAGCGGAAGATGGAATTGTTTTTCTCGGTGAATCTGTAACCGCGGGCATAATATGTTTGTTTGATCGAGACGGACCATACAGTTAATATGCACATGCAATGCTTGCATCTGCGTTTTGCTTTGAGGCAGTGGCTCACCTTGTCAGCTAGTCGTTTTGATGTTCCGAATTTGTCGGTGGCCAGCTATATGCACCGGTGCCTCAATGCATGCAACAACCGATTTTCAGCGACTTCTTTTTTGTTAGCAAGTGAATTTTGCTGGATAGGGAAAAACAAAGCTATCGAGGAACTTGTTTATTTTTTTATGTAAAAGAAAGTGCACTTAGCAAGAACAGAAGTGCACGTGTACATTTATGTTAGCTCGATCATGTCATTTTGTGCAACGTTCTGTGCCAATTAAAAAATACAGTTACTCGTTTATCATAAAATCATGCTTATTTTCATCATTGTGAGACAATCTTACCATTAACATCACAACTTCTAGTGACCGTCTGAACAATTGTCGATATCTTTAAACTTGTGGCATCTTCTACCGATAATTTCATAGCGTTAGACAATTCAAAGGTCAAGTACGACATCAACAAAGTTTTATCGCGACAAGCACACCGTAACAATGATAATGAAGCCTAATTATCACTAATAGAACCCATTTATTCTGGGAATCTGAGTAGCTCTAAGAGGGATGGGCATAATTAAGATGCAACACACAACGCTATATCTGTCGTATTTTATGTCCGTTCTTGTCGTTTTAGTGCTACTCGGATTCCAGGTATATGACTGACCAAGTAGCCCGAATTACTGCCCACTTGTTCTCTCAATGCGTGCAGATTGAATGCGAACCTTCGCATGTTTTGCGGAGAAGTCGGAATGCTCTAAATGAGGTGTAAATGCCATTTTCTCGTAACCACTATTCCGCGAAAAAAAAGAAATCCTCTTTTATGGCACAGACCAACTTTTGTGGCATGCTTTTCTCTTTATTTTTCCTCTTGAGGGCTTTGGTTCTGTAGCTGAGGTCGCTTCGAATGCAGGTAGCGCCGCAGGACTTAGACATTTTAGTCGGTGCTTTTCATTTAGAAGAGTTGAACTGTAAATGCCACGTCATCAACTCGAAAGGGAACAATTTTCTTAGTAATATCGGTGTTTATGTAGGAGCAGAGCCCCCGCACTTTTTTTTTTTTTTTTTTTTTGAGCCAATGCTATATATTAACGCTTTGCTTCCTTTCAGTAAAACAACCCTTATCGACACAAGTTCTCTTAATACAATTGGTTATGCTCGTGTATGCTTTAGGAAGTACTGTTATAATATGTCATTGCTTTCAGCGTGTGTGTTTTCGCAAGTAAGCTAGCATATAAATTTAGTTTTAGGCAGGTTAAAGGCATTCTCTGAACCGTGCATCGCGGCGTCCGCTCACGAGCTCCGAGTTGAACTTTCCTGGTATCGCCGCTCTCGCTGGTGCTAAAGGTTTGACAGTGGTCGTTACAAAATTAAGACGTGTGTTTATTTCTATCGACCATGGTTTTTGTGTGAAAAGCAAACCGTAGCAAATGTTCGTACCGTATCGGCGGCGGCGACGTACTCGGGCTGGCCGGCCGGCTCGCAGGGTGCTGGCCGCAATGGCGTTAATGTCGCTTGGGCTCATTTTTTCGCCAGAAGAAAATCTTGCCGTTGTACGGGGAACTATGAAACATTTTCTTTGTCGACAGCCAGCATCCGGAAAACGGTGGGACAGCGTGCCATGCCGCTAGCTGTGTTTGTACGATTATCGCATAAAGCGTCTCTTTTTAAATTAAATTTTGTTTTCGATGGTCTCCAGGCTCCAATAATCGAACATTAGACTGCAGTATATGCGAAGTCCCGTCTTTTCACAACATGCCGCAGACCTATTGACCCTTTTCGCGGCGCTCCCGTGGGCGCTGCCATGTTTGATCACGTGGTGATCTCGTCACTCCTCAGCCGCCTCCAGTCATGCCTCCGCGTGCAAAGAAAACGCCGGCGCCGTACAGGGTTTCTACGCTATCGTATGCTTCGCCTTTATGAAACTGTGACAACTTTTTTTTAAATTTAATTTTGTTTTCGATGGTCTCCAGGCGAACATTAGACTAGCAGTGTATGTGTCCCGTCTTTTCACAACATGTCACAGCTTTGGGACATGAACTTCATATGTAACGAACCTTCTCACTGGAGCTCATTACAGTCTAAAATGGGCGTCGATTAATTGAGTTTGAAAGGCGCCAGCGGCGCGCCGGCGATATGCTGGCGAACAGCGCCGCGAACGGCACCTGTCAGAGCACTGGCATGTGAAGCAGACGACGGGACGAATTAAATCGGCGCTCGTGCAGTGATTTTGCGGGTTCTGTTTAAGGGCTGACGCACCGGAAAACGCATTTGAACCAGCGGCTTGTCTGCTTTTAGAGGTCGTCAGTAAAGGCAGATCACATTCGTGGCATCAAGTAGTATATAAAGCAGAAAACGAGCGCAAATTGCGATGCAAATGCACCACGCGAACGGAGCTCACCGCGGCAAGATAACACGTGGAACTCCAGCAGTTATATTCCAAATGTTATTTTGCTGTGCGCGTTAACATTCTCGCGTATTTAATCATGTAAATAGGCGAAGAACACAAAAATTATGGAGAGAAAAAAAAAAGAGACATACGTCTTCCTTATTCTGTTTCTTGAGCTGCTTCGCCGATCGGACATGTGTCAGTCATTCTTTGTCCGTTGTAGTTCTTTTATCTTTGCAATGGTTTCCCATTCTTAATTGCTTATAAACTAGCCCAATCTTCAGTCACGGCCCATTTTATATAGCTTAGCGCGACGGGAGCCGTCGGTGGCGGCGAGTGTGCACACGCCACTGCGTTGGTGTTCGCCGTCGATGCACAGCACAGTCGTGTGCCGGACTCAACCAGAGTTTGGAATTGCTACGAAGGAAAATGTCCACTTCATTTTGTAACGAGCGGTACTCACTCTGAAGTGCCGACGTTCCGGGGTTGAAGTCCTTTCTTTGGAGATTAGTTATACAGCGCAGGCGGATGAATTATATTTTTTTATCCTTGAGGAAAGCCGTGCATCGCGAAGGGCGGCAACACAGGCAGCCCTTATGTAGCAGCGGCGACACAGGTTGATTCCATTCATTAATATGTGAATCACTATTTTTGTAGCGAACTACCGCACACGTCTTCCATTTATCGTTACACATTTTGCAATATGAATTGGGCACAGTGCATTAGCGCACACCCAGTGCATTTTCGACAGCTGATCGCACAGTAGCAGGGTAGAAGCAGTAATGGTTTCGTATTCGTGCGCATTCGCTGAGGCAACGCATGGCGCGCGGCCGAAAGCGCCATCTCGTTCCTGTAGAGCAAACTGCTCCGCGAAAAGGGTCAATAGTTTTGGGTATAATGAACTTCATATATGTAACGAACCTTTCTCATTGGATTATACAGTCCGCTATAGTGGGTGTCGATTAAATTGAGCTTGCTATAGGGCACTACAGCTGATATTAGTTGGTAAAAAAAAAAGACATTTTCAGTTGCACTGTCTTTCATCATTCATGCATGACAAGATTTTAGAAATCCTTATGAAGAACCAGCTAAAATCTTGTTACTCAATTTCTGGCCTCATGTCTTGACTTAGCTTGGATCTACTAGGTATTCAGGTTTAAATAGGCAGCTGTAATTCCTGAACAGTGACCCCAAGAATTGCAACTGATTAGGCAGAGGCAGGTGTTATGATTGTGGTCAAAGACATTGTGTGCCATCATTCACCTGTGCTTTGTTAACCTGCCTTCATTATTGCTCCACATTATAGTAACTAAATGGAATATTGCAAAAGTCAGCCTAGCATTATAACAATTTGTTTCTCACGCAAGTTTCTGTATCTCTTTACATGCAGTACTCTGCAAATCATGGAAGCCAAAACCAGCAACAGCAGGCAGCACATGCGACTGATGAGCCACGGAAGCCAAAGTTTGTGCAGGTCACCAACTTGGAGGATGCCCAGGTGGTGCGTGCCTGTGACTTCCATCCTAGTGGGCAATTCTACGCTGTTGGCTCCAACTCCAAAACGCTTCGCATCTGTGGCTACCCAACCATCACTGATCTCAGGCATGTTTTCCATTACTGCTTGGCTTGGCTTAAAGTTTCCTCTTAGTTTCTAGCTATGTACAGCCGCCCGCATTTTTATCTATATCGCGCGAGCGTCCATCACGTGTCATTTTAGCGCCTTTAAGCAGCGATAATCAGCGAGACCGGCAGAAGTACTCTCAAGTGTACTAAGCGCTCTCCTGTGCATGAGTCGTCTAATGCGTTGTTTCCTTAGAATGACGTACGACCATATTATAGTGTTCTGATGCGATATAGCTAAAAATGCGGGAGGCTGTACATCATCACCACATTTGTGCGATGCATGTGCGTAGTCATAGTTTGGTATGAATGCAAGAACACCATACAGTACCAGGTGTGCGAGGTATTTGAGAACACAATGTTGGCTTCAGGCAGAGAAGAATATCTCCAGCAAAAATAGACATATTTTACCAAACTTTGGGAAATACTTCTCTTACAGTTTATTTCCTCAATTACTCAATGAATCCGCCATCCACAGCAATAACCGATTCAATTCGGCTTCAGAAACGGCTGCATGCACGGATCA
The DNA here is from genome assembly GCF_013339745.2 of Dermacentor silvarum. Taxonomy (NCBI): domain Eukaryota; kingdom Metazoa; phylum Arthropoda; class Arachnida; order Ixodida; family Ixodidae; genus Dermacentor; species Dermacentor silvarum. The sequence continues at coordinate 216,022,804 of NC_051154.1, forward strand.
GGTGGTCCTTAGAGATGTTGGCCATTGAGTCAGCAATGACAGCCTTCAGCGAGTCTTTTTTATTATGTGGCTGTTTGTTGGCCTCTCTCTCAACGATGCCCCAGATAGTAGTCGAGCAGATTTAAATCCTGAGAACTAGGAGGCCACAAGTTGAGAGTGACGTGGTCGTAGAAGTTGTCAGCCAGCCACTCCTGGGTGACGCAGGCGGTGTGGGCGGAAGCAAATCTTACTGAAAGACATAAGGTCTTCCTTTCGAAACAGCCTCTATCCAGGGCTTTACAATGGTGGCAAGCACCTCCACGTACGCGGCAGCATTAACGCGGAGTCCTTCTGCAAAAAAGTGTGGTGGCATGACATCACCCTCATTGCAGACGACGGCTAACACCATCGCAGATGACGGACCGGAGCAGACGATTCTCCTGACTTTTATCGGACATGAATTGCCCCCCCTCCTCATGACATAGGAATGGTACCTCAAGTCTTCATGCACAGCAATCCTGACAGTCGACTCTGCGACTTGGAGCTCCTTTGCAATGGCCTGCATTGACTTCCCTGGGTCGTCACTCGCGATTACTTGCAGCCGCCAGAGAAAATCAAGGGTTCTGACAACGTCTGACCACTGACTGTGCTATTTCCTTTTCGCCACTGATGCCACGTCACCGCCAGAACACATCAGTTCTGTCTGCACCTTGTAGACGAAAGACTTCACTACGTTCAGAAAGGTGGCAATTTACAAGTCTCTGTGGTGTGCGGCCAGGGCGACGAGGACTGCATGGCGTTTCATTTCCTGCGTCAACCTGTACGCTTCCATCTTTGAGCAAACTGCGCAGTATGAATGATAAGGGGTCAACCAACAAGAAGCTGCACGCCTAGATAGATATGATGAGCCTGCAGGTGTCTATGGTGATAAGGAATAGTGTTCTCAAATACCTCGCACACCCAGTATACTAGACCTCACTATATTTGTGCTGCATATATAGTGGAGCTTTGCTTATATTAAATGTCACTACTTGTGTCATATGAATTATTGCACTTTCTTTGCAAAAAAAAAAAAAGTTAGCGTATTGAGTTCGGCACTTAACAACACAACTATAAAACAAACACCAGATACCAGGAACCCCCTCACACAGTGAAACAAGCGGGTTGATGTTCCAGTACTTAGTGTTAGCAACAGATGTGATGCTGAAATTCAAGCATTGATTTTCATGTCTGATTTGGAATACCGAACCCTGCTTAAAACAACTTTTTATCAAGCATTGGTTACCCTGTTTTTGTAACATTTTGGTTTCAAAGGTTCTTTTACACGGAGCAGAGTGCCACTTAAAACTACACCCAGCTTTGTTACAGGAAAGCATTCTTTCAGAGATATATATGCTCAATTTAACAGGCACCTGCAGTTGTAGCTAGAAGCCACAGCTGTTCGATGGTATTTTGGTTGAAAAGGTGAAGTTTCAAAGCGCTGATAAGAAAAAAAAATCAACATTAGTACCAACAAGCAACCTACCTAGCTGATTTTAACTAAAGGCCTGGGATGTCATTATTTTGAGCTGTAAGAGCACTCTAACTATTCCACTGATGCCTAGTGTTATGGCCAACATAGAAATGTTAGAACATTCATACAGCTGCATTTGAAAGTGCCTGTGGGGGTTAAGGTGGCACCATTACACAGAAAAATGAGAACATCCCAGGATTTTCCAGGTGCCTTAGACTGTGTCAGTACACATGTGGGACATGTCAGTTTGTGCCAATAATTGCAGTCACTCAAGTTACTCTTTTGTTGCTTTGCAGGGAGGGAGACGTGGCCCACCAGCCCACTGTGCTGTTCAAGCGGCTGAAGCACCACAAGGGCTCTATCTATTGCCTGGCTTGGAACCAGACTGGGGACCTTTTGGCGACCGGCTCCAATGACAAGACAATCAAGCTGATGCGTTTCAAGTCTGAGACATGTGCCCTTGACAGTGAGAATTGCCCCCCTACCTGTTTTTTTACTCCGTTGGGCATCCCCTTTGTTGAGATTTCATTTGCCTTTGAACTCTGTGCAGTAGTTTTACACTAGCACTATGTGGGCACAAGGAGGCGATACACACTGAAGATGGGTGTGCAAGAACATGCTCAATGCACCAAGTGTTTATTCTGCCCCCTTGTACCCAAATGACTTCCACAGGCCCTTGTTTGAAGTGTCAAGGTGGATCAAAGGCCCATGTTTATGAGGTGCTCTTGTTCTTGCTACATGGAGGTTCTACACTCCCAGTCATGTGCAGAGCACCATGACATCTCTTCTTTTGCTGCAGGCATAGCTGCATGCCATATAGTGATTTCAGCAGCACAGTTAGCTTAGGGCACCTTTAAAGATTGTGCACAGAACAAATTTGGTCAAATTTCACCTGTCAAGATCACACTTCCCAGTGTTTAGGTTTCGACTACACGACATGAACATCATTTGGTCATGGTGTGCACTTGTTTGTAAGAGACCACATAGTAGTCGCACTGTTATCTATGATGCATACATCTCAGTTTGATGATGCAGTTGTTAAAGCAAGCACATGGATTTACCTGATTAAAACGTGCCCCCAAATCTAACGTGCACACAATTTTCATGGCCGTAAAGTAAGAAAATAAAAGTGCACCTGAATTTAACATGCCGCCGATTCATAAAAGAAAAATGTAGCATGCCCCCCACGTTCACATTTAGAAATGTGAAATTCTGTACAAGGATGTACAGAATTTACCTTCACAGACGGGAGTTTTTTTTAATGAGCTTTCATAATGAAAGCAGTGCATCGTTGCTGCCATTTGCGCTTCATTGGCCACAGATATCAAGTACACAGGGATGGTATTCTCGAGTGATTACTTTGAATACTGCTATCACTTTCATGAGACTTTGCATCAGACTTGTCGAAGTGCCTGGCCGATAGCGTTCCTTTCACTGTGCGCAGATAGCGAGCTTAGCACAGCACCAGAAATGCTGGTGGCCGATTACACTGACGTGTTCAGTGCAAAGTCGCATGAAATCTTACGATAGTATCTCTGAAAGTTATTGGCCGAGAATACCGCTCTAGATCGTAATCGAGCAGAAATAAACCAACGGCAACCTTTGAAAAAACATGCTCTGTCGCCATTTTGTGATGGCGATGACGCTGCATCTGATGTTTCTGATGATAGGCTATTGCCAACACTGTGAACACGGTTTTTGTATTGTATCTGATTGTAACGCGTAGGTAATTTCAGACACATTTTCTCTGAAAAATAGTTTGTGTTAGATTGAGGTAAATATGCCAATTATTTTTTATTGAAGTGTACTTTTAGAAGCACATTGCTGCATATCAAGATTACTACATTCCCCTGTAACAGGAACTCAGCTAACCTGTTTATCCTCTTTGGTTATCCCTGAATCTAGCACCTCTGCAGGCTACTAGATGCAGAGATCACAGGGCATGCAAAAGCTTGACCTATTTGACATATCACACACATTGCTGGTGCCATATCACACAGATTGCTGGTTCCCGCACTTTAAACTTTTTTGCATGTGAATTGGAGCTCTGCAATGATTGACAAGAAAGGGTAGAAATTCAGCCTTGTTGGTATGACATACTACAAGTGAAGCGCAAAAAAACCAGGACAGGTGGGGGGTACAACACAACACATCTTGTTTTTTTGCGCGTCACTTGCAGAGTGACAAAGCTAGTACATCAGGCAGCTTGACCCTTCGCAATCCAAGTCACCCTTGTTGCTCATTCCAGACCTCCAGTTCAGACTCATGTCTTGACATATTAACACGATAGTGTTAAGGCCCCGTGTCGCAGAAAATCCGGCGTTGGCGTCAGTGTTGATGTCGTCCGTGGTGGAAAAAATCATCCGCAACCACCGCATCCGCAAGGTGTTAGTGCAGGAGAAAATCATTCCGAACCACCCCGACCGTGCAGGCCCTTCGTTGTGGTGCAGGCCTTTGGTGAACCAAAAATTGAATTTCTTACAGTGAAATCCGTCAGAAAAATGGTAAAGTACAACTTAAGCACAGCCTACAGACATGGTGGCGTGAAACTGTTATTTGAATGTATGAGAAAACATAATTCTGTTATGAGGAAACTCAAACACAAACCTGTTTTGCCAGCATTTCTACCATAAAAACACCAGCTCACTCTGGTAGCCTACTTTGCAAAATGTTATCCAGATGGCGCTGGCATCCGCGGCAGGTCAAAAATGCTGTTTTGGACACGCGCGCGCATTGGGGCAATAGCAAACAATTAATAAAATGATGAAAAAAGGTCCTAGGGCCTTCATATTTTAATATAAGACGACTTATATTGCCCCTGGAGAAACGTCTTCCCAGCAATGCATTTCTGTTTAAATGTGAAGCTGAATTTAAGGGGATCGGTGTAAGCTTCGTCTTTGTAAGCTGGCTTTCCCACGTTCTGTGTTGCAGTGATTGAAGCCTGCTTACTGGGTGCGAACGATGCGATGCGAACGGGTCCCGATAACGCTATCACGTTCTACTCTTAAGGGCGAAGCTTAAGCGTCCAATTTTTGTTGACAAGTGCCTCTATTCTTTCCTGTCTAATGGGAACTTGCCAAATACTTAATAACAAGCAAACAGGCACCAGATTGAATAAAGGAAAAGACCCACATACATAGCATAGGAAGCAGTAGCACGTATGCAACAATACTTGACATGGAAATGCAGTTTTGCAAGTGTTTGCATGACTTTTTTTATCGCCAGTACTTTGTGTGCTCAGAAAAATGCACGATGCACAACATCTCATGAAACCGCCAAGGGCAAGTTATGTTCTTTTGATACGAGTTCAAAAGGAAAACAAGAAATGGTGCCAGAAAAAGATTGCATACCTTTCTTGCAGGCTACATATGCAACAAGCACTTGTCCATGATGTAAGACATGTAGCGTCTTTGTTCTTCTATATGTTTTGTATTATTTAGAGTAATAACATGATACAGCAGCTGCATCTTTCAGCAGCAAGGGCTTTCTCTCTCTCTCTCTCTCTCTCTCTCTATTTTTATTATTTTTAATACCTTGAGCTTCACTGGACACACATGCAAACAGTCAGTGTGAAGTAGGCCTTTATTCAAATTAAACATGTAATACAAAAAAGAAGGAGTCTCTTCTATTCTATCTTCCTGCTTCTGTATTTATATGAATATTTGCATGCAGATATAATTCATATTAGGCATTATGTGGGACAGATATCCAGTGGCTGTTCACTGTAAAGCAAGCTGTAAGCAAGCAATTATATGCACTGGTGTGGCTACGAATTATGCAAATTATAAGGAATGCCACTGTGATGTGTGTCATCTTGTAGCAGTGAAAAATTGCAATAGAACATCTGTGCATTTCTATTTGAGATATTTAAAATAAAAATGAAGCTCTGGAGATATACGTGCCAAAACTGCGATATGAATATGAGGCACGCTGTAGTGGGGGACTTGGGATTATATTTGACCACCTGGGTTTCTTTAACGTGCACCTAAATCTAAGTACACAAGCATTTTTGCATTTCACCCCTGTTAAAATGTGGCTGCCGTGGCCTATATCAAACTCGCAACCTCAAGCTCAGCAGGGCAGCGCCCTAGCCACTGGGCTACTATGCCAGGTTATTTGGGATATTACTAGTTACTTGAAGTGTGGGCCTATGCAGTAATTTTTCAAGCTGTATTTAGGATTCTTTTTTTTTTTATGTGGCATTAAAGGAGTCAAACTGGCAGTTCACTACTTAGAATGTTGACTGCCTTTTTCAAAGTATAAGCCCACCATGTTTGTGTTTACATGTGTGTGTTTGCATGCATGTGTGTGAGAGACCAGGTAGGAGGAACTACTCCAGCACTTCTGGCATGCTTAAGCTTTTGAATAAAAGAGTACATTTAACTCTCTTTCATCACCAGGCTGTCTTTCAAAAAGCAGTGCCCTGGACAGGACACAGATGAGAAATATACGAACAACCTACTGCGGTGGCACAGTGACTGTGGCATTCTGCTGCTGGGAATGATGTTGCAGGTTTGATACTCACCCGCGGTGGCCACTTTCGATAGGGGCGAAATGCAAAAACACTAGTGTACTGTGCTTTGTGTGCACATTAAAGAATCCCGAGGTGGTCAAAATTATTCTTGAGCCTTCACTACAGCGTCCTTTATAATCGACTGTGCAGTTTTGGGATGTTAATACCTATAATTCAATTCAAATACACAGTTTGTATCTACACTTTCACCAAGGTGACGAGATACATACTAACCAGCACCTTTGATTACTGTCATAACCCAATTCTGCCATTTCACATTGTTCCTGAACAGCTGGTGGAGAGGCAGAGCTGACGATGCACGATGGTACTGTCCGTGACGTCTGCTTTGTGGAGGACCTAAGCAACAGGTCAAGCTTGCTTATCAGTGGTGGAGCAGGAGACTGCAAGATCTACGTAACTGACTGTGAGACCGCCACACCTTTCCAGGCACTGTCTGGGCACTCAGGTGAGCTGTCCTCTGCCTTGGTTGCAGCTAAGTGGGCTAATATTGGGCTGCAACAGCTCATTTACCACAACAAAGGAGTTTACAACAGCCCATTCAAGTAAGGTTTCCCGCTTGTGCCTACCTGTAATCACAAGAATCTGACATCTGAATGCAAATTTGAAATTCTGAATCATGTTGTTGAAAGCTTCAGCGCATGTAGCAGTGCATTTACTTTGATCTGCTCATGCAACAAGTGCATGCTGCACCAGGACTTCTCTACTATGTGACATTTGGCTCTGCTGTGACTTGACCCTGTCATTCTGGTGTAATTTACGTAATTGTGGCTTTTTAATAATACCCCTTCAAAACAAATGTATTTGGTTTCAGTCAATGTGGGCAGATTAGATTAGCACGACCCTGTCATATAAAACTTTGTTGTGCTAGTACAGATTTCTAAAATATTTCGCAGTTTCACCCAAAGGGCAAGGCATTGACAGTGATAGCAAGGTTTAGCATTGCGCTTGAACTCCTGAAACAATGTTCTAACTATGCACGGGCGCTACATGTTCGCGCGATGCAGCACGCAAGGCAACTCCTGCTGGGTAGAAGGAACAGTGCCCTGACAGCTACCAGGTGTCTCGCTACGCTGGCGTGATGAGAGTCGCCAGTGGCATTGCAGGCGTCGTACCTTGATGGTGCACGAGATGAGACCAACAAAAAATCGTCGGCATTAAGCACCCAGTGAAATATTAGATAATGTTAGCGTGACGATTACTTCCCGTTCCACTCAGAGTGCGTACACACAGCAGTTCAGCAGGAATGCTAGTTTGCTTATAGCGGCATGCTCGGAGCGTTCATGCCAGCAGCGGAAGGCAGAACACTGCCCTGGCTCCGCCATCGAGGCATTCGAGCATAGCGTTGACAGTGTGTCGATATCGCTTCGTCGTCGTTGCAGCCAAATGCACTCTGCATCTCTGGAGGCCCTCTGACCCCTCTGGATGCGAGTTGCGTATGCTCCGTAGAGCGGGACAGCCCGACAGCAGCGATACTGACGGCGCTTTTGCACGTCGACCGTCTATGTATAATTGCTATCGCAATAAACAAGAGTGGTAAACACCCACCTGGAGAAATAGGCGATGCATCACTTTGTCTGAATATATACCTAAACATTGCATTTTCTAGTATTTGTGCCTCATTTAAAAATTATTCGGTACTTTCTGAATTTCCCTCGTGTGTGTATGTGTGCACACGTGTGCATGTTTTACTTGCGACTTGCTTTTATTTACCTAATTAGTAGGCGAAAATTTTTTATTATTATTAATCAGTGATTGTATGCATTCATGGGTTTTGTCTTTTTTCCCATTTTGTTAACATTGTGTAACTGTTACTTGTTCTTTTTGCTAATGAAGGAAAAATAAGTGTATTTAAAATTGTTTAGCTATTACATTGTCGATAGTTCTGAAGAAGAGGTGTTGCTTGAACATTTGTATTCTGGGCCTGTGTGCCAAACTTTGTACAAAGCTAAAACCTCCATCAGGCTGATCAGCCTTTTGCTATTGCTTCACTTTCTGTATGTGTACAGAAAGAAATTATTTAAAGAAAAAGTTAAGAACAGTTAGAATATCTGGGTCAAAACATTAGGCGTGGGTGCCTCTTCTTACACACATCAGTCTTGACCTTTCTGCTGCAGTAGCAGTACAGTGTCGTAGTTAAAAACAAAGATATTTCATTGTTCACCTGTATGTTCTTACTCTTTCGCAGGTCATGTTTTGTCCTTGTACACATGGGGAGGAGCCATGTTTGTGAGTGGCTCTCAAGACAGAACCATCCGCTTCTGGGATCTGCGCACCAGAGGGTGCGTCAACCTAGTGACTGCACCACCAGCAAGCGGAAGTGGCCCTGGTCAGTTTGTGTGCCTTCTATCTCTTTTGTCTAAGCTTTGATCATGCAAAGTATGTTTGAACAAGGATCTCTGATTGTACAGCCACACTGTTAACTCTCTATAGCCCGCATTATTTTAAAGTGAACGTAAAGAATAACTGATAGATTCTGTGCCCTTCAAATAGCAGCTTCAGAAGATTGATGTGTACTCAGAAGGTAGTGGGGCACATTGCTAGAGCCTTGGAGCCAATAAGGCAGTTGCATACCATTTCAAGAAAGATATGTTACGAAATGATAACATGACACCGAGAGTGCTAAAAGAAGTTGAGTCATTGGAAGAAATGAAGCAAAACATCTTAATTTAGCAGAATTTTTCTTTGAGGCACTGTCTTCTAATCTGTAGACCACAGTCACCAATAAGTCTGTAACAGACTTGTTGGAGGAAGACCCAAAGCACTCCCCCCCCCCCCACCCCCCCCCCCCCCCCCCCCGCCACCACCACTGAATCTGTCAAGAGATTTGTACTGTGAACACTGACTTTCCTATTCTGAATCTGTAGCATATACTGAATCTATACAGGCTGAGAGAAAAGTCCAGATTTTCAGAATTTTGCTTTGATTCTGAGAAACTGTCCTAATCAAGCCAGCTCAATCATCAGGAAAAATAAGAAAAACGGGTTGCTGCTGAGAAACATTTTGTCATTCTTTTTGCGACTTTGGTAAAAAAAAACACAAAAAAATAGCATTGAACAATTAATTTTAATGCTCTCTCACAGGAAAAGCTGTCATTGTGAAAGAAAAAAAAAAAAAGCCAGGTCACATCAGTGCACTTGGAGGGTAACATTGTTCTGGAAGCATTGCTCTGTGTTTTCCGCACACTCTGCAGATTTCTCTGTGTTGATGTCTTTTTCATCAACTGCCTTCTGATCACAGTTCCACACAAAGTATTTGGGATATAATTGTGTGTAAGCAGGTTGGTTAACTGTTCATGAATTTTCGTTTGGAATAACGCCCCCTATAGAAATGGAAAGTAGCAGATAGAAAAGAATAATTTGTAGAGAAAGCAGGCAATACAGTGTTTTAGGGCATTATTAGGTTGAAATTTTCATAGATTTCATATCAAGTAATACAGTTCACAGTACACTACACTGTACATACCACTGCTTTGAGATGGTGGAGCAAAAAAAAAAAAAATGGGAGCATAAAAAAATGATTTTTTAATGCTCAGGTCACCAAACCATCTACTATGAAGCATGTTGGCTGGGCCAGTTTGCTTTAGTTAAACATATGTGAACTGGCTCTAGAGGAAAACTGGCAGGGTTCTTCACAGTGCCTTCCTCCTGATTACAATCACAGGCTTGGCTACAAGAGCTTTTTTTGATAAGCAACTCATAGACAGCCTAAGTTTTCTTGTGACCCATAAAAAGTGCCTAGGATTGAAGGAAGCACCGCATGCTAGTTCACACAGACAAGTACATGGTTGATGCCTAGATTTCAGGCCGCTTGCTTTGAGGAAGAAATTTAACTTTTTGCTGACCTGGTACATGTTCCAGAAATTTTTGCATGCAAGTTTACATTGTGCTAGACCATGAAGGGCAGAGTGCAGCAGTGCTTATCAATTCAAGCAGTACTTCGCGTAGGCAGTTCAGGACTGGGTTTACGTAATGTAGCTTCTCGACAGGATTATTATTATTATTATTTCAATTATTATTATTTTGATACAGTCTAGCTCAATTATAGCACGGTCCGTGGGAGTGGCCATCAGTTCATCATATCCATTTTTCTGTTATACATATTGACCCTTTTCCCGGCACTCCCATGGGTACTGCCATGTTTGATCACGTGGTTACACGTCCATAGCTTGCCTCAGCTGCCTCCATTGCCTCCGTGTTTACTATGCAAGCACGTGACGCCGGTGCGGCGCAGCAAACCTCCATTTTGACGCATATCGTTGACGGTGACTGTGTGGATGACACGAAACTTTGGCCACAGCTTTAGAGGACATGTAAGTGCTTTCAGAGCTCATTACGCCTTGTCCAAACGGCGCGAGCTGCTTATACGGTGCTTGCACTAAAAGCGGGGCTAGAAATGTATTTCAAGCGGTCCAAACTTTCTGCTTATGAATTAAATTATCAGGATCAGTGTGCTCTATTTGGCAAGCATTTTGCAGCAGTGGCTTGTCATATTTCTGACTCAGTAAAGTTCCTCGGTTCCTCTGTGCGGCCACTATCTGATTGTTTATTTTCAGCCTAATCGCTCACGGGTGGGCTCTGCTGCGACAGATTTGTTCTTGCTGTGCACAAAGCTTGGAATGCAAATGTTCTGCACTTTGTGATAGCTTGTAGCAAAAACATATTATCGCTAGTCCCTCGCTTACTCTGTGGACCGTCACGAAACGCTCAGCTTCCAGCATTCGTGTCTTGTCGGTATAGTCGCCATCACTCATGCTTCGGCACATTGATTCAAGTGAGCGCTCATTCACTTAGGTATTATTGATACGTTGGTGATAGGGTGGGCGTAAGCTTGCGTGCGAGTAGGGGTAGATGTGTGTACTTAACATGCGAGAAACTTACTATGCCAATAAGTGGCGCTACTTCCTTTTGTAACGAGTGGTAATCACTCTTAAGTGCCGGCGTTCCGGAGTTGAAGTCCTTTCTTTGGAGGTTAGCTATACAGCGCTGGTGTATGAATTATCTATTTTTATCCTCGAGGAAAGCCGTGCATCGCGAAGGGCCAGCAACACAGGCAGTCCTTATGTAGCAGCAGCGACACAGGTTGATTCCGTTCCTTATATATTCCTTATATATTTGCATTCTTTATATGCGAATCACAATTTTTGCAGCTAACTACCGCACACGTCTTGCCTTTATTGGTACACATTTTGCAGCATGAATTGGCCACAGTGCATTAGCGAACATCCAGTTGCATTTCTGACAGCTGATCGCACAGTAGAGTATAGACCACTTATAATGTAACCGCTTATAGTGCAGGACCGGATATAGCACGGTCTTTTCAGACTCCCGTTAATTTTCCCATAGCACTCCATGTACAGTGGAATCTCGATGATACGATCACGACTAATACGAATTTCCGGATGATACGAATTTTTCTGTGGTCCCGGCTGAGCCCCATTACTTTGCAACGTGCTAGAGAAGGGTTGTTACGAATCGATTTTCGACCCACGTCGGTTGATACGAATAAATGCTGCCCCACCGACGGCCGCGAAAAAGAACAGCGCGCGGTCACGCGCTTTTTCCCTTTCTCTTTTGTGCGGAGGCGCGGATGCGGCGCCGGACAGCGCGGAGGCCGCGACTGGGCGCGAAGAGTTTGACGTTGACGCGGTGGCGCTTATCTGGCTTTTTGCGCACGGCCGCTGCAGCGAGCGAATGTTCGTGCCTTCTATCGCTTCAACGGTAACTGAGCGGCGTAAGCACAGCGCATACAAAGGTCAGAGCCGTGTGGCGATCGCTTTCAAGATACGGTGCGCGCGACAACCCCGACAGCCGGCACAGGCGCAAAGTACAAGAACGCATTTGTTGGCAAAGTAGAAGCCCCCCCTCCCTCCTTCCCTCCCTCCTGCGTTGCCTTCCCGCTTTTGCTCCTTTCAGTGGTAGATTGCGTCGCCAGTTACCCTTGCGCCCAGTTGCAAGATACGCATTTGGTGCCCCGCAGCACAGCGTCGCCTCCCCCCCTCCCTCCCTCCCATACCCCCCGGGCTTTCGCGCGAGGGAAGCAGGGCCGGGCTCGACTGGCGCGCCCGGCCGTGACGGAAGTCGCATTTGCTCTCCGCTGTGCGTTCGCTCTCCGTGCGTGAAGGCGTGCGTCCCCCGCGCGAAAGGCGCACTTTCACTCGCACATATGACGCGCAGTGACGATTTTATCGCCCTTGGACTCATGCTCCACGTCTCATGCTCCTCCTCCGCATCGCCTTCGTTGATCTCCTCTCCCGTCAGTGGGCGCACCTCGTTGAGAAGCGTGCTCGCTACCGCCCTTGTCGGCGAGATTTTCCAGCGGAAGCCGCATTATAACCGGTATTTCGTCTCACGCGGCTGCACTGTAAGCGGTATGCGTATACATGGAGTTCTATGGGAGGGTAAACGGGAGTCGAGAAAGGCCGCGTTGTAGCCAGTTCTGCGCTATAAACAGTTACGTTATAAGTGATCTATACCGTCAATGCTTTTTACGTGCGCATGCCTGAGTGAGTTCACCCCCGACTCTTTAATTTAGCTACTTTTAATCGTGTTTCGATGATACGAATTTCGTCTAATACGAATATTTTCCGTGACCCCGTGAGATTCATATCATCGAGATTTCACTGTATACGTATACCGCTTACAGTGCAGCCGCGTGAGACAAATACCGATTATAATGTGACTTCCGCGGGAAAATCTCACCGACAAGGGTGGTAGCGAGCACGCTTCTCAATGAGGTGCACCCACCGATAGGAGAGGAGATCAACGAGGGCGATGCGGAGGAGGAGCATGAGACGTGGAGCATGAGTCCAAGGGTGATAAAATCATCGCCGCGCGCTGTATGTGCGAGTGATAGCGCGCGGGGGACGCGCGCCTTCACTGAGAGCGAACGCACAGCGGAGAGCAAACGCGACTTCCGTCACGAACGCGACTTCCGGCTTCTACTCTGCCAACAAATGCGTTCGTGCCTGTGCAGGCTGTCGGTGTTGTCGCGCGCACCATATCTTGAAAGCAATCTCCACACGGCTGTGACCTTTGTATGCGCTGTGCTTACGCCGCTCAGTTTCCGTTGAAGCGATAGACCACACGAACCTTCGCCTGTGCAGCAGCCGTGTTTCCCCACGCCTGTGTTTTGACAGTGGTTGTCTGCGGTCATCGAGTCTATTCATGTTTGCTTGTGCGCGTTGACACCACGCTTGTTAATTCAGTTAGTAAGCGAATGTGTCAAGTTTATGCAGCCAATAAAACTACTATCGTTACTCCTTATAGCTCTCTACTAATTTGCTATCACAATTGATGCTTCGCCTTTCGAGTGAAACTGAGACATTTTTTTAAAATGATTACTTTGTCTGCTTCATGCGAAGATCGTGGGTACTTGGACATTAACCTTTCAGTTGTAAATTTAAATGGATGCAAAACTCCCAGTCGCACGCTTCAATTCTCGGATACGCGTGGCTGCTTGGTCTACATGTTTTGCATACGTGCAGAGCTTGAAAATCGTTGTTTTGCTTATAGTGCAGTACTGCTTATAGTGCAGATATTCACGACTTCCGGCGACTTATGTTATAAGCAGTCTACACTGCAGCAGGGCAGAAGCAGTAATGGTTTTGTATTCGTGCGCATTCGCTGAGGCAACTTATGGCACACCGCCGAAAGCGCCATCTCGTTCCTCTAGAACAAACTGCTCCGCAAAAAGGGTCAATATATTGTGCCTGTTTTGTTGTACATAGTGTGCTTGTTTTGGTGGAGAGCGCTGCAAGTTTTTTGTTTTTACTTCTTTGTTAGCATTTTTTGATGACTGAAATACAGTATTGCAGAGGAGCGTACATGGTAGAAGGTGCTCAAGAAGAAGTCATGCATGTGACATACATGAAAGTTATTGTTTCTGTCACATGAACGTAAAAAAAGTGTTGGGTGTTTAGAGTGAGAGGGACATCTCGGGTTGCAGACACCGTAACTGTCTTGCTTAAGGGCAGCCATCTCAGGTCTCCCTGTTGTGTACTGGCAAAGTCCAATGCCGCTTAGCCTCAGTTATCTCAAGAGAGTGAGCACCCTCTTGCAGCATGATGATGTCTTTATTAGACTGCTTGTTTTGGATACCTCCTTCTTGAGTGCCCTGTTTGTCACACTCCTCTGCGATAGCATGCTTCTTTCATTTAAAAAGGAAGCTAGCTAACGATGTAGTGAAAAGAATGAAAGAAACTTGCCATGCTCGCTACCAAACAATTATAATATGCTGCCGCACTTCTGAGACAAGTGCAAGCAGCAAAAGCTTTGTCGCGCATTCTAGCCTGCCACACTCACTAACTGCAATTCAAAATATGTCACCTCGCGTCTAGAACCAGACGTTTCCAACAAGCACGACGGTGGCAGCGCAAAAACATGCACATTTGCATTTATTGTAGATGTAGCATGCATGTGTTGCACGTGAGGAAGTTGCTTAAGCATGAGTAAGCACACATCTACAAAAAGAAACTTATTTATATAGAAACGTTGCGAGGCGAGAAGGTGGCAAAGACTTCCGACGCTGCTCGACGATTGTCCACTTCTGATCAGGTCGAAAACCTCCGAGCCACAGCCAGAGGCACTGGCAACAGTTACGGACGCCGCGCGCGTTCGGTGCGAACGCGGGGAAAACGCGGACGGCATCGACATTAGTTCTTCGCGTTGCTGGTGCTGCTTCACATTCATGGGAAAACACCCATGTGCAGCCGTCAGTCTCAATAACAGGGTTAGTATTGCTAGAAGGCATGAAGGTCAATTTCGCCACACGATTGCGCCTCTCGCAATATTTTTTGTGCGGTAAACAAGCCAGTGGGGACAAAGAAAGCACAGGTAGGCAATTGTACAAATGGCAACTGTGTGACCGCACACCACGCTCCACTGTGTTTGCCTATGCCTTCCTCTTTTGTGCATGCCTTTTTATTTTTTTACTTCCCTTTTCCTCAAGCAATAGCAAGCACAAAATGCTGAAAACTAAAATGACAGTGATTGGTTGCTTTGAATAGTGTCACAGACTTGCTTCTTTTACTTTTTTTTTTCTCCCCCCTTTCTCTCTCTGCTGACACAGTGAAATAGCCTTTTGGAAGAAGCCAGGCACATGTGCCACAATTTATGCCACCACTACTCTTCGAGAAGTTCTTTTGCTGAGTGTTTGCTATGGGCCCTGGCAGTAGCGCACCCAGGATCTCTGCCAGGGGGGGTTAAATTTCTGTGGCGGGGGGGGAAGCAAGCACTTTGCATAATATGCAATTTCCTTGCTTTAGCCAGAGGAATCCAACAGCAAATAAAATGGCTAATCATTATAATAATGACACCAAGGATGATGACGATGTTTATTTCGTCAGCATTTTACTCAAAGTAATTTAAGAGTGAATGAATAAATACAAGACAGTGATATAGTGTTTTTGTTAATAAGGAAAATTCGACTTCAAGCCACCTCCTGAATTGTAATGACGATGCGAACAGAGCACTGAAGGTACACGTTGGACTGGTGGTGCTGGACGCGTAGGGGGGGGGGGGGGGTTGGCGTAACTCAACCTCAGGGGAGGCTTACAACACCTAAACCCCCCCCCCCATCGGTGCACCACTGGGCCTTGGCGCTTAAGGGCTCTTGATTGTAGATTTCTTTCTAGGCTGTCACAACAGTTTCCTTTGCTATATCCAGTGAATTTATCGAATTTACAGCCTTAAAATGGATCCACATTGCATTGGAAAGTGCATAAATAAGAATTAGAAATTTAGAGACAGCACAGCTTGCTGGTTCATCATTCATATGGGAGAAGTGATATGTAGCATTGTGTCACATACCAGCTATATGTTTTGTCTGCCATGTGTTCAGCTATGTTTGCATTGATAGCTTAGAAGGGCTTGGTAAGTGAAAAAGACAAAATGCAAAACTTGACAGATCTCATACCTGGTTATTATACTTGAATAAAAAGTCGGTAAACTAATATTTATAACTAACATTAAAAATAACTAACATTATTGAATTATCTTTGTATTGATCACTGTTTCACAGCTCTCCACGATACAGTTGGGCCCAATAATATCAACCCCAAATGTATGAAATGCTTGCTTATATGAATAAAGACAGCGTGACCAGAGTTTCAAACCAAAACATTCTTTCGTTCCAGTTTTCGTTCCAGTTCAGTGAGAACTGTTCAGTTCCAGTTCAGCTCTAGGATGAAAACTTGATAGTCCAAACCAGTTTTAGCCAGTCTTTTTTTACATAACCTAAGAATATAGCACATAAATTTATCTTGTACAAAAAGCTCAGCGTGCTTCTGAGCTGCACGAAAAGGCCCCAAAAAGGGCACGCATGTTGTTCTTCAGGCCACAAGTAGTTACAAAAAAATCAACTTGTGAAAGCGCACCTGAGACATAATATATCTCAAAAGCAATGTGTCATTTTAACTATACCTACATCTGCTTACATACCAGTGCGATCAAAGGCGACCACCCAGGTAGGAAGTGCTTCATTTCAGTGATTATATATAGGTCTCCCACTGCTGGAGAGCTATTTGAACTATTTTGGTGGTCACCAATTTGAAGGGCTCATGGGTGTATTACTAATATGCCTGCCTGCCAATGCAATATGTTGAAATCCGCTCTAACGGTGCTGCCACTTCTAAAATCACAGCAAGCTTGTGTGCACTTACAAATGAGGTCACATGATTGAGTCGGAAGTGCAGGCAATGCATGTATCAAAAGCCAGAGAGAAGGTTGCCAACCTGAACCGAAAACTTTTTTTTTAGTTTCATTCAGGAGTGAAAAAAAATAGAAATGTTCTGGTTCATATCTGGTTCACACAAAATATATATATTTTTTGGGTGTTCACTTTTGGTTCGATAACCTGAGTGTTACCAACAAAGCTTGTGTATGGATAATGACAGCATGCTTCAGATAGAACAAACATATGCAGATTAATTTGGTTAGAGCAAATGCACCAGGCCCAAACTCAACTGGTTCAGTGCCACTCTCCTTTGAGTACTTGATTTCCTCCAAAATTTTCTAGGGATTCCAATTACGCACTAGTTGGTAGGCTGCACATGGCACATTGATATAGGTTTTATTCTCTACTGGCATGCCCACTGAAACAATAAAGAGCAGCTTAAGGGTGAGGGAGTGCTGAAATAAGATAATGCAGTAAGGGTGAACATGAGAGAGGACATTGAAATTTTATGATGTGAGGCTGAGGTTGAGTTAAGGGAAAAGATGTGAAACTGAGAGAGAGGGAGAAAACCAAAAATGAGGCCCTACCTCTTTGACATTGATACAATGTGTTCTATATGTGGTTGCCGGTTACCTTCTATACAACTTGGGTGATCTTTAGGTGTTATTATGTTGACATGCACAGTTGTAGACAGCACCCGAAGGCGATAGTGTAAAAAGCATAAGATTTGCATTGATTTAACATGAATGAGTACTGTGCACTGCCGTTTCAGTCTTTGCAGAACTGATACAGAGCTATAATTTTCCAAGGCTGTGTGTTTCAATTTTTTATAATTTCACCTGTCCTGAGATGCATGAATCTTGTAACCGAGACACACCAACCTTGTTACTCCATAGGAAGCCCAGTGGCTGCTGTAGCTGTGGATCCCTCTGGGCGCATGCTGGTCTCTGGCCACGAGGATGCCACGTGCATGCTGTACGACATACGAGGTGGCCGGACCATCCAGACGTTCCGACCTCATTCGTCTGACCTGCGGTCCGTACGCTTCTCACCACGAGCTTACTACTTGCTGACAGCATCATATGACCGCAAATGTGTCCTCACAGATCTGCAGGGTAAGTGGCCTGTCATATTCTACACAAGTTGTATTAAGTTGCTGGCGAGGCCAATGTGACTTTACCATTGTGTATAATCTTCGAGATAGAAATTTCGAGCCCTGCATTGGTTCTAAATGGCCTTATGTTCTCTGCTCCGAAACCCAGTTCGGTACTGTGTGACAATGCAACAGTTCTTTTGGTTTGGATTTGTTTTGTTTTAATCATCTGTTGTCTTGAATGGCCAGCTTTGGCAATAATAGTGGGGTGTTGATGTTCGATCTCATGGTGAAGGGTGAAAGGGATCAGGTTGGTAGGGCCGTCGCACATATCTTAAACCTAGTGTCGTGCAGATATTTGAATTTCCGCATAGTAGTTTCGAATATGGTGCTATTCTATATTCGCTTCAAAAAAGATATTTAATATTCGACTTCTTAAAATGTATTGATAGATTTTCTATGTTCAGCTTCGCCGTAATACAGTAGTCTTATGCGGTGACGCATATCTGCTGTGCAGTGAAGCATAGCAGGAGTGGAAACGGGCATTGTAACGTGGTCAACTATGCACTCCTTATATACGTGTGAACTGTCTCAGGTCACAGTACGAACACCGAGACATCTAATAAGTGTAACTGAGGTGTCTGATCAAAATAAAAGCATTCGTACGGCAATATCTTCTGTTTACACTTTCTCTAGTTCTTGCAGTTGTGTGCATTTTTTATTTGCACATTGTTTTACCTAACTGTTATTCTCATTACTACATGCACAAAAGCAGTTGCATCATGCTTTGCTATTCAATATTAACCTCTTTGTATCTTTGATATTTAGTTAACGAGTTCTGCTGCACTAAATTTTGTTCCCATTCTTCCACAGAACAAGTCCTTAATTCCAACATGCAGTAGTTCCTATGCATACAAGTTTGTAGCCACTTCTCTGCACACAGTGGCTCCGGAACTGGGGGTTCAGTGGGAGCAGTCGCCCCCACAGGTTCTAAACCAGTGGAGGCATGCCCCCAAACTAAAAGCTGTTCCGACCGCCCCCCATCTTCTCCCCTCCCACCACCCGTGAGGCTAGCAACTCCTTTGACTAGTTAAAGGGTGCTCCCTTCCATCAACCAACGAACCAAAATTTTCTGGAAGCTTGTGACTTGTGAGACTCTCTCTGTCAGTGCTTTTTCTGTGTCGAGAGCGCTGCCTGTTTTCGTCTGGTTCAACGTATCTTTCATCTTGAAGTGGTTCTCGAGGAGGGGAAGGCTCGCGCTCTATTCTGCAGCCCTTGCAGGAGGAAGTCTCAGCGCCACGACTTTAGGATGCCTTTAGGAATCTGAATGAGTTGACAGTTTGTTATCATTTGAAGCACGTGTGAAATTTCTTAGATATATCGTACGTAAATGAACCCACAATTTGCGCATTTTCCAAACAGTGCCAGACACCAGAATTAACTGCACATTAAATAAATCATGCTTTTTGTGTTTTATTAATAACATCTGCTTTCATAAGCAGTCAAATATAGTAATTATATATATATATATATATATATATAGAGAGAGAGAGAGAGAAAGAGAGGGGTGAACTACATGATGCGACATGAGCCCCCAGACGTCGCCCCCAACACATCAGATATACTTCGGGAGCCCCAGTCGCGACAACAGGTATTCGATATGCGATTTGAAAATATTCGTCCCGAATCACTACTACTACAAAGAATTTGAACAAGCAGTTAGCTGTGGCATGTACTTTCGGGTATGTACTTGATGTATGAATGCTAATGGGATTAGACCGGCACACACGAAACATTAGAATAGGCAGCTAGTAAGGCACCAAGAGTAAACAACAAAAAGCAATAGTACTGCACTCATGGGCAATTCGCAAGCATACGACTTCTGCAAGAACTTTCCCAGGCATCGAAAGAATGGAAACCCATGATCTTGTGTGCTTCGTTGGGAAAATTATACTCTGCCTAACCCAATGATAACATTACGCTTGTAAAACCGAGCATCTGAAGCTGCATTTGCCACCGTTTCAATTTATAGGTGATGAGATGTGAAAGAGTTTATACAGTATAGACCACTTATAATGTAACCACTTATAGTGCAGGACCGGATATAATACGGTCTTTTCAGACTCCCATTAATTTTCCCATAGCACTCTATGTATACACGTATCGCTTATAGTGCAGTTGCGGGACACGAAATACCGGTTACAGTGCGGCTGCCTGCAAGTTCGGCAGTCAGCCTAGACGGCAAACACTCCCCTCAAGCCACAAATACCGTATTTGCTTGAATCGAACGCGCACTTTTTTTCCGATAAAACAGGTCCAAAAATTGCGTGCGCATTAGAATCGAGTACGACCCTAAATCTGCATTACCATATAGCCGTCGGCATTTCAAAATGGCCGCCTCGCACGCACGTCGAGCCTAGCTACTCTCGAGCCTAGCTACCGTAGCTTCCTCCATGTGCTGCAGTACACGGGCTTAGGCAATAGTCTACCGTCTGTCTTAACGTTCTCTGCGTCTGCTCTATCAGCATGAAGTACCGAGTTCATCATGATGCCGCATTTAAAAGGAAAGTGATCATGTGGGCGGAGACGGACGGAAATCGGGCCGCATCACGGGCATTCAGAGAATCCGAAACTTGCGTTCGGGACTGGCGCAAACAAAAGGAGAGGATTTTCGCCAGCAAAGCAATGTGGAACGGTTTCAGTGGACTGAAGCAGGACGTAGTCTGCGACGATACACTTCGGCGATACAATCGCCTTGGCCCTATCTTGACAGCAACCTGCGACGGGGAAAGTCCGCTGCGCGCCGTGTTTTCGCTGCTTATAGGTAGCGTTGAAGTGAGAGGCATGATAGCACGAAGGTCAATTCGCTTGCCGCGCTTCGTCACTCGAGCGTTTTGACAGTTCGTTTCCGTGGTCAACGAGCGAGATGTGTTCATGTTTGCTTGTGCGCGCGTGACACCGTGCTTGTTAATTTATTTAATAAGCGAATATGGAACCTAGAGCATGGTGACAGTGACGGCAGAAATGCGCCTGGAGTGTCCATTATCGCAATAAAATAGTTGTTTTGGTTATAGTGCGGTACCGCTCATAGTGCGGATATTCGCGACTCCGGCGACTTACGTTTTAAGCGGTCTGCACTGTAAGATGCTCTCCTGACCCATTTCGAGTACAGTATTCTGCCATAAAATTTACTATGCAACAGAACACATTGAGCCTGATTTAGAAGTTGAGTCAGTGCGCAGGATGCACTTCACCCAGTGTTTCCGGTGGCTTCCTTTAAACTAGGCAGATTTGTGCAAGGCTACTGATCGATGGCAGAAGTTTTGACATAACGTCCATAGCTTTGTGTACTTCTTTAATTTCATTGGGCTGGTTTTAAAGGTGCTTACAACTGAAATTTAAAGGAATACTAGTTCAAAATCCTAATGATCAAGTTAATGATGCTAATGAAAGCCGCTAATGTGAAATAAACTGAAATAACATCATTTTCAGAAACTCAAGGACACAGAAGGATTTTTGGTCATATTTGTTCTTCTCATGCACCTGGTGGCAATCACTGCCGAATTCATGTAATGCATACCTGCCATACCCGCCCTTCCTGTCTCATGAGTCATCACCTTGCTCCCCCATCACCTTGTCATACAGCTTTATAGTACTCACGCATCAATGTGTTTGAATTGATTGTTATTAATCTTTGTTTCACTGTTTCACTGCTAGTACTGTTTGGATCGTAATGCTGTGGAAAGGACAAGCTGTTAGAGATTGCAACATAGCATTGACGATAGCTAGAGGCAAGTGCTTAGTTGATGAGGAAGACAAGGTTGAAGAACCAGGTGGTGACAGCCGACAGGTCTGAAAGAAAGTGTCCATAGCCTTGGCTTTTTGATGTCCTTGTCTCCTGTCTAGTAGCACAGTTTTGCTCTGCATCATGTTCTAACTAAGCCTTACTAAGCAATGAGGAACACTGAAACTGTCTACAGTATTGTTTTTTGCACCAAGTTCACTCTTTCTTTTTGGGCACATCTCAGCAACATTGAACTCACAGGTGCAGCTTACTATGCCTGTGCAGCATACTAATGGACATACAGTTTGTCTACGGTTGCATAAATGGCACATTGTGCACTTGTGGTAGGTCTTGCTGAATGACACCAGCTGTCAATACTAACTGTAGGGCTTCAGTAGCTGTAGTTGTTCAGGTGGCTAGTACAGTCAATGCCCATTACTACGGATCCACATACAATATACTTTCAAATATAACCGGCCATTCTTCTCACTTAGCTTGGTCTGCCTATATTATTTCTACAACAAATACCGTTTTTAACAGACCTGGCTATAACGGATTATCGGCTACAGCAGACACAATTTTAGGCAAATTTTATCTAGATGGTGCAAATAGTGTAACATACCTTGCTACCGCGGTGCATGCATGCGTGCGTGCACTGCATGCAACTATTTGCGACCACTTGCAGAACGAGCAAAAAATGCTCTTTTTCTTAACGAGCAAACACACTAGTGCCAAGCTTCCCGCAACAGTGTTCCGTGTGACACCCTGCCGGCTGACAGAGTTTTCAGGACGACCATACAAGCAGCTCATCGCCACCCAGCGCTGTTGGCCAGCTTGTTGCCGAGCGAGCTCCGAGCGTGCCGCTAGGCCCAACCCACTTCACTTTGAAGCTATGACATATGGTACTCGAAAAACAATTGCCGACGATTGCAATGCATCATTTTTAAACCAATTTATCTTTCATTGGGTCAATTTACAGATAAAAGAAGATAGGGTGCCTATTCACGGCATACAGACTGAAAAGTGCATGACGCAGTTAAGCTATCTTGCATGCAGTGGAGCGCCAGTCTGACGGTGGCTCAGAGTTGAACTTACCTCACATTGCAACTCTCATTCATGCTGCAAGTTAGACTGTCGTCATTGCTTGACGAAGAATGAAATTAAGACACCAGTTTATTGTACTGACCATTGTTCTGCGTGAAAAGCAAACTATAGCCGATCCTCTACATTACGTGGAGAATGCAAATGTGGGTTCGGCTCCCATTGGCAGCAAGTTGTTTTTTCGTCCACATTCATTTCCCTTTACCTTATCATCTCTACATTTCAATTAACCCATATGATGTGATGATGTTGTGGTGAGTTGATGACAGTGTAACTCGTCATCACAATGAGCATCCTCTGGTGCTGATGACCAGTTAACTCATCGTGAACTTTCCACAATTTTTGCACATCTGTATGCGTGCAGTTTCTTGTAACTTTGACAAATAAGTAACACACAATGACCTTTGCTATTGTTTTTCAGCAAGACCAGTAAAAAATGCGGCATTCCTGGTACCATATTTTTTAGAAAGAGATTGCCGCAAAATATGCAGGTGTAAAAAGACATTCCGCACTTTGTCAAAATTTGTCATGGGTTAAAACAAAGAATTTCCCATGTGGTTTTCTTGGCTTTGTTATTTGTTGGCTTCATATAGTATTCATGGTGGTGCATGAATCTCCTTACAAATAAAAGCGGATCATCATGTGATGGTTGTAGCACACTTAATCGTGTCTTCGGACAGGAAATGGGGGTATGTATGATGTTATGAAAGGAGGTGAAATATTTGTGATATGTTTACAGCCAGAACTGTAACACATTCTGTATTAACTACTGCGCCTATAGGAGTGTTTCATCGCACGTTACATACAGGGTGCATGAGGTATTTGAAAATGCAGCTTTGAATTGCCATAGACATTAGCCTTCTCATTCTGTCAGCAATAGGCCACTTAAGTTCATCTTCACCAACATTTTTGCCACCTATCTAGCTGATTTATTCTAGGGTAGCAGCTTCCAGTCTGACGCAGGAGATGCAGCTATATTAGTCTTAATCGCCTTGCACGCGAGCCACAGCAACTTGGGGATCTCCACCTTCTTGAATGTGGCAAAATCTTTTGTTTCCAGAGTGAGAGAAGAGCCTGTAGCCAATTGTCATATGTGACAAAGAAATAATCACTGCCAATTGTCAGATGCCATTCATCCAGTTTAGTTTCTCCAGCAGGTGGAGTACACTGTAACTAAAAACCCTAAAAAACCATTGATGGCCATTGTGGAGCATCTTCAGGAGGCAGAGTCTTCTGTGCATGCGGTCATTAAATGCCACTCCAAGTAATGAAGTTGCTTCCTCCCACAGGGACTGTGTGACCCTCGAGTGGCTGGCGGTGAAATGCGATAGCCGTGTCACCTTCAATGTGGCATTCTTGTTTCCAGTGTTTAAACTGGCTGCATACACTGATATTTATGGAAAGAGGGAAGGAGTGTTACTGAGAGGAAGTCTAACAAACAATCACACAATGCTAAAGGCTGACTGAAGGCTACCATTGTGGAAACACTGGCCAACATCAATACACACTATCCGATCTGCACATACAGCCGTTATCGAAGCTAAATTTATTCATTTATTGAGGCTGAAGATGACTTTATGGAAGTTTTAGAAAGCAGCAGTAAGCGAAACATTGTAAAAATTTTGAACGAATGTATGGAATTTTATCTCAAATGCTGTTGCTACTCCTAAAATTGTCATTACGTTGTCAAATACCTTGCGCACACTGTATGCATGCTGGTTTATTAGTCTTGCCGCCAAATTATTTTTATCTGTGTCACACAGCTTTGTTTGTCCATTTGAAGTTTGAAATTTTGTTTAACTGTCAGTCTCTTGCTCAATTCTGTCAGTATAAAAGCACATCTCCCTAATTTGTGCTGCAGTTTCTGTAAACCTTCCAGAGATAGTTTTCAGTCACTTCAATGCCTCCTGCGCCACAGGTGACCTGACGCAGCCTTTGCCGAGCGTGGTAGTTGCAGAGCATGCAGACAAGGTGATCCAGGCCCGCTGGCACCCCAGTGACTTCTCCTTTGTCAGCACCAGCGCTGACAAGACAGCCGTCCTCTGGGCCCTGCCAGTCAACTGAAGGGCTCCCCCATCCCACAATTGAAAGGAAACGCCCTCCATGGGGTGTGGGTGCTCGGACTCTATGCCCTGTGATAAACCTCGCTAACCCTGTCTCTGCCTCCCCTCACTTTTTAGTTTGTTTTCACCAACTTTGCATTGATGCCCATCCTGCCATAACTTTTACTTTCTGGCCCGTCCATGTTTTTATCTGGTAGCCCAGTTGGTCATTGAATTTTCGTTACTTTGTCTTGCAGGTTGCGCACTGCTAGTGTTATGATCAAACCAAAACGCATGTTTTTTGCAACTATGGTGACATGCTAATGTCATCTTTGCTTTATCACTGACTGCCACACTTCTGTGTGTAGACGTGTTGTTAATTATGTGTTCGTTCAATTCATAGCTCTTTCCTTGAACATGTCCACCTATATTAGAACAGTCGTGTTTGTTCTGTGTTATGTGCTTTGGAAGGCTATTTCTTAATAGCTTTGACAGCGTCATCTAATTTGTTGTTGAAGTTTTCAGATGTGCTTCGTTCATGTCTATATCATTTAATTTATGTTTTTTACTGTGAGCAGCGGCCGTGAGCTAGAGAATGAGCTGAAGGTGTCCATCCATTCACAAGAATTTCGAATAATTCTCGTAAAACATAAAAGAAGTTGCATTGTGGTATGGGGAACTCGAATCCGATTTTGTAGCTTATTGTTCAAGAAAATTAGATTAAAAGATTTGACAAAGACAAAGCATCATTGTGTTCAGTGAGTATCCAAGCCTTTTGCATTTCCTTAAACATTGTCTTTTTCGAAAATGATATACAATCTTCAGCAACAGTGATCGTTTTGCAAGATAGGGCATAGGTGCTGGGAGGCTTTATATGTAAGATGGCACTCTAAGATGGGGCAGAAACTGGAAAAGGAGCTGGGCCGTATGTGATGTGTGTCATCAGAACAGTGTGGGAGTGCCACTTGAGTGAAATCGCGAGATCACATGGGAGTCTAAGCGTATTGAGGAGTTAGGGGCCTGCATCTGCTGTTCACAGTAATCCATTAAAGGGACACTTAAACTGAAACACTGAGCCATTTTAATCTGATAAAGTATCCTTTCAAAACTTTATTTTCATTAATTTTATAATAATATCTTGATTACAATCGAACCTCTTATAACGAAGTCGCAGCTGCCACTAAAATTACTTTTGACTTAGGCTGCTCTTAAAAAAATGGGCATGTCAAGCATATGAGAACTGGGTTTTACAATGGTAGTTACGGCAAAAAGCAAATGATTACATGTCCAAGTACTTTGTTCAGTGAGAAAGAATGTGTCAGAGCATTGTGCAGACATGACACCTCAATACCCCTGTCACCGATTTATCACTTTCCTAACACTACGAGATGAATCTTTCTTGTACCGTATAAACCGGGATATAAGTCGACATTTTTTCATAAAAACACGCCAAAGTCACCCCTCGTCTTATATAGCGGTCTTTGAATGTGAGTTGTCTGGCTACCTGTGGCAACTTTGCCGAAGCTAACAGCAACATGGCCGCTCAGTGCCAGTTTGGCGTTTCGGAAAAAAGCTTGCGGTATTGGAGAGTGCAGAAAGGAGAGCTGCTGAATTGCATCCCATGCAAAATGTCACTTCGTGGGCGTAGTGCGGTTCATCCGCAGCTTGAGGACACACTCGCGCACTTTGTGCGGGAATTTCATGCCCGCTCGTTGTCGGTGACCGTGCGTACAATGCGTTGCAAAGCCACGGAGCTCGCACGAGAAGCTGGACTCGAAGCGGCCTGCGACAAACGGTCGGCTTACGAGGACAGTGCTGCTACTTCCCACAAAGGAGACTGCGGCTTCGGTGGTGGGTGAGCAGTGCAGTTTCGAAAATAAATGCGTTTCAGCGATTTTTGGTTGTTTTATTTTTTTATCTTCTTTTTTTACCTATACTTAGGGGGTCGACCTATATTCCCACTTGACCTATAGTTCGGTTTATACAGTAGCTGTATAATAGTAGCTTTATACAGTAACATAAAGCGGCACTGAACCACTTTTTATCGAAGTGGAGCAAGTGAAAATAGGCTATTTCAGAAATACTTTGCCATAAAAAGTACTTCAACGCGTTCAGCAGAAGCGGAGTTATTAGCAATCAAACATGGCCTCCACTGTGCTCCCGTTCTTTCTTCAATGCCTTGCACTGTGAAGGCTATGGCAAAGTGGGGCGTGGCCACAACGCTCCACCTTCGAAATATCACCGTGGCGTGCAGTTCAAGTTTAATTTTGGTTAACATAGACGCCACGACTTCTGATTTTGGTGCCTACAACGCGCTAAACATAAGCCAAACGTGGTAAGCCAAACGTGGTTGTCCTCGGCAGGCCGCAGTGCGCTTAGCCAATGGACTCGGGGCGGCATCCTACGGCGGCTGCGGTGTAGCCGTCCGCAGAAACCAGTAGCAGCCGCATATGGGAATATGCTTTATTACGAAATAAAGCGTCCAGAAAAGAGTGAGAATCATGGCTTCTGTTGAAAAGAGAGCATTTGAGAGAAAGGTGACTTCGCACTTCGCTTGCAAGCTCCATGCACCGCGTATGACAACAAAACTGAGATGTTCACAGCAGCATATGCTACCCGGGGGATATGTTATTTCACCAAGCCCGAGGGATAGTTCAGGGCCCCTTTAAAGCCCTCGAAAGCTTCGAGAAGCAACCTCACCTGCACTGCTGTTCACCTTGAAGTGAAGATACCTGCTGGGAGAACTGCACTGAATTAAATATATGAGAAGATATTCCTAATGCTTGGGCATATATATATTATTTTACCTTTGTGAGATGCATAAGCTGTTTTCACTGTTATTGGAAAGTCATTAATGGTACCAGCTGTGGAACTGGCATTGTGATGCTGATCTGATTTTGTTTCCTTCAGTTGGCAGTGTCTTCATTTCCTTTGTGGTGACTCATGTGTCACTGTAGCCTTTGGGCAGGAAGCACAGCTGTTCATTGCACATACTAGCATCTTGGCATTTCATCATCTGCCAGCAATATTGTGGCGAGTCTCAAGTGGTATTGTAGCAGCTCAATGTGTTGCGGGCCTGATTGAAGCTGCATGTTCTCAAACTGGTGATCGTTTTGCACATACGCCCACTCCGCCACGCACATTTAAGAAAGTAGAAGCTGCTACGCTCACCCTACGCCCGTTTGCTACATGTTATGTTTTCAGTGCGCACATTTACTCGGCTATTTGTGTGTCCTTTCCTTTTTTTCTCTCTCTCCCTTTTTTAACTATGCTGCTACATTTAGTTTTGATGACAATGCTTGCAGTTTTCATAGCTGCTGTAAATCTGATTTTGAACTTAGCTACTAACTAGCGGAAGTGCTGACAGTAACATCACACGCTATAATGGAGACCTTTAGTAGTGCAGGCTACAGAACAGTGGAAGAAGATAACGTTCATTCACAAAGAGAAGAAGCACAATCCACTGCTACTGATGCACTAAGGTTACAATATTCCATGATCTGGCCTTGTGATCTGTCAGTTCATGTTTATGAATAGTGGTGCATATGAGGTACATGTCTATCCTACTTCAGGGCTGAAGGAAAGTCTTTTGGATCTCTGATCACTTCTACGAAGCTTTTATTTATGCCAATTTACTAGGCTAGAAATAGTGTCGGAAAGTTTATATTTGAGCCGTGTTGTCTGTAGCTGCGCCTCAAATCCTTCCTATTTCTGGTCTTCTGCTGAAACCAAAAGATGTTTCACAAGTGCCTTGTGACACAGGTGTGTGGCTGCCACTCTGAACAGCCTTTGGTGGGTTTTGCAAGAGCCACTACTGTGGAAAGAAGTCAGCATGTCTAGTTTTAGTAATGTTGGTGGGCAATATTCAAGGTTATCGGTGGGCCGGCAGTGTTCCACTTCAGCATTTTGTGTAATGTGAACTAGGTTAGCTAGAGAAGGATCACTGAGTGCGCAACCTTGCAAGTACATATTTCAAATTTTTAAATGGGGTCAGTGCTGCTTGGGAGTTGTAACTTAAGTAACCTACTTAAGGACTGGCCATCCATACTTTTTTTAAAATCGTGGTACATCTTAGATTTATTACTTACCCAATTGGGTGGAGAACAAACTTTTGTGCAATAATGTGCATAAGCTGTGTAAGCTCTTGTTTTTAGTTGTGTGCTTTGAGTTTGTAGCCATGTTAATGTAGGTGCAGTGTGGGAAGGATTACTTGAGTGATGATTTCTTTTGCCTGTTTAGTACATAAGTGCAGCAGTATAATTATACTTAATTATAAAGAAGAATGAGTGTGCACTCATAGTTTTTGATATTGATTAATTATTGCGCAGATGTATTGTAGCCCCATTCCCCCCTCCCTCCCCCCCCCCCCTTGTTATTTTTTTTTACTTCTTTTTTTTATACTTGCACACCTGGTGACAGAGATTAGGGCTCTGTGAGTGAGCACTGTGCATTTACCCAACATGGAAGGGTCACAATATCTATAAACACTTGAGTTTATGTTGAGCAGAGGTCCTCGTGTGTGAGGACTGCTGCCCAATTATAATCGGACAGGCTTCAGTGTGCTTATTGGCTTGAATGCCACAAAAGCTGCAGCAACCTATCAACCAGTGCTTGAGTGACTGCTTTTTGCATGAAGGTGCCATGAATTATCATTCTAGAGCTGGTATAGAACTTTATTTCTTGTTGCTTGCTACCAATTGTGTCATGCATCTGTAGTGTAGGGAAATTTCACTTTTCAGTGTTTCCAAGAGGTTTATTTGTTGGAGTATAGTAAAACGGAGTATGCATACCTGTGAATCTCTCCTACAGCGTTTTTAGCATACATAAGGCAGTGACGTTTTTACTTTTTATCTGATTTTTCTTTGTATTGCCTTAGATCCTAGATGATGTCTTATTTAACGCTTATAGTTGTGCGGTATCTACTCAAATATGAGGAAACGCTTCTACTTTTGCCTCCAAGCTTGAAAAATTTGTCATATTGGCTTGAAACCACAGTTAAATATATATGATGCAAACAAGAAATTGCATTGTTTGGATCAGAGTTCTTTTTTTTCTTATGTAAGCTTGTTGCAAAGGAAAGAAGGGTTTGTCCATATTCAATTTTAGCCTAATTGAAGAGACATACTGTACACACCTTTGAAGCCACCAGAGCACTGCATGAATTCCCTCCTTGTCTTTTACAAAGGAATCAGTTTTGGCAAAGGGGCATGGCGACTTACGTTAAGGTGTTGGAGTGAAATCGTTTATATACGGAGACACAGTGTTTTGCACATTCAGGCCAGTTTCAACAGATCTGCTGCACATAGCACAGCAATTTGTCTTTTATTGTACATATACTTTTTTTTGTGCTTTTTGCGTGTCAACATAATTTAGTTGTACAAATATTTTGCCTACCAGCTGTGGAGTTTGTATGACATGCAATGGCGGCTTGTATAGCTTGTAATAAACATCAGCATAATAAACATTGCTTTTTTGAGCTGCCTCGGAACCTTAGTGAAATGTAAATGTGCATGGGCTTTCTTCTACATTGTACATTTGAGCACCTGTTGCGACTCTTTATTGGTCGGTTTTCAGGTGATGGACAGGAGATGGTGTCTGTTACTATGTTAAATGCAGCAGCATTCGTAATGTGCCTCTTGTATCTTTGCATTGCTTTTTGTACTTTTTGATTATTTATGAGAAATACATTAAATTAGAGTGATTATCTAGCAGTTTTATGCAGGGGAAAAACTGTGACATCAGAGGGTTTTGAAAGTGTTGGTTTGCTAGTGAAGAAAGCATCCCATGCAATCTTGAAAAACCTAGATGTGGAGTGAAGGACACAAGTTGCCAGTTCTTCTCAGTAGCTACAGCAGGCATGTATACAAAACCAGGACCGGCAATATGTAAGCATTCCTTTCATCCGATGATAATGTGGGGGGTGCTCCACTCAGACCACCATTGAAGCACGAAAAGGAATAGCATTAGAGTAGAATGTATGCATTCTCCCATCCAAAGCATTTTAGACAGTGGTATTGTTGAAGTGTGTAGCAACTTTGACATATCCATTCATCCCTTTTCCTTGTCCTCTTTTACCTTCATTCATGATGAGTATGTCCAAGCTATAGAATATGTCATACGAGACATGTAATTGCGCATAATTGGGCATTTGTAAACAAAAAAAAAAGTTCATGACGATAACTCAATCATCATGAAATATTTACTTCATAATATCACATTGCAGTTTTTCTATATAACAGTGCAGACAATTAATATAAACTTTGACAAGTGACAAATGATTTAAGCTATTCTTGAACATACAATAAAACACCTTATTTCCTAGGCTTCACACTTTTCAGAAAGCAATTCTAATGAGCATGCATCCATTGAGCAGTGCAGAGCTGTATGTGCCATCAGTATACTAAACGCATAATTATATGGCAAGGCGACATGTGATCGCTCTGTAGTCAATTTCTAAGCATGGAGCAGTCCCAAGTCTACATTTTGGAGCCTGAACTAAGCCACTGTTGCGAATACTGGTGAA
Source organism: Dermacentor silvarum (assembly GCF_013339745.2). NCBI lineage: Eukaryota > Metazoa > Arthropoda > Arachnida > Ixodida > Ixodidae > Dermacentor > Dermacentor silvarum. The sequence continues at coordinate 216,054,044 of NC_051154.1, forward strand.
CCTGGAAATCAAACAATGCATTGGAGTAATTATGGAATTGTTCACATATAAGTTCGTGCTGATGTACCTCGCTGAATGATAAAATTTTTCTAATAGGATGTAAAAAGAAAAAAAAAAAAACATGGAAAATGTTGTGCTTCACTAGCTCCGGTTGAAACTCATTCTTTGCCAGTGCTGTCCAAAGAGTGCCCTTTGGGAGCCATGTACAGTAACTCTACGCCCTCTTAGAGCTATTTGTAGTGAACTAAAATAGTTGCTGTATATGCTACCAAAGTCATATAAACTAACTCTACTCCCTCTGGATCTGGCTATAACTGCCAACGAACTGGCTTATAAAAAACACTGAATGTTGTCCGACAATACAAAGCCGTCAATCCTTGTAATGAATTCATTGAAAGGGTAGCGGAACTTAATTCGACTGTTATAACGTTTCACCACCCTTACTGCCAGTATTGCCCGCTGAATTACCACTGGGTAAGCCAATGAAAAGTGAAAAAGCCCTCAGCGAGCCGCGAAATGGGCCGTGAAGGGTTTTTTTTTTTTTCTTTTTTTCATTTTCTTTTTCACTTGTCCGTCAATGGGACAAGATGCTCTTTCTTGTCAGCACTAATCCGTCTTCACCGTTGTCGGGGTGGAACAGGTATTAGTATTAAAGGTGTTTCGTGAACGTGCCGGCGGAGCGCTACAAGCTTCTAAATTCTAGGGTGATTTCGATTTCTATATAGAGAGCCTGTGTACGCTCGACCTACACACTTAAAAACTGTGCACCCTTTGGGGCTTAACTTGTCCCACAATGATTAACATCATCTGCCATGCCACGCGCGACCGCCCGGCCGCTGTATCTTGAAAGTCATCTGCGGCGGGGACAAAGCCCGCCTTGCGCTGTGTTTTCGCGGCTTAGTTCGCGTTAATGCGAGCGGCAGCCGAAGGTCAATTCACTCGCTGCTGCTGCAGGGATACTCGCTCCAGCGTTTCAACAGTGAGTTTCCGCTGTCATCGAGTGAGATGCGTTCATGTTTGCTTGTGCGCGTGTGACACCATGCTTCTTAATTTAGTTAGTACGCCTATGTTTGCCAGTTTGTATGGCCGATAAAATTACTATCCTTACTTCTTATAGCTGTTCACTAATTGGCTATCGCAACAGATGCTTCGCCTTTCGGTCGAAACTGCGACATTTTTTTTGTTAATTAGTCTTCTTAAGCTCACGGTATTAGTGGCAAAGTATATATACCTCACCTAGGAACTCGTCTGCAAACCGCCACGTTCGCTGCACTCATACAGGGTGGTCATCTTTAAGTTTTATGGAATATTTAGAAATCGCCTGTGGCAGGTAGCATATTCTTATCGTAGAGCTTTGTTATTCGATGAGTCGGACATTAGTAGCACGAAAAATCGAAACTCATATTAAACTAATTAGTAAAAATTCACTAATTAACTTATTAGTTAATTACCTTATGACACATATTGCAATTTACGAGTTGTAGCTGGTGAGCTTGTCAGGCGTATCCACTTGGAATGAATTTCCAGAATGACACCAGTTATGAGATACGCGACATCAAACTAGCCATAAAAATGCACTGTTGTTCCACTTACTTTTTTACCAAAATGCTGTTTGATACATTGAAGCACAAAAGTAACTGGAACGCCCATTTATTTCGTCCCACACTTTGGGAAATAACATCTCGAAACTGGTGTCATCCTGGAAATTCATTTCAAGTGGATGCATCTTGCAAACTCACCGGCTACAATTCGTAAATAGCAATATGCGTCGTAAATTATTTACCTAAGAAGTTCATTAGCCAATTTGTGTTAATTAGTTGAATATGTGTTTCGACTTTTCGTGCCACTAATGTCCGTCTCTGCGAATAACACAGCTCAACGATAAGAATTGTGCTACCTGCCACAGGCGACTTCTAAAAATTCTGTAAAGCTTATTTTTGAATGCCCGGTATTTATATACATATATATAAACCGTCGCCGTTTTCCTACAGCGTATACGGAGATCCCTCATTATTTGGTATCTATGTGTTCAACATTATTTAACATTTATGCACATGCGTTGTGCGGGAGATGCTTCGAATGCACATATAGACTTGCACATCGCGCCGGATGTGCAAACTATTTTATATCTCATCACCCACCTCACCAGCACACCCTCTTAGTGGGTAAAGGCCATTAAAAAGAAAACAAGCTTGCAAGATGCAGCGCCAGCGTCAGCAGTCACGTGCACCGAGCGCGCTCTATAGAACCAGGGTTTTCTACACTCGTAAGGTGCACACCATCATTTGTTGGCTGAAGAACTGCTTAAGTCTGGGCGCGGCTGCGGCAACCGGCGGGGCGGCGCATGTTACGCATGCCGCCTCGTGGCGTCGTCAAACTCGACATCGAAGCGCATGTCGCTGCTTGGCTTCGTGGCGTTGGCGGCATAAAACACATGTCGCCGCCTCCACATTCAAATCAAAAGACAGTGTATTATGCGCAGAACTAGGTGCACCCACTGGCGACGCCTAAATACTTTCATAACGGAGGCGCCTACGCGAAGGTCTTTATGGCCTCGCTTGGGCAGCCAACCCTGCTGAAGGCAGTACGCTTTTCCGAGAGGAAGAGATTTAAGCAAAGTAAACACAGGAAGGTTGGCTGTCCTGTTCTGGAGCAGGAGAAAGTGGTACAAAAGAAGGAAGGATTGAACAATACGAAATTGGCATAGGGGGCGCTGCCCACAGTCTGGGAAGGCGCGATAATAGTCATATAGAATGTCAATGTCCCACTGAGACATAAAAATTAAGCAACTGTTACATGTTTGTAAAACGTTAAGGTGAAAGCCTGATTGCACATTTGGCACACCTTTTGTCACGATTGTGATACGTTTATGAAGAAATGTGGCAACTGTCCATCGGAGCGCACGACAGAAGTCACCGAAATCGCCTCACCTACTGGTAGTGGGCTAGTGCCATCAGTGCCTTTTGCAGAGGGAAGGGCAGTATGGGAACGCTGGCATGATGAGCAGCGTCGGAGCCAGCTGTGGACGAAGACGACGACGAACACGCAAGCAGTGACACTAGCGCGTCTCTGTGGCCATGTGACGTGTGCAATCAGGCACCCACTAGGCCCACCCTTGGTAAGCCAGAACCGTGGAGCAGCCGTGGCTTCAGGGAAGCGTGCTCGTCTCGCACCCCAGAGGCCTTGCGTTTGTTTCTCACCCAGGCCGAAATGTACGAAATTTTCTTTTCAAACCACTTACTCATTTTGTTTGCAGGAACCTCACTGAGAAATATGACGTCAATCGGAACATTTGTTGACTTGATTTTACTATTTGCGGCGTCGGCCATTTTTCGTCACGGCGCAATTTTGCCAAGGTCACCGCCAATTAAGAGCACCGCCAACATAGACACCAAAGGTTTTCACCTTAATAAATTCCAGTCATTCAATAAAAATGCCTTTTTGGCAGCCTATAGTATATTAATTATTGTTTCGATTTGTTAGTATTTGGCCAATCTCGCCATGTCTGCGCCGTTCTGTAGAATCGCATCGTTCTCCTTCAACGAACACAACACTCTACGAGCGTCCGGTGACGCGCTTTTTCCTTGTTTCGTTACTGCCGTTGTCGTGGTGCCCCAGATAACTGAAAGCAGTTTTCACTCGTTTACAGGCTCCTCAGTTTACATTTCTTTGTTTCTGTCCCCCACTCCTTTCTGGAGAGTAAGCAGGCGTTGGGCCCCATTCGGTGACGGTTGCCAGCCTGTTCCTCGCTTTCCCTTTCTCTCAAGTGTATATACGCCTTCAAAACAAATAATAATAATAATTGTTCGGACGTTCAATTGCGAATAATATTGCATAGATATGTGGAATAACGTATTATAGCCCTCGTATTTTTTTTTTCTTTTTGAAAAGACGAGCTCGCCCAAACTTCATATTTCACTTTGTTTTGAAATGTTAATATATTCAATATACGATTTGATATTCGGAGGTCGTTTTACTCAAACATTCGTATTCGCTTCGATCCGGAATATTCACCGCTAAAAATTGATCTAATTGCGCCCAAGTGAGCTCTGACAAGCGCAACAGATTTAATTTTCATAAACATCGTCGTGCTGATACCAAACCTCGTCACATTGCGGAGAAAAGCGACGAAGAGCGTCAACGAGGCTTACGAGTAAGACAAGAACGGGATAGAGAACGCGCAGTGCTTCGAAAAACGAAAGGTTTATTTATAATTTATTCATCGGGCAAAAGAATATATGCCGCAGATAAAAATGTGCCGATGGTCGTAAGCGGTGATTTTAGCATCGGTTTCTGGCGCAAGAAATAAATTGTTTCCTGCGTTCATAAAGGAGGTACTGGAACTCAATTCAATTCAATTCAGCTTTATTCAACATCTCTAAGATGTTTGGAGCACGGACAAAAAGCCTGAAAAGGCTTGACTGGGTCCGTGCACCAGAGCATGGCATACAGTGGTATAAGTCCCATACATGTACACAAGAAAATCAATATGCAGAAAACGCAAAAAACTTCAGAAAACTGTACAAGAATGCAAACAGTGGGCAAATATGTGCATAAATAAATTCCATAAATATATGCAAAACATTGCGAGAAATTCCCTGAATGAGAAATGGAGTTAATCGAGAAACACAATTAGCGTTTCAACAAAAAGGTAAAACAACAGAGAGTTATACGTATAAGCTTCGAAGCTCATTAAAAGAGATCATTTCTACATCTGTGCCATTTTTGGCCAACTCATTTAACAAGTTAGGTAAAGTGTACCTTAGCATTTGCTTACCATAGGTCGTGCGGCATTTGCCAACTTTCCATTTTTCGGGATAGCGTGTGTGGTATGTAGGGGAATTTTTTATCAACCTCGCCATTGATTTCAGAAGGTAATTTTTCTTATTTGTTTCCAGCTTATGTTGCCGAAGTAGTCTGAAATTGTACATACATTGTACGTTAACAATCTTAAACCTTTTGAACATGTCCTCTGTGTGACTTAAGTAAGGAGCTTTAAAAACTAGGCGTATTGCACGCTTCCGAAGTGAAAGAAGTTTCTTTATGTTTTCTTTTGTTGTTGTTCCCCAAACTAGTGCACCGTAGTTTAGCGCGGAAGAAAATAGAGCATTGTACAGAATATTATTAACTGAAAGAGGGAACGTAGCGCAATGTCGACGCATAAGACCAATTACTTTGGACAGCTTTTTTGACAGGTAATTAATGTGAGCATCCCAGGACAAATTATTTGAAAAAATTACGCCGAGCGTTTTAAAACTTTCTACAACTTCTATTTCGAAATTGTTTAGCAATAGTCGGGGGAGTTCGCAGAATTTGTTTCGTGGGTGAAACAAAACGGCCGTAGTTTTATTAATGTTTAGCTTTAATTCATTATTTGTAGCCCATAAATGAATGCGACGAAGTGTTTCGTTTGCGCGAGAAGACAGGCACGCGACATCCGAGCCGGCAAAAAATAGGCTAGTATCGTCAGCGTATAATATATGTTTGGCCGTATGATCAATGTTAACAATATCGTTAATGTAAAGAACAAAGAGAAAAGGACCCAGAATGCTTCCCTGTGGAACACCTAAATTAACTGGCTTTACTGAAGAAGGGTGACCATTAATCGTAACAAACTGCGACCGATGCTGTAGGTACGAAGAAATAAGTGACAGAGCTTTCCCTCGAATGCCATAATGCTGCAATTTTTGAATGAGTATGTTGTGATTAATATGATCGAATGCTTTTGTGAAATCTAGAAAGACGCCAAGGACCAAGCTCTGAGTTTCAAACATTTCAAGTATTAGTTCTTTTTGAGTGAGCAGTGCCAGCTCGGTAGATTTATCTTTTCTGAAGCCGTATTGCGAGTCAGTTATTATATTGTAGCGATGAGTAAATGAAATTAAACGCGTTAAAATTATTTTTTCAAGACCTTTTGAAAAGACTGGCAAAATGGAGATTGGACGATAGTTTGTAAGGTCGTTCTTATCACCTTTTTTGTAAATTGCTGTAATTTTTGCGCATTGCATTTTACGAGGAAAGACTGCACATGAAAGGCAGTTGTTAATTATATGCGTTAAGCAATGTGCGATCAAATCAATAACGAATTTTACCGGTTTTATCTGCAGATCCATCATATCTGTGGCCGTGCTGTTTTTTAAACTAGTGTAGGTTGTAATAACTTCCGATTCAGACACTGGCCGCAGAAAAATTGTATGCTCGCAACGCGGTTGCATGTAAGACAGGCTATCGCCTCCAGACGATAATGGGAGATTAGAAAGAAACGAATCATTAAATGCATTTGCTAGTTCTACTCCAGAAATTTCCGCGTTGTCTTTCGATATCCTTGTGATAGGTTCAGTACGTCTGCCAAATATCGCATTTAATTTGCGCCACATGTCTCCAGAACGTTGACTCGAAGAAATTAAGCGGTTATAATTATATCTGTTTTTAGCAGCACGAAGTTCTTTAGTCACGTGATTTCTATGTTTTTTGAAGGCACTAAGCGCACCAGGATATCTAGTTTGAATGAATGTTTTGTACAGCTGTTCCCGTTTTCTTATTAGATGTAAAAGGTCAGTCGTTATCCATGGCTTACGAGCTTTCTTCGGTTGGTTAAATGTTTTTTGTGGAAAGCATGAATTGTAGACAGCTGTAAACTTTTCTAAGAATCTGTCGTAAGCGATTTCCGGATCAAATTCACTCAGTACATCATCCCAGTTTATACGTGAGATAGATTCACGAAAAGTGGTTAATGTTAAAGGGTTAATTGATCTGTAGGAAACCTGCCCTACTGGTGTAGAGTGATCAATAATTTTAGAAGACTCATTTACAGAAATAAATATTGGAAGATGGTCGCTGAGGCAGTAGTTAATGACACCAGAGTGCACGCGGTGCAAATCAACATTTGTAATGAAGAGATCGAGCAGCGTTTCTGTGGTTGTTGCCAGCCTCGTTGGAGAAGTTATTACATTTTGGCAATTGTGTATGTCTAAGAGAGACTCAAAGGCAGCTTTATTAGGATTATCTGCAAGTAAATTAATATTGAAGTCGCCACCTAAAATTATATGATATGTATGATAATTTACAAATTCAAGGAGTGCATCTAAAAAGCTAAAAAAGCAGGAAACGTCACCGCGAGGTGGGCGATAGCAGACACAAAATAAAGATTTCCGCGATTTCAGAACAAGTGTTTCATAATCAGGAGTAGAACAACAAAATTCAGAAAGTAATTCGCACTGCACTTCCTTTGAGGCTAGAATAGATACGCCTCCGCCGCGCTTCTCGTAGCGGTTTACAAAGTAAGACTTATGTCCTTGCATTTCAAACACATCCTCTTCGCAAGTAAACCACGTTTCCGTAAACATCACAATGTCAAACACAATTTTAACTTCGCCAAAGAAACATTCAATGTCATCGTACTTATTTCGACCGGATCTCAAATTAAAATGGACACAGTTACAGCATTGCTGAAATTCAGCTGCTGTTAGGTCACTTAGCTGCATCAGTTTTGCAACTTCATTTGTCGACGAAGCCATCACGGACGAGAAAAACAACACTTTTGCTCTAGTACTGGCTCGATAAAAACACAGACTGACCAGGATGCCTTAACCACTATTACCGCGCATGAACGACCGCGCCATGTCTGCCAATTCATGAAAAAGATTATCAGCACGCTCGTCACCAAAATGATAGCTGACATCACACTATATCTGACTTCATCATGCAATGACCATCCCATTTCAATTATTGTACTCAATATAGACAGCATTGCAGCTTGCGAAACTGTCCTCGTGTATGAATGCATCCACGATAACAGTCGTTGCCAAGAACAGAATCCATGTTCGTTATAGCATGTTTCTACAAAATATAATAAAAGAATAATGTGAGGTTTACACCTCGTTCTGCGCATTCGCGTTAGATTTAGTACTATCCGATTGGCTTCAACACCTTCTGTTATAATATGGCTTTTCTTACTAATGTGCCGCCGTAATCCGCTGTCTTCGTATTGCTCCATTTCGGAGTGTACTCGATAAGTATGCAGAGCTGTTCATTGGATCTTGTCCAGATCGTGCTCCTGCCTTATGGCAAGTGTCTCTGAGCCATCCGATTTTTTAGCAAAGATCTTCCCATAACGGCACCATACGTATTTCCACCCGCTTTCCCGCTTTTTAGTCACAGCCATTCCGAGAAGACGTTTCAGTGTTGGACATAAATGCTCATTCACATAGACAGGCGACGCTGATTTATTGCCAAAGTCGCTGTTCTTAAGGCGCAGCTTTCTCGCCTTCTCAAGCAAGGCATCCCGTTTCTGTCGTCGCATGAACTGTACAATAATACAGCCTGGCTTGTTTCTAGCATGAACACGGTGACAAGACTCAATGTCGTCAGGTTCAACGCTCACTCGACCTCGTAAACTCGGGAAGAATACCAACAGCACCCACAAAGGGCGTCATTCTGCATGTGTTCGCAAGCGGATTTCACAATTTGAAGATCCGCGCCCTACGCCTCCTATTTCAGCCTTTATAGACCGTTATTCACTCTTCTGCACGCGACAACCAGCATATCACCTTTGACTGCAGTACTTCAGCATAAACGCCACCTTCCCCAAGTGACCACCAGGCGCGTAGCCAGGGGGGGGGCTGATGGGGCTTCAGCCCCCCCCGAAATTTTTTCGTGCCGGCATACACCGCCGACCAAAACTACCACCGACACCGCGAATAATAATAATAATAATAATAATAATAATAATAATAATAATAATAATAATAATAATAATAATAATAATAATAATAATAATAATAATAATAATAATAATAATAATAATAATTTATTTCCCATGAACAGAATTACCTGGCGGGGTTCTGGATAAAAAGTTGCACGGAGGCAACTTGACTAGCCCAAAAACTCATCAAAGGCAACAGAGGGCGTCGGGCGCTCACATGTGAGTAAACAGATGGGAAGGTGTCAATTTACAAAAAAAAAAAATGTGTATACGAGACAGGTAGTAATACACTTTAACAATCAGAAAAACAAGTAGTCTGCATTACTAAGGAAATATTGAATTTATACATGAGCATTATAGATTACATAAAGAAAGTCTTATTATACGAAAACAGGAAGAAAATAGGAAAAAAAAACATAACATAGCACTATATTCAGTGCAGCATAGACTAAAGCAAATAAAGGGGGGAGAAGTCATACAGGATTGCATCTGAATAAACTCATTAAACAAGAAGGATTAGTTTGACTGAAAGTAGTTGTGCAGGCTGCATAAGGACAGAAGGTCTATTTCTCGTAAGGCGAGGTTATTGAGTGAGGTCGGAAGTGTATGTCGAAGCATTTGTTGGCCATAATTCGTTCATGAGTGCGGAATGTCCCATTGTTCAGGTGTCCTAGTGTCATAGGCTGCGACATGTTCGTGTAGGCGAGCTATGTTCAATCATTCTGCATTCTCTCTACAATGTCTTTTTCACGCTCGAAAGACATTTCGGCACGAACATTGCGAACAAGGGCTGGATTTCGTGGTACCTGGGGTGCCTGGGGTGGATTTCGTGGCACCTGGGGTCACGTAACGCAAGGATCCGAGCACAAACTTTCAAGGGCTTTTCGATAGCGAGCGGGCGCGTTGCGGCATCTCGCAGCAGCCGCGGAATCTACGGAACGCATGGATTTCAATTCCGAAACTTTATGGGTGTAAAGTTCTCATAAACTTTTGACGCGAAAGGTGCACTGACATTTCCATAGGCGTGCTTTAAAAGATTTTCAATTATGGAACTTTATGGGGTTAATGCTGTTATAAACTTGGACGAACATGCGTGTACTGGAGCCCTCGTGTCCAAGCCATTCCAGAAATGAAAGCACGCGCTCGCAATCTTCCACAAACACGAAAATACTAAATATTACCGTGACTGTGAGCTAGCAGCTGATAATTTTCTCCAACCATTTTCAGGACGCGTGCCCAATGTGATCGATCAGCTGGACCAGGGCAGGCAAAGTAAAATTTGAGAAAACAGGAGAAAGGAAATGGCCTATTATTGAGTAAATTCTTTTTGCGGGCTACAAGGTCTGGCTCTCGTTGGCCAGAGGGACAGTGGCCCTATGGATTCAAGCATAGGCCCCCCTGAAAATACAGGTATTTTCAAAGCGCTTCTCCGCATGCGAGCTGATTGTGGAAATACATATCTGAAGAACCATTTGGAAAGTTGCCCCAGTAATGCCTCGTATTTAAGCCCAGATGCACAAAACCAAATTATAGAAGTTTGTGGCGAAATTATCAAAGAAAGTCTAGTTGCAAAAGCAGGCTGCTTGTCCATACTTCCTGATGAAACGACGGACATCGCCGGAATCGAACAGTCTACTGTTTGTGCAAGGTACCTAAACAGTAAACAAGGATGCCAACGACATCGAGGGAGTGTTTTAGGTTTTATCACCGGAATAGATGCCCTCTACCTTTGCGACTGCAGGTTCTGTGTAAATGTGTACAAACTGTTCCAGATTCTAGTCACCCTTCCAGTGACCACTGCCAGCGCAGAGAGAATATTTTTTAACAAGAGTTTACTAAAAAACTACTTGCGCTCTACAATGTATGTGGAACGCATGGTTAGACTGGTGCTTCTATACACCCACAGAGACGTCGGCATCAACGTGTCCGAAGTCATTGACCGCTTCGCTCAACTTCCCCGCCGAGAGAAGTTTGTCCTTTAGATAGCGAAGCAGCAAAAATCAATGCAAGTAAAAAGCTCTGTTCCTTCAGGTCCATAAGCTCGTAATTATGAAAACGTATGACTGTTCGTTAGCTTTTAAAACCGCAGAAATTTTAGCTGTTTATTCTAGCAGTTAGCATCATGGTCAAAATTATCATGCCAATACGAAAATTACGAGGACATCAATAACCAATTTTGACCGACCTTGCTCATTGAAAGCCCGGTCCACGCGGCGTTTGCCAAAAACACACTCGGATATTAGGTAGTAACTTGCCGCATCATCTGTGGCTTTCGTTTGTCCTTTTCTTTCCTTTTTACCTACCTGCTTTTATTTCTTTTTTTAAACGAAGCAAAACCCTCCTTTAATTTTGGGTGCAGAATAATTGATGCCGCTGTGCAGGCAGTTAAATTACACATTTTCGTACTGATTTTTGCATTATTCCTCTCTTATTCTACCTGTATGGTGCTGTCGCGACCGCTGCATGACCCGAGTACATATCACGATTTCTGCGATCATTGTTTTGTTCTTGCCTAGATCATCTGTCTTTCTGTGCGCAAGTTTCTGTGCGTATCTCTGACTCCGCAACGTGCTTATTTGTCTTGTTTGACGCACAATATACAGTGACGTTTGCTTAAATACGCAGATTTATTGGAGACTTAGACGTATATTTAAATATCTTGTTGCGAGGTGTTGTGTATACAAGCAGTGAACTTTGTTTCCAGCGACTCTTTTTTGCCCTTTAGCGAGTTGTATCTTCGCATTTGTATATTCCATTCTATCTTCGCATTTCTAATGTATATTTTGCAGAACTCCTACTTTTATGCGACTGCCACAGATACGATGATGAGAGGATTGCCCTTCGGACGGCTTTGGGGCACTTAGGCGACATGCCATTTACGGAGGAAAAGATCTTGGGCGCGTGGCCTCGTGCGTCTGCTATGTGCAGGGCTACAAAGGCGCTGCTGTGTTTTTTGAAGTGCACAAACCTGTATGACCGCCTTTGACGAAACTCCGCGATGAATGCTTAACTGTAAATATGCAACGTGTGAACTGTGAACTTCTCTCTTCCTTCTCTTTCAATCCCTTCTCCCCCTTCCCCCGTGCAGGGTAGCCTACCGGGCTCAGCATAGTTAACCTCCCTGCCTTTCCCTTATGACTTCTCTCTCTCTCCTACTTTTTATTTGTATTCACTGTTGCGAGTATAATCTCGGTGTAACTACAATACACGACCGGTAACAGCTGCTCCTGCGCAATCTATTGCAACTGGGGACAGCGTCATTGAGGTTTTTTCCTGGCCGTTGCATATGTGCAAAAATGTAAACAAGGTTCTTGAATGACGAAGATTCATGAAAATATTTGTCCTCAACTTATTCATTTCATGGCCTTTACGTTCTTCATATCAGCTGTATACACTGCTTTGCTGGTTTCGAACTGATATAGTTCTAATGTCCGTGTGATATTTTTTTTCCTTATTAAATAGAAAAAAAAAACACGGCCGCATTGATATCAGTTATTTCTGCCAGAATTTTTAGGACATACGAATATATTCTTTTATGAAAAAATGCATATTTTACTTGACAGTGCGTAGCGTTCAATAATTCATTTGCAGCATCTTATATACTATATGGCATTGGCAATGAAGTTATTATTCATGTATTTGATCCCTCGACAAATTCTATGAGGAGGAGGCCGCGCTGCAACCTGAGCCCCCCCCGAACAAAATTTCTGGCTACGCCACTGGTGACCACTACGACTTGCTCTTTACGATGCCTGAATTAGAGGCTGCTCTTGCGTCGTGTCGGCATTCATCTGCCCCTGGCCCTGACGGTATTTCGTACTCGTCTCTTTTTCACCTTGGCAGGGCTGGTCGCACTGCGCTGCTCAATTATTACAATGACACATGGGTTTCAGGTATTGTTCTGGAGCAGTGGAAGATCAGCCGCCTGGTTGCTCTCTTGAAGCCTGGAAACACTCCTTATGAGCTTACCTCATACCGGTCAGTTGCATTAGCCAGCTGTGTTGGAACTGTTCAGTGTGTGCCGTTGTAGGGAGTATAGACCATGTGCTCGTGGTGTGCCCTGTGTATGCGCGCGAAAGACTGACACTGGCAGCTACCTTGAGGCAATTAGGCAATAGACCGCTGTCGGAGGACCTCTTGCTAGGCGCATGCCCACAGAGTTGGCAGACGATAGAGACAATGCGTGCTCTTTCACGTTTGTTAGGCGACACGGGCCTCGACTCATGCTTGTGATGATAACATTTATGCGATGCGTTCTTTCACCTCGTTTCTCCCATTATCATCCCCCATTGTGACCCTCTTTCTTCCCCTCTTCCCCTTCCCTTACGTAGAGTAGCAGGCCAGATACTCCATTTTCCCATCAATAAACTACTTCTTCTTCTGCGTGCCAAACTTGTAGCATAAGCACGTATAGAAGTTAATAAAATACGTAGCAATGGCGAGGGATGACGACCAGCCATTTGCGACCGTCTGGCTGATATTTCCGGCGGTACAAGATGGCGTTCCGCAGCACAAAATGGGTGGCTTGGCGGCGAAGGGCTCGAGGGCATGTATCCGTTGAAGAAGTAGTTAGAATGTCAATGAGAGACGCAATCCATGGATTCTTTCTTTGTTCAGAAGGCATGTCAGAAACAGTAAGCGCAGCAACCGGGCAGTCCGTGGATGCGGGTTGCGTGTCGTCGGATCGCATGGGTGACTGGGAGAGGGCATCCGCGTCAGAATGTTGACGCCCGGAGCGATAGATGACGCGAATGTCAAATTCCTGGAGTCGAAGAGCCCAACGTCCAAGACGCCCCGACGGGTCTTTCAGTGACGCAAGCCAGCACAGCGCGTGGTGGTCTGTCACAACGTCAAAGGGATGGCCATACAAGTAAGGGCGAAATTTGCTTAAAGCCCAAACTATAGCCAAACACTCTTTTTCTGTTACAGAGTAATTGGTTTCTGCCTTTGTGAGGGCACGACTAGCGTAGGCAGCCACATATTCCGGGAAGCCAGGCTTGCGTTGCGCAAGGACGGCTCCAAGACCAACGCCGCTGTCGTCCGTGTGAACTTCGGTCGGAGCACTCGGGTCGTAGTGACGGAGAATGGGCGGTGAGGTAAGTAGACGACGCAGAGTGATGAAGGCTTGTTCACATGCCGGAGTCCAATCACGAAGGTCACCAGGCCCAGCCAGGAGCTTCGTCAGAGGTGCGACGATGCAGGCGAAATTGCGCACAAAGCGACGAAAATAAGAGCAGAGACCGACAAAACTTCTGAGCTCTTTCACTGTAGTCGGCCGCGGAAATTCTGCGACAGCACGAAGCTTGTCAGGGTCGTGGCGGACGCTGTCTTTGGAAACGACGTGACCAAGTATGGTCAACTGGCGGGCTGCGAAGCGGCACTTTTTCAAGTTAAGTTGAAGGCCGGCGGTGGCAAGGCAAGTCAGAACTTCGCGTAGACGAGTAAGGTGAGTGGTGAAATCAGGGGAGAAAACTACTACGTCGTCTAAGTAGCACAAACACGTCTTCTATTTGAGGTCTCGCAAAAGATTGTCCATCATTCTTTCGAATGTCGCAGGTGCATTGCATAGGCCGAATGACATCACCGTAAATTCATACAGGCCGTTAGGCGTAATGAAAGCTGTCTTCGAGCGGTCGGACTCATCCATCAGGACTTGCCAATAACCCGATCGCAAGTCCAAAGAAGAAAAGAATTCGGCACCATGCAGACAATCCAGGGCGTCATCTATACGCGGTAGAGGGTAGATATCTTTTCGTGTAATCTTGTTAAGGCGACGATAGTCCACACAGAAACGAATCGAGCCATCTTTTTTCTTAACCAGTACCACGGGAGACGACCAAGGACTACATGAAGGTCTGATAACGCCACGTTCAAGCATGTCCGCAACTTGCTCAGTAATGACACGACGCTCGGTGGATGACACGCTGTACGGTCGCTGGCGTAATGGTGCGTGTCGCCCCGTATCAATGTGGTGAGAAACGGTACTTGTGCGGCCTAATGACGCTTGGTTCAAGTCAAAAGAGGCGTGAAAGTCAGTTAAAAGGGTAAGTAGGTGCTCACGTTGTGTCGGGTCGAGGTCATCGGCAATAGAGCGACAAAAAACATCTGGTGAGATCCGGTCAGATGGCACATGGGGCGTCAGTGCTGTTACGTTAGTTGTAGTCTGGTCGTCGGCAGCAGGGAAAGACACAATAACGTCATCGTCCACAGTCTGGATGGTGCCAATAGTCTCGCCACAGCGCAAAGCCAAAACGTGCGAATTTGGGTTAGAAACCAGTATTTCCGCAGCACCATGGTGAACCGTGAGGAGGGCGAAAGGCAACAATATAGGATGGCGGCGACTGAAGATGGCAGCGGGTTTGAACAAGACCGTCGCGTCGGCAAGCGATGTGCATGAAAGAGGGACAAATACAGCACTGTGTGGAGGAAGGTCAGTATCTGAAGCTACACAGATCCTGCTAACATCAGGAACTTGCAAGTCGTGAGGTGGCAAATCGCACAGAACGGAGAACTGAACCTCAGCACGTGCACAGTCAATGACGGCATGAGGGCGCGACAGAAAATCCCAGCCGCGAATCACATCGTGGGAGCAACAGGTTAGCACAAAGAATTCAATCGAGTACAAAATGTCTCGAATCAGCACCCTGGCAGTGCACATAGCGACGGGCTGAACTTGTTGAGCGGTGGCTGTTCGAAGCGATATTACCGAAGGCGTCATGGTCACTTTCGTAATAAACGACAAAGCTTTTCACTAATCACGGATATGGCGGCACCTGTATCGACGAGCGCAAAAGATTTGATGCCATCCACTGACACTTCAATAACGTTAGCGGGGGAGAAGCGAGGACTTCGATTTTCCGACGACGACGCAGTTCGTGCCTCAGGAACTGCGGAAATCAGTTTTCCGCCTCAGTACTGGCGCTGGGCCGACGACGCATAGGTGAGAGGGAGCGGCGGCGAGGGGAAGGCGAGCGACGAGCACCAAAGGGCTGGTACTCTGGAGCTGGTACGTCATCAGCAACGTAGACTTCCGGTGGCGGCTGTTGTGGCATACGAAATGGTCGGAATCCGTAGTTGGGGGCTCGCGTGGTGCCCATGAAGGCCGGGAAACGCCGGCGGCAGAAGCGCGCTACATGTCCCGGGGTGCCGCAGGCGTAGCATATGGGGCGGTTATCAGCAGTGCGCCAAGGATTTGTATCCTGCTGTTGTGCACCGAAGAAGTGAGCCGCCGGCTGCCGAGGCAAAGGCGCAGGAGAGAACAGCGGCGGGCGAGGCGCTGAAGGCGGAGGAGAGAACACCGGTAGGCGAGGAGCCCGTGCAGCCGCCTCAGCATACGTCAGAGGTGCGGCCACGGGAGCCGGCTGAGACGAAGATGGAAGAGCTTCGGTCACTTGCTCTTGAATCATCTGCCGGATCGCTGGAGCCAAAGAGTGAGAAGGCTTCTCCGTGGTCGGCAAAATGGAGAGCTGTCGCGCAACCTCCTCCCGCACAAATTCTTTTATCTGAGTCAGCAAAGTTGTCTGGTTGTCGCCAATAACCAATGCTGCTAGCGAATCTTCCGTGGGTGGTGGGCGTCGAGCTAAGATGCGTTGTTTCCGTAGCTCGTCAAAACTTTGGCACAAGTTGATGACGTCAGCCACAGTACGCGGATCCTTCGCTAACAACATTTGAAAGGCGTCCTCATCAATGCCTTTCATAATGTGTTTTATCTTGTCCTGTTCTGCCATTGACGAATTCACCCGCCTACACAGGTCAATGACATCTTCGATATAGCTGGTGAACGTTTCACCGTGAAGTTGCGCGCGCCCACGTAGGCGTTGTTCAGCGCGAAGCTTGCGCACAGCGGGACGCCCGAACACTTCTGCAAAACTGGTCTTGAATGCAGTCCATGTGGTGAAATCGTGTTCGTGGTTTCGGAACCAGAGGTTCGCGACGCCGGTAAGGTAAAACAACACGTTATGCAACTTGGTGGCGTCGTCCCACTTATTGTGCCGGCTTACCAGCTCGTACGATGACAACCAATCCTCCACGTCATGATCATCGGTGCCGCTAAAGACGGCAGGATCACGCTGGCGCAACACACCAGAAACGATGACCGCTGGAGGCTGAGGTGTATATTCCTGGGCGGTGTCGTCAGGCATGGTCGTAGCAGTGGGTAGCGTCCGGCTTCGGAGTTCCAGTTTTCGAGGTTACCCAGCACCTCCACCAAATGAAAGGGGGATTTATTGAGACTCGTCCGAGGGATCGCAAGTGGCTTTGTAGGCACAGTCCTAGCTGTTGGCATCCGTAGCTCGAGCTCGGGTATCGCGCCGAAGCGATGGCAATGCCCACGGCGCCTACATGCATATTCCCCACTACAATATATATCCCTGTGATGCCCAAACACAGTTCCACATCAAGAAAAATTGGAACAAATTGTTGACATTTATTTCTGGTCATGAAGAGCATATAAGTAGAAGAAAAAAAAACAAGAAATGTTTTTCAATTATAACTTAATTACTGTACTAATTAATTAATTAGCAAATGGTTAGTTACACTGTCCACTGCTGAAACTTCACTCCAGCGTGTAAAAATGCAACTATGGGCTTTGTGTATTAGGTATCGCGCATTTCAATCAGCGTTTTGAGGCATCAAACTCAGCGTAGCATATATGATACATTGGGCATTACAGGGATGTATATATATATATATATATATACATCAACCGTCGCCGTTTTCCTACAGCGTATACGGAGATCCCTCATTATTTTGTATCTATGTGTTAAACATTATTTAACATTTATGCACATGCGTTGTGCAGCAGATGCTTCGCATGCACATATAGACTTGCACATCGCGCCGGATGTGCAAACTTTTTTATATTTCATCACCCACCTCACCCGCACCCCCTCTTAGTGGGTAAAAGCCATTAAAAAGAAAACGAGCTTGCAAGATGCAGCGCCAGCGTCAGCAGTCACGTGCACCGAGTGCGCTCTGTAGCACCAGGGTTTTCTACACTCGTAAGGTGCACACCATCAGTTTTGTTGGCTGAAGAACTGCTTAAGTCTGGGCGCGGCTGCGGCAACCAGCGGGGCGGCGCATGTTACGCATGCCGCCTCGTGGCGTCGTCAAACTCGACATCGAAGCGCATGTCGCTGCTTGGCTTCGTGGCGTTGGCGGCATAAAACACATGTCGCCGCCTCCACATTCAAATCAAAAGACAGTGTATTATGCGCAGAACTAGGTGCACCCACTGGCGATGCCTAAATACTCTCATAACGGAGGCGCCTACGCGACGGTCTTGATGGCCTCGCTTGGGCAGCCAACCCTGCTGAAGGCAGTATACACTTTTCCGAGAGTAAGAGATTTAAGCAAAGTAAACACAGGAAGGTTGGCTGTCCTGTTCTGGAGCAGGGGAAAGTGGTACAAAAGAAGGGAAAAGAAGGAAGGATTGAACAATACGAAATTGGCATAGGGGACGCTGCCCACAGTCTGGGAAGGCGCGATAATAGTCCTATAGAATGTCAATGTCCCACTGAGACATAAAACGCCACACAGTGCACAGTCACATTTTGTCGTTCAATCCGGTGTCTCTTAGGAAACGCTGCGCTTGTTCTAACTGCGCTTGTTTGAACCGGTGAAAAAGAAAACGCAGGAGATTAAATTGGCAAGGTGTATTATTGTTTTCCGGCTTTTGTCCGCACCGGATATTATATTGTCTGGCCTGGCAAATTCGCCATCACTTCACTAAACGCCCTGAGCGCAAGAAAAAGAAGAGAAAAGAAAGATAAACATGCATGATTGCGTAGTACCATTCTCGTGAATTTACGGAACATTGTGTTCCAGCAAAATTACGAGAACATCACCTCATGAAAGTAGCACATGCACACAAAACTGATACTCGGGTTGGTTTGTATCCCGGCGGATATACTTATTAGTAAATCGACTGTAACACCCCGCTTTTTTGCCCCGTTGAAGAGCTTGGTTAACGTTAGCTGGAACACCCTCTATAGATCACGAAAAACACACACAGTCGTTCACGTGTATTGAGCTGTCTTTGCGTTATTCTGCGCGCTATAGTCGGCCACCGGAACAAACACCGGAACGCGGGACATGGATTGAAAGTGCAGCTGTACCACATCTGTAAGGAATTTCCCCATGTCCGACACGTGTATACCCATTTGTCAGAAGTAGCGTATGCACTAGTGGGTCTATATCCAGTGCTCCGGTAATCTAGAGTGTCATCATCGCCCTCCATATATAGCGTCGCCGCATTGCACGACGTTGAGCGAGTTTTGGTCGCACGTGCCGGCTGACTCTTTAATCACCTCGTAAATACTGTGCACGTAACTATACGAATTCGTCTTTCGCTGATTGCGTGGCAGCCAGAGCGTCGATGCAACAGGTGCCGCTAATTGCGCGCGCTTAGCTCGCCGCGCCAGTGAGCGGGTTAGCTCCGGAGATGCTGAGAGCTGCTCGGCGGCAGTTCCTCGCTTCGAAATGTAGCGAGTTCCGCACGGCGTGACTGCCTTGCAAACGAGGTTGAAACACTTCGTCGTGGATTTATGGGGAGCGGCGAGGGTGCGTGCAGCACCAGCTCGTGAAAGAAGTTCGCACTCGATTCCAGTGAGAGAAACAATATAGTTTATTTGTATACGCGCGCAGCAGGGGCGTGGTAGAACAAGTGACGACAACATTCACGGCGAAACTTGAACCCACGTAACTGTATATAATAGGGCGTTTTAGAAACGGTGCACCCAAGCGTCTTTGAGCACCCATTGAAGGCCTGCTTTCGTTCTTTTGTACGCCTTTTGTACGCCGGGCGAATCGCGTCCCCCAACTTTTGGGTGCGCAAAACCTAAAACGTCAGACTATAGTAACGTCAGAATATACGATGTCACCCGGTGAAACGTTCAACTGCTGTAGTCCATGCGATGACTTTCGCTTATATGGCGAAAAGCAAGCGCGCTCACCGCAATGAAATTCTTCTTAAGCTGTGGGCGCCTGATCGCTGTTCGATATTTGCGCGCGTGCAGTTACAACGAATGCGACATTCGTGTTTGAAATTCCCGTTTGATGAAAAGTGTCCCGACACTTACGCTTTTGCGTGGAAGAAGCTGCGGATGTTCATTCAACGCCTTTGAGATAAGATAAGGCCTGCATGCAGACTTGGAGCCGTGACGTCACATGGAAAGGCCGAGAGACTGCATATTTCAATGGGCGATGCATACCATCATCGTATATTATCCTTCTCTCTGCTTTTTCTTGCAAAGCATTTTTTTAAGTAAAACAGTTCCTAGAGGACGCATTCAGTGAAAGAGCTCAGGACTTCTGTTATCTACAAGGCCCACTTCGTCCAAATTGTGCACATTGTTGCGACCCCCAGGTCACTACTGCGCTGATATGTTCTTAACACTTCGCGGAAACCGTAAAACTTCGAGAGAGAGAGAGAGAGAGAGAGAGAGAGAGAGAGAGACGCCAAGAAAAAGTTAGAAAAGTCTGGTGAAAAAATGAGCCTGACTAAATTTTGGCGTGTAAACAAGGACAAGAGAGTTTATGAAAAATGTGCCTAATTACTTCGGTGAGGCGCTGTTAGAATGCCGGCGATCACAAACTTACGCTCCACATATACAGATATATCTGGGAACGAGTTGCACATGACGTGGGTGGTCAAAATCAATTTCGCGCCCAGGTAAACCCGAAACCGGTTTTCCTCTTACCAATGATTCGCCTCCTGTTGTCTTTCCTCCCATTTCGTACTGAGCTCATAACGGAGCTGATTCCGCGTGGTTGACAAGAACTGCTTTAGGGTATGTTTCTGTGCTAACGCAACAATTAAAAATCGTGACAAAAGCAAGCGTTGGGGCGCGCACCTCTCAGCATTTTGCGGTCCGGAAGTGTGCAGACCCATCGAAGGAACAACTTATAGCAATATACGGCATGTTTTCTCCCAATCATGGCATTGGTTATTGCTTTAAAGCAACTTATCTTTGAAGTTAACGTTTGGAAGACCGGATACGTGACGCCACATTAGTAGGCTGATAGCAGTTGCAACGAAAGGGGGAAACCAGGACGTCCACGGTAAAGCGTATCGAGTTGAGGCTTTCGTCACTGCATGCTTTCTAACGAAATCATCAGCCCTCTAACGAAGCCTGGGGAGCCTGGGGCGCTATAACGTAAGGCTATTCCCAAACTGTTTTTATTCCAGTCTCCTCACGTCAAATTTACGTAACCATCGTCGCAAGCATCGGGCGGTGACCCGCAGCGTTGTCTGAGCAACCCAACCAAACACTCTCCTCGTTTATAGGAGGTCACCTTTGTTCGCTTTCAAAGCGAATAACATTGCATGCACTGAGAGGTGTTTCTTATCTAATTGGCTGACAAGAGACCAGGAGCACGCTCTAGTGGAGAGGGTTTCGATGGGGCCGAGCCAGCACAGTGAAAATAGATAACCTCATGAAGAGGGTGGTGCCGGCTTCTCCGAAAGGTCCGCTTCACCTTACTTAGCTTCCGGTGGCTGGTCGAAAATCACGGCGGCGTGCAACGGAAGGATAAGAGTGCCGCTAAAACGGATCCTCAGCAAGGAAGCGTTGGTAGAGCGATGTCGTATACGTGCCGAAATGGCTCGATAACGTTTTACTGGCACGCAAATGGGTTTATCATGCGCAAATAAATACATGCTCACCGGCAGGTGCGAGTAGCGAGGGCCTGAGTGATCGGCGGGCATCCATCTTCTATTCCTTTCGGAACGGGGCAGTCTGTGGCTATTCAGAAAAGTGTTTCAATATTGTTCGGCATATTAATGCATTTTTTTTCGCGTACACGTCACTTTGACGTGGTGAGTTTTCGCGGTTTTGTGAGGTCGCGTGCCAGACAGGCGAAGTAAGCGCAGCCCGAAAACATTGGACCAATATCAGAGGGCTAATGCTGAAAAGGCGTCGAAGCAGGAATAATTATTTTCCTTTTGCGCGGTTTAATCATGCATAATCAGTGTGTACACGTTATGTCAGATGGGGAGCTATCGCGGTTTTCGTGACGTCGCGTGACAGAGAGGCGAAGTTGGGAGTGGCCCGAAAATGTTTTAACCAATCGTGGTGGGCTGATTGCAGAATTGGAATAGAAAAGTTTGGAATAGCTTTACGTTAGAGCGCCCCTGCGTACGTCCAGGCCTCATGTCACAACGCCTTATAGAAGGCGTTGAGTTATTGTCCGTCTGATTCCGTGGAACATTACTCGCACGCAAGTTACGGGTTGCTACTTCTGTTAAGCGTCCCCTAACTCAGTGGCTGCGACTGAACGTTCCGCGCCCTCGTTTATTTTCACATAGTGCGCGGAGGTATCCAACTCAACCATCGCGCGGCATGTGCCATTTGAACTTGCGTGCGTAAGCATGAGGTATATGCGTGTATCTCTGCGCGTTCCACTGGTGTTTGACAAAAACTGAAGGTTCCGTGCGGAATAATAGCTACTAGAAAGGACAAGATGATAGAAGCGTCTGTGCGTTGGTGTTTTATTGCGCGCTGTATACTTTGACTTGTATGGCATGCACTGTCTAGCCCAACAACAAGTTCATTTACTATGGCGGTGCTTGGGGCAGCGAACTCGATCATCGACCTTTACTGTAGCGCTGAATAGTATACTCAGGATGCGTCGATGTTGCCGTTAATGGTCCGCCGAACATTACAGCAGTGGTTTTAAGTCTAGCAAAATGTTTTATTAAAGCCTTCTTTTTATTCGATTCGCAAAGATTCCTTTGAAAATAGCTGGCATAAAGAACCTTCTTAGAAAAAAAAAAAAAAAAAAAAAAAAAACAAGTATCTTCTGCGTCGCTACTGTCGTAGCTGCACCTAACTGCGACTATGTGCGATAAAGGCTGCGCATTTTACTACTCACTACTACTTTTACTACTGGCAGCTGTGTGACATTTTCGCTTACATGCAAGCGTATAGCGTCTGCAGCTGGCGTTTTCCGGACGTGGTGAGGTAAGAGCACAAAATTAGCGGTTACTCTAGCGTTGGATCGGTTTTCATAGCTGCACAAAATTCCAAAAGGAACAGGCGAGGTACTGCGATAAGCAAGTTTTAATTTTCGTTACTTACGAAGGCGCACGATTTCATGAAACGGGTGAAAGATGCTAATTAGCTCTCTGACAAAGCACTACCCGATTTGTTTGTAAAAACTACTGCTGGGATAAATTAGGTTTAAATTAGGTTCAATCACCGGCCGTTTCTTACGCCGGTGATTGCATGCAACGGGTGAAATATGCCAATTAGCTCTCTTGAAAGCTACTACAGGATTTGTTTAACAAAACTGCCGATTCAATTTGTTCAACATGTTGCAGTGGACGTATGTAATTGTGTGCTAATTAGCGCGAAAACAATGCATAGCACCCCCCCCCCCCCACCCCCTCCGGCCTCCTTAAATATATTCTCCAGAACTTCCGCCGCAGATGTGCATGTATTTGCCAGTCTGCGTGCGATATACGAGGGGGTACAAAAAAAAAAAACGGAATTCTTTTTAAAATACTATGTATTTATTTTTTCTTACAAAACAACCTTATCACCTTCAAAGTACTCTCCATTATACTTAAACACTCAATTGTCCAATCTGTCCAATCTGTGATTCCATTCTTGGAAACATTTCTCAAACTCGTCTGTTTAGACGGCAGATAGCTCCTCTCACATTTTTTTCTTCACCTTTTCTACTTCGTGAAATCGCAGTCCTTTCGTGTTCCTCTTCACTGGAGAAAAAAAATAAATAAAAAAGGAAAAAAGTCGCACCTAGCGAGGTCAGGTAAGTAGGGATCGCGGGGTAACGGTGTCATGCTATTTTTTGCCAACTGGCGCACTTACTTAGCTGCGTAGCTGGTGCATTGTCGTGGTGGAAAAATCAGTCTCGCGACTGCCACAAATCAGGCCCTTTTTATCACACTCTCTGACGCAATCTTTTCAGTACTTCTCAGTAGAAAGCTTGAATAGCAATCTGACCTGGTGGAACGAACTGCGAATGCACTGTCCCCCTCACGTAACAATAATAACAATAATGACTAAAAAAGCGAATCATCATGGTCTTGATGTTTGACTTCACTTGACGTGCTTTTTTTGGACGAGGTGACAATCGCATCTTCCACTGGCTTGATTGATGTTTGGTTTCGGGGTCTTAAGAATAGCGCCGTACATGTCTCGTCACCAGTAATGACCTAGGAAAGGACGTCTGGGTCGGTTTGGAGCTGTTCTTTCAAAGCACGGCATGCTTACACTCGACCATCTTGTTGCTGGTCTTTCAGAATTCGAGGTACAAATCTCGGAGCGTTCATTCTCATTTCCAAATCGTCTGTTAAAATTCGCTGAACCGAGCTCGAAGATAGTCCAGATAAGTTCCCCAGCTCTTCAGTGGTCCGTCGTCGCTATTCAAGCACAAGTGCGCCAGTTGTTTCTATATTTTCATTTGTTTGTAAAGTTGACGGACGTCCAGAACGAGGTTTGTGATGATTCGACATTTCCCTTTTTTTGAACCGAGATAACCACTTGAATTTTTTAAAAGTTTAACTTGAGTTTTTCCTATAGTAATCGTCCTTGTAAGCAGTGTTTAACATATCAACAGTTTCGGCGGCATTTTTCCCGAGCAAGAAACAAAATTTCACAGCCGCGCGCTGTTCACTTAAATCGGCCATCACAAAAGACGAGGAGCGCGCGAAACTCCTTGCATGAAGGAAATCACTGTAGCCGGAGGAAACCCTCCCGGGAGACGTCACTGGGTAGAATGATCTCAAAACGAGT
This sequence comes from Dermacentor silvarum, assembly GCF_013339745.2. NCBI lineage: Eukaryota > Metazoa > Arthropoda > Arachnida > Ixodida > Ixodidae > Dermacentor > Dermacentor silvarum. The sequence continues at coordinate 216,078,506 of NC_051154.1, forward strand.
TGCTCGATGCTCACCTAGCGGGGGAAATGCGTACTACGATAGTTCCACCCAGCGCGCTAGCGCTATTGCGGTTTCTTTTGGGTACCCCCTCGTATACTACATAACCGTTTTATTTCAGCCAATTGGACGCGTTGCGGAGGAAACAGTTACTTCAGTTGTTTGGCCTTGCGGTCGGGCTCCATGCATGCTCGAGTGAGAAAAACCTCATGTTCAAAATTCAAAACACCGCAAGCAAGCTTCTCTGCAAAGTAGTGCGGGGTAGAGGAGAAGACTTCTTGCTAGCTTTTTCGTTGCATTTTCCGAAAGTGAGGCACTATTTTGTTCCAGGGATTCGGAGCTGCGGAGACTACCGCGTGAGAAATTTTAAATGCACACCTTGCGCATCAGCTACCATCGGCAGGAAATGTTCATGCAACTTTAGCGCCGCCTCATCTTTGGTACATGGCGTGGTTGAGTTATGCGCCACACATCGGTGGTCTACCTAGCGTTTCAAGCATCACAACAAAGATTTTCGCGTGAAGACACGATGTAGATGGTGTTTTATTTTATTACAGTATTCGTAATAGCGAAAATAAGCACTTGCTTTTACGTTTGGTCAGCATCTGCAGGCGAAGGCGTATAATAGTGTAATAGCAAAAGCTCTATGTAGACAGCTTAATCACATATGAAGTGGCACAACAGTATAAGCGACGGTAAAATAAGTACGAATGAAATGAGCTTTGTTTAGCGGGGCCCCCTTGTAGAAAACTTCAGCTATACATCTATAGCGCGAAAAGGGGCATAAAGACCCTGCGACTCACTGGCCCAACTCCGTAACAAGTTCATGCAACGCACAACAATGCGCGCTCCGACGCATTAACATGGCGCAAGCGTCCTTTTTTACCTTGCCAGAGCACTCGTACGTCGTCATCACTTTTATTGAATTGCCATACCATACTTTGTCACGAAATCGCATTATATACGCTGATTGTATAACGCCTCCCATTCACAAACGAAGTGCAGACGCAGTTATTGCGTGCCTTCAGCCTGTCTCGGTGCCGCTGCAACAAATCATTCCAGTCATGCTTAAATCTGTTTCCACCATTCGAACCACACGTCTGGCAATGTAAAGAAATTCCTTTCTGTTGTATACCCTGTAACGAAACTCTGCGCAGCCGAATATATCTCGCTAACGGTGAATAATAATTTGGCTTGATCGTGCGTGTATTTTAAAAAAGGTGTGGTCGAGGATCCTCTGCCTATTCCTCACTTCGACGCAAACATTTATGGAAATGCGAGAACATAGTGTACGTTTAATAAAAACCGGAGCCAAATTGCACGTGTCCTTTGGCCTTGCGTCACAGGCCTCCAAAGGCCATTGACACTCGCTGAGACGCCACGTTCAGGTCAGCGCAGCAAACAAAATGTCAGCATCCGCGAGACGTCTGTCCTCTTCTGGTGACTGCTCGTGCACGTGTTCAGTCGAACACGCACGAAATTAGTCGAGCCTTACTGGCTGTCTCTCGATCACATCTGGCGCATCTGACGCATTGTGTAACGCTGCGAAGCTTTTTCACTTATTTTGGGATAAAAGGCTACAAGTGCGCCTGCGCTATTACTCGCATGCTGCTAACACGGCCAGAACAATGTATTATGGTGCAGAATGTTGAGAGGCCACATTCACAAAGCGTTTCGTTCGCAAGTGCCCATGTGGACACTCCACGGCATAATTCTGGGACGACTTAACATACCGCGTGCCCCAGCTGACGTTAGCCAAGCCGTTCAATGAGAATAAAAAAGACACGGTTCAAGATGCAATTATAAGATCTACATGTTCGGTTTTGAGAGGTCTGACGACCGAACGCCGTAGGTCTTTATAATGGCATGTTTCACCATGTTGTTTAAATAATTTTTTTCGTTGAACACCTTGGCTAACGCTAGCTGGGACGCCCTATATAGCCACAAAATATTTTGCGGTTTTACTATTAATGATCATTCATAAACCTGTGTCTAGCATTCACATTTAGGAGCTCAATCCAAACAATGCAATACAGGGCCTTAGACGCTTGACATTCGGCGTCCTTGAATACGCGAAGGAAGACTTCGCGTCTTTTGGTTCATATCATGAAGGAAAATGGGCGATCACAATGACAGATCTTTTGAATAAAACACTTTACTGGGTGAACCGAAGGCGATTCCGGTGACGAAAAAAAAAATGATACGCCGAATTCACAAAGCTTTTCGTTCGTATACACGAATTATTTGCCATTAGCTGGTCGAATTCGCTAATAATATGTCCAGCATCAACAACTCTATAGCGTAAGAGGATTTAAGGAATACCGGCCCATGTTTTTAGCAGCGGCATTCTCTGACTGGCATACAGTCGTGTCTCTAGTCGATCAGAAGGGGAAAATGTCCATGGATGACAACGTTTCATCAATTAACAAATACGGTTACCAACGAGGTCGTGCTATTTTTTTTTTTTTACAGGTTCATGTACATGGCTATGACACAGAAGCGCGCCCGCAGAAAGCACCCACACAGCGCAACTTCAGTTGTCTCGGTAGAATGGTTGCCTCTAAAATCGCCTTGAATTATTTATGACGATACCTTCACATGAGGGCATTTGGGTAACGAGACCCGCAATACTTAAAAAAAAAAAAAAAAAAACGTTGTGCTCTGCTCCATAGTATAGGACTTGATGTTCCTAAAGTGTTCCTTCAGGTCTCCATGGATGCCTGCGTAAAACGGCTAAGGACTTGTGTTACAGTCAAGGGGAATAATGTCTCTTTTTTTTCTTTTTTGCTCGCTTTTAACGGCACAAGTGGAGCGCCCAAGTTATTTGCCCCGATTTTATGTTTTACGGCGCCATAAAGTCTTTAAACATTTGCTGCGCCCTGTATATTATTTGGCTTAATTTGCGTTTTCTACTTTATAGCGCATTCGTTATAACTATAGGCACAGCTATAATTAAAAACGTGCACGGGAGGACTCAAGTGACGCTGGGACGTTTTATTTGGTTTGAGAATGCGGCGCTTCTGCTTGTATATGAACCTCACGCAATGGTATTGCGAATAGCCGTAAAGCCCGTATTCTTAATCACTGGTTATAACATACGACGCCGGCCTAATGTTTACTGTTGCGGTTAATTTGAATGTTGGTTTTCTTTAGTTACAACAATTTTCATCGAAAAAAGCGGAAATGCAGTGGATGTGGCTTCTAGCGGACGTCACTGCGCGCTTTAATGACAAGGTTGCTGCTCAGTGGCTCCGACTCAGCTAAATAGCCGGTCGACCGGCTGCGCTTAGCCGTCAAGCCTCAGAGGGCCTCGATGCGGCGCTAGCCTTAACACAGGACACAGGGCGATGGGCAGCAGCGCACCAACCAACCGCGTGGTACACTTTGCGCGGGCCTTCCACAGTTGCCATTTCCATCTCTCTTGCGATTATCTTTCTACCTCGTTTTCCCTCCCCCAGCACAGGGTAGCGAACCAAATACTCCCATCTGTTTGATGACCCTGCCCTTCCCCTCGCTCCTGTTTTCTCGCAACAGCGGAGAAAGCGATACAGCACAAGCGACGATACCGTGAGCGGGTGACTGACAAGCGTGCAACAAGAAAAAAAATCATAAAAACGTAAATGGCAAACGCCGACGGCACTCAGGACCACACATTTTCACGCGCACTTTATAGGATGTACAGATGCGTCAGCAAGGGGAGCACACACCGCGCTTATTTTCTGGTCCCTTCCTCACACGGGAGTCCCCTATACACACGAGGCTGAATCATAGACACACACGCACGTGCGCACACATGCATGCCCGCCTGTAGCCGCCAACACTGCACGCGGCATGAGATGCATCAACAAGTCTTTGGTAGCAGCCTTCGCCCAGGCGTCCTATGAGCGTGCCAACGCGAGCTTGGCGGCTGAGGCGAGGAAGAGCGCGATCAGCATGAGCAGTGGACGCCTGTGAGGGCCGCCACCGGCCGCGTTGCAAGCGTCCTCGAAGCAGCTCTGCAGGCAGCCCCGCACGTAGCGGTCCTCGAAGTAGAAGCCGCCGCAGTGACTCATGCGCACGATCTCCGTGTCCACGGTCAGCGTCCCGCTGTCGAGAGCACAGCTGCGCACCACCATCGTCTGCCCCGTCTCCTCTGCGAGAGAGAAAAAAAAAAAAAAAAGAAGAAGGGTGGCGTCGCAGCTTGCGCCCCATTACTCTTTTAAACTATCTGCGCAGAATGACCTCTTCTAGCGTTTCATTAATTCGTGCCTCTCTCACAGTACGACGGCGACAACTGTAACCGGAACTACAAGTCGGCAAACGAGGCCCGTTAGACAACGCACGGGACTTTCAAACGTTGCGTAACAGCGCTTGTTACGCAAACACTCAAACGAGTGTGCTTGTTACGCGAGCAGCTAAACACTCCTGTTCGCCATGCCTGCTTTCGGATCATCAGTGCGCTTTCAAAGAGTGCATGCGTGCAGCGTCAGCAACGAGGCTGGAAAATAAGCTCGCGCTTCAGTTTACAGCGAAGCTGTAAGCCTTTAGTTGGTGGGGGCTTTTCGTGGGCTCGTTCTGTGCTCACCCAAAAACAGTACCGCCACCCAGTGGCCGCGGCCACTCAGACAGACCTTAAATGGCAGCTGGAAAAGGGTTTTGTCTGAGTTTCCGCGTAACAGCATTATGTTTTCTCGTATATTCGAATTACAATCCGAAGCTATCGTGTCTGCAGCTTGTGTGCAAGTCGTACTTTATGAATTGTCTGACGCAATTTACTTTGACAAATTCAATTAGTTCAATAAGCCACTAGCGCTTGGCGGAGGGCCTAGGAGAATGAGGATGTATGCTGCACTTCCGCACACGTGCGTGCGCGCGTGAGGTACTACGTCGCTTGTGGTGGTGGTGGTGGTGGTGCTTGTCTAACGTCCGCAACAGCTTCGATGTGCATCCACTTTCACAAGGTGGAATGGAGGCGGGCTTTTTTTCTCTCCCTCTATCTGTTTGTGTTCGTGCGTGCGCGCGTGTGTGC
>NC_051154.1:216088510-216111010 GCF_013339745.2 Dermacentor silvarum
TATATATATATATATATATATATATATATATATATATGGGATAGGCCATAACCGGCAGTTTGCGAAACATTGCTCTATTATGACCTTTCTCACTGTGCATAATAAAGATTTTTTTTTCCATGTGCAGTTTGCAAAAACTGTTATAGCTGAGATACTTGGCGGTTTTCTTGTAAAGCTTCCCAGATTCTCCCCACAACGCAGACTCATCACATATTTTCATCACCTCCACGTTTCAGCTTCTTGACCTATTAAACGGCGTCATTATGCGCCTGAAATTGCAGGGCAATGCTCCCTTCCACGCGTGCTGTGAACGATGGTAAATTAATACGAAACTACATCAACCTGGCTCCGTAAGCTGATCTTTGACTTCACGTTCATTCATCGCAGTGTGTCCGAGCCTCGCGCATGTCTGGCTTACGTCCTTGGCTTTCCTTTGTCCCCTTCAGTCACCGCATACACTTTTGTGCACGTGACTTGTTTTCGCTGTTTATTTCTGGTAGTGGCAATAAAGAGAGAGACAGTTTAGTGGAAACTAAAGATGTCAGCCCTGCTAAATACATGGCTTGCTACTTCTGATGAGATGCTTTAGATGACACGAAAATCTTACTTTTCATAAACGGTGTAAACAAAAGCAAAAAAATATGAATAAATAAAAAAGTCAAGCCAATCTGACAAAAAAAAAAAAAATCCTGGGGTCATGCGTAACAAAACCGCGATCTGATATTGAGGCACACTGCAGTGGAGGACTCCGGATTAACCACGTGGAGTTCTTGCACCTAAATCTACGTACACGAGCGTTCTTGCATTCCGCCTCCATCTAATTGCGGCCGCCATGGCCGGGATCGGACCCACGACATCCGCTTAGCATCGCAACGCCATAGCCACTAAAACACTTCGGCGGGTCAGATGACGAACCAAAGGTCTGCGAATGTCTGTCGGACATTGCTTCATACGACAGCTAAAGAGAACCTGCGGGTAAAGAGAACCTTAATACTTGAACGCTGTGGGTCCACTTCACTTAGTGCGCAGAGTATTGCCACACACAACCACTTTACTACCGAAGGCACTATCATGCTTCGACGTGCCCCGTTCCATCAGAAATAGCAAAACAATAATTTGTGCGTGTGTGTGTGTTTTTTATATTGAACTGTATAAATATTTAAAAAAAATGGAAATGAAAAAGAAAAAAATGAAAGTATATATTTCTACATTTCAATTAAAAATCAGCCGGACATATTATAGCGAAGGCGGTCGGCGAAGAGCACTTTCGAAAAAAAAAAAAAAGCTTTTGTGAATTCGCCCCCCCCCCCCCCCCCCCTCAGTTAATTTCTCTTACGATTATTTTTGGGTTCATCGGCTGTTGGCTTCATATGGTTGTGGCTAACGAATTTACTTCCCGCTATTGATTCTTCTGGCTATTTTTTTTTTTTTTTCACGTGCGACGTGCTAGCTCGCCCAGTAAGCAAGCTTACTGGCAATAGTTGCTCGGCCACCACCGCACTCTTACGCCTGAGTGTTTCTATGTTGTCATGGTCATTCCGCAGACTGGGGCGCCATCCGCCCTCTTTCCCCCCACGTTCCCCCCACTTTCCCTTCCGCTTCCACACCACTGCCTTCGAGGGAGGAATTTTTCGGCGTGACGTGCTCCACGCGGACGAGAGGCTCGATGTACGCCTAACACGACCATGGAAAACACGTCTGCATGTTTGCCTCGGCCGAATGAATAGAGTCCCAGCGGCGTGTTTACCAACCCCCTCAAGCAGTGCCAGCGACAAACACCGCCAAAGGGAGACTCGTCGCTTGGCGCCGTAGCGCAGTGGAGCAGCGCACGGTCGCGGACCTGTGAGGCTGTAGTTCGAGTCCGAGCGGGTCTTCGGTGTGGGCAAATATAACCTCAGTTATTTGTTTTCTTCTGTTTCTGCCACGAAAGCCCGTTCCGCTTTAACTCAGCACTCTCCGAAGTGTGCGGTACCTCTTCGGTCACGTCATGTGCTGTGCGCCGGTCTATATACGGCGTGCCCAAACTACGTGCTGTGGGGCAACTAGCAAGCTGTATGAAAGGTTTGGTGAATACGGCGTTCGTGAATAATGCTCGTACGTTGTACGAGCATTATTCGCTGGAACAAGAGGGGCCTTTGACCGCTTTGACTTGCTAATAGGTCACTGAAAAAGCCGTCAACTGTGCAGCGCGATTGCAATTTGTGATGGTGTTGTCGCGACAAGCGGTGTTAGTCGTGGCTGTTCAGAGTACAAATCGCGCTACCATTGTTCCATTAGTTCACATTTGCGTAAGAAACGCGAGAAGAAGACGTGGCACCTCCTTTCGCCACTGCGCCCGCGGCCCTTCCGCGAACACTACATCTTGCACACACGCGTGTGGAAATCCTCTTCTCTCCAGGTCGCACAAAAAATCCCCTCCACTCTGCACTGAATAATCGGCAGTGCCAAATGTAGTGCTCCACGTCGCCCGCGTCTCTGCAGTCCGAAGAGAATTAGCGCACCCGGTTCATAAAGCTCACGCATGGGGTGAGAGCCGATCCTCCCCGGATTTTGTACAATATAGCGTGGTATCATTGCGACTGTGCCCTTTAATAACACACGGCCCATGCGGCGGAATCAGGATGACATTTCGCCGCCACCTCCAGTGTGATTGCAAGCGAGGCAGCGCCGCTTGATTTCCTTTCATTGATACGGTGGCTTTGGGGGCGCCATTTCTCGGAAGAACGGCCCTCTCTGCAGTGAAATTTAACAGAATCATTCATTGAAACGTTAAGCACCCTTCGTTTTTTTTAAAAAAGTGAACATGACAGCGCTCTGACGCCTCGAAATGTAATGCGTCACGCACAAAGTCGAGCTCGGGATAGAGCTGTACAACATACCTATATAGTAGACGAGAATTCTTCCCGCGTCGGCACTTGCAATGCGCCGACGCCTTTCTATTATTAGGTATTATCGTGTGAAACCCGGCGCCTGTCCATTCAGGCCGTTTCGCACTTTCCTGATTAAGGGGGCGGTAATACCGAGCGGGCGATACGGCGGACGCCCACACCAAAAGGAATTGGGACGGTAACAGCACCTGTGTCCCATATCTTAGACGCTGTCTTGGGCAGGTCAATGCCGCTTGAGGAGGAAGCTTTAGCCCAAGGGGAACTCCGAGTTTCACGTTCAGATACACTGGAAACTCAGAAGTTCCCTGATTATGCAACCACTGAACCAAATTTAACGAGATTCGTTGAACTCTTTTAAGAGATTGAGTTGAACTTCACCGACTGCTGAAAGCAGAATCCTAATTTAGGGCTTCAAAGGTTTTAGAAAGATTAGTGTAAATTTGTAAATTTCTAATTTACTGAAGCGCGAAGTTTACAACTCCCGTAATCTTACACCAGAAACAGATATTACAATTCTGGAAACTATCCGAGTTACATCGTCTAAAGCGGGCAAATGTGATCTTAGCGCGTGCGTGAAACCGTTACACTTTATTGCGGAGCTTTACAAAAGCAATATTCACAAATTAGTGGTATTGAATGCAATGGGCAATATAACGTACAAGGGGTCTCAGATGATATACCAATTTTGACTGCTTTAGATGTCCCAATAGATTCAGTTTACAAAATTGTGATACTAGGGAATTTTCTTACATGAGTTACAGACCTGCGAAATCGATGTTTAAGATTTGTATTGTTGAAATTCTTCGATATTACGAATTTTTTAAACGGCAATTGATGGCCTAAATAAAAGATCATGACCCGACTCGAAAAAATAGAAGGACTCGGACACAGCCTATACGCGGACGACATTACCCTCTGGGTGGCGGCTGGAAGTGATGGACACGTGGAAGAGATCCTCCAAACAGCAGTAAACACGGTCGAAAACTACATCAGAGACAAGGGACTGCGATGTTCCTCTCAAAAATCAGAACTACTGCTCTATAGACCCACATGCAGAGGTCGAAAAAGCATTAAGGAAACGCCGGACATTGTGGTCACAGTAGAAGGCACCAGGATACCGATAGTGGAGAGCCTAAGAATACTGGGACTCCGCATATCCAAAAACGGTCATAATGGGGAAACCATTAGACTACTGGATAATAGTGTTCACCAAACAATTAGACTAATAAAGCGGATATCCAACAGGAACTATGGCATGAAAGAGCACAATCTTATTCGATTAATAGAAGCATTCGTAATCAGTCGTATTGTATATGTGGTCCCTTACCTTAAGCTCTACGCTGCGGAGAAAGCCAAGATAGAATGTATCATTAGAAGGGCGTATAAGCAAGCCTTGGGACTTCCAGCAAATACGTCAAACGAGAAGTTGCTAGCACTCGGCGTGCACAACACATTAGATGAACTTATTGAGGCCCAGAAAGTGGCGCAGTATGAAAGACTTACGCAGAGTTTGACGGGCAGACACATATTAAACGACATCGGAATATCCTACGAAGCACAGCACGGACTGCGGGGAGACATCCCAAGGAAAATAAGGGAAAATCTCTCAATACTCCCAATCCCCAGAAACATGCACCCGGAGTTTCACGAAGATAGAAGAATCGCAAGAGCGAGAGCTCTCCACAAAAAATTCAGTAGTGCTAGGGACGTGGTCTATGTGGACGCGGCGGAATACACAAATAGACAGAGTATGTCGATAGTTGCTACCAGTCTAGAGGGTGACTCCAAAGTTAGTGGCAGTGTAAAAACAGGAAAGGCTGAGGTGGCGGAGGAGGCTGCCTTAGCACTGGCAATAGCCTCCACGGAGGCCAACATCATAGTCAGCGACTCCAAGACCGCCGTCAAAAACTATGCCAAAGGAAGAATCTCGCCGGAAGCGCTACGAATTTTAGCCAATTATCGAGAAGATCGAAAAGTTTACATTATATGGGCACCCGCACACTCCTCCCTTCCCGGGAACGAAATTGCGCACAACCTGGCTCGAGAACTGACGGACCGAGCAGGTAACACGCAAATACTGGGAACGGAGAGAGACCGGATGACCAGCTTTACAGAGATAACCAAACACTATAAATTGGGCAGGGCCCGTTTCCCCCCGGCACACTCCTCGCTAAGTAGACGGCAAGCGACAGCATGGCGCTTGTTGCAAACAGAAACATATCCGAACCCGGTGGCCTACCACCGCTACTATCCAGACCTTTACACCGATAGATGCAGATTCTGTCAAGAAAGGGCGGACTTGCAACATATGGTTTGGGCTTGTCCTGGGACACCCATACAGAATAGAACGCACAAGACCAGAGAGCAGTGGGAGACCGCGCTGCTCAGCTCTGCACCGGAAGACCAATTTAAGGCAATCCAGCAGGCCGAAGATGCCGCCAGAGCCCAAGGGCTCGAGGCCGTCATCTAGGTAGAGACGCCTAGGTCTCACAAATCTGCTACACAAATAAAGTTTATTCCTCCTCCTCCTCCGAATTCACAAAAACCCTCTTACGCTAGAACTGTTGGCAAAATACAATTTCTGCACACCCTGATGCTGGGCATGTTATTAGCGGAGGCAGCCGGCTAATGGCAAATCGCACTTATGATGGGAAACCTTTGTGAAATCGGCCCCAGGCCCCCCGTATTCACGAAAACGTTCTTACACTAGTTGTGTATGTAAGAACAATCGCGAACCACTCGTGACGTCAAGCATATTATTAGCCAAAGAGGCCACCCTATGGCAAAGAGCACTTCCGAACAACAAGCTCTGTGAATTCGGCTTCTATTTCCAACAGCCGGTAGGTTATAACCTTTCCTTGAAACCACAAACATGATCAAAAGGGGTTCTGCGGACACGGAAACGTTTCTTCGTTTCCGTGTATTTAAATTAAGGAACTGCCGACGCAAAGCTTCCTCTGAAGGAACAAGGAACTGGTCTGTCACACCGTTTCGTCGAATGCGACTCGGGCAGGCCTGTCGAGGCAGCACTCAACCAAATTAGCTAAAATAAGCGAAACGCGCGTCCGCTCGTACTTCTGTATAGCGGCGCGTGTCAGTGTATGCACAAGAATTCGATCGCAAAACTCATGAATATTTTGAGTCACACAAAAGCCCCCACGCAGGAGCTTTCTTGGCAAAAAGAAGAAACAAAGAAACAAAAATTAACTGACCCAGAGAAAGGCGGGCTCTGCCGCGTCAGAGCAGGTGCAACTTAAACTGCGCCTGCGCACGAAAGGGCGGGAAGAGATGAAAAAAGTAATAATAAGTAGACCGAACTGAAGAGGAGAGATTTATTCGATTCTATCTATGGGGAAACTTCTTTTAAGGTTGATCGTTTTGCTCCCTCGTAAAGTTGGTCCCATTGAAGAGTTCCCGGGATGGACAGGAAAACCGGCTTTTAAGGAACGCTTTTGGCTGCGCGAAAAAGAAAGAACAAGAAAAAAAATAACACTAAATAAAAATCAGAAAACGGAATCACTGCTTCCGCAGCAAAAGCAGAAGGTTTACGCGGCGAGCAAACAGCTCAAAACTTTCGGCTGGAAGTACTCCTCCGTTAGCGATGACTGAATCAAGCTGTTTTCTCTCTCTCCTTCTCTTTGCTGTTAACATTATGATGTCGGAACAGCCCTGTGTTTCTTTTTTTAGCACTCTAGCGTTTTACTTATTTTGTTTGCTAAGCTACGAGTGTTACACGCGGCATGCAAACGCATGTTGCACAAAGTTCTTGCTCACAGTGTGTGTGCGCGCACGTACGCACGCTCACTCGCTCACTCACTCACTCACTCACTCACTCGCACGCGCGCGCGTGTGCGTGCGTGTGTGTGTGTGTGTGTGTGTGTGTGTGTGTGTGTGTGTGTGTGTGTGTGTGTGTGTGTGTGTGTGTGTGTGTGTGTGTGTGTGTGTGTGTGTGTGTGTGTGTGTGTGTGTGTGTGTGTGTGTGTGTGTGTGTGTGTGTGTGTGTGTGTGTGTGTGTGTGTGTGTGTGTGTGTGTGTGTCTGACAGAAGGGCACTTTTACGATTTCCTTTAACACGATTGGCTACAAGAACTCTTGCAACGATTGTTCACTCCGTTCATAAGATGTATATTATTTATATTACTTATATAAATTATATTTATATATTATTATACTATTACACGTGTCATAAATATTTTTTGTGATTTAGTTGTCTTCGCCGCCCTCTGTTTAAAGTTACTTACTATTCGTTGCGATGGCGTAAAGCACGATGAAGGAAAGGATGGGATACATTTCTTTCGTCCAAGTCGTCCAAGGCTCCACCGCGCTGCTCCTGCAAAAGATAGACAAACCCCCGAAGATAAATGAGACTTCTTCGAGGCTCCAGCGCCCTTCATTGGCGGCCACTTTGTTGCACCATCGGCAAAGACTTCGCAAGTTTCTTCCGCTATTCGCACACACACGCCCGCTTTTAAGGCTTCTTATTGGACAGGGACAGTTCTCGCGAATTGTCCCGACTGACGTCGTCTTGGCGTAGTTCGCTTCGCCGAACCGCAACTCGGACACTGAGGCATTCATTTAGTTCGAGTCGTCGCTTACGTTTGACACACGGGGAGGCCGTGTCTGTACCAACAGCACTCGGGGTATTTTTGTCTTCCGAAGACAGACGACAAGCCTTCAAATATAAACACAAATATGATGGAGGCGTCATAGAAAAATAATTCGGAAAAATATATCATGCAGGCCCAACGCACATGACGGAATCTGTGGGATGCGAAGCATTAGCGAAGCGGGTAATTAAATGCTATACAACTGAATGCGATGAGCATGCTTATTTTCATCTTATACATGAAGCGTGTTCTCCTGCAATGTTTATGATTATGCTTTACAGTGTTCACAAGTTACGCCGAAATGCAAACAGTAGTTCATGCGAATGCCCACTGTGAAACGTTGACGCAGTGATGTCATGAAGACGAAGGCGATGTTTGGATGCTTGTCAAAGGAAGAATGGTGAAAGGAGGTGCATGGGCACAAAGTATAACATATATGTGAGCATTATATTACCCCTTCATCTTCTTCATCTGTATATATTCATCATCATGGCCAGCGTCATTCGCTTCAGCGCGCGTCCTGCTAAATAAACCGTCGAGGTTTAACAGCTGTCTCGAAATACATTTAAGGATCCTATAACGCTTATGTCAAAGTAGTACATACCCATTCTGTAGGATTGTCCACAATGGGCCCATACCCTGTGGATACATACCTAAATGCTCAAGAACTGGGTGGTCGAAATATAAGAAAGTTAGGAAAATAAAAGCCGTTCAATGTTGTGCGGTTGCGCGCTAATTCATAAAATGGTCAGTGTCCTTTAGGGATATCGATAAGCCGATGTAGTGCATGTTTTCTGCGGTTGATTTAATGTTTTATCATGCAGAACAGAGGTGCTCTCACTGGTATAGAACTTTGTCGGTCATAATTCCCGTGCTACATAAGCCGGAGCATATGGGGGTGCATACGCAGCTACCCAAGAACGTGACGAATGTAAGAAAATCAACGAAGCAGTTGAATATCATGGTCTTTTCCTAGATGTATACGATACATTTTGACGTGGTTGATTTAACGTTTTACTACGCAGGACACAATTGCGCTCACTGACCGCATTTTGTGAGTCAATTCCGTGCTATCTATATAAGCCGTTTGTGCTGAGCCCTAAATGCGAGATATCGACCCACGGACCCACGGGCCGACTGATCAACCGAGTGACCGACGAACGGACAAGTAACTAGCAAAGCAATATAATTCAATTATATTCTCCTTGTACGCAATGAAAATCTGTGTATTTGAAATAAGCTGCGCCACCTTCTTTTCGATGCTTATGCACAATTTGTTCCCTTCGTATCTAAGAAATACATGCGCTTCACATTGGCAATTCTGGCAACTGCTCCATAAATTTCCGTACGATGGGTATTACGCTCAGTGCCTGGTAACGTTCAGTGCTCGGTTCACGCTTAGATACAACATGAGTAGCATAAAAACTCCTGCATTCTTTTGCTCGGGAACGCGACTGCCTGTGAATCAATGTAAAAAAAGAATTGTTGCAAGCGACAAACAAGTTGTATATTATTATTATTTGATTTGAAAACATATACACAGGAAAGAGAAAGCGAGAAGCAAAGGCTGGCAACTGACAAGTTGTATAAGGTATTTTTTTTTTCGCATGAAAGTGAAATACAAGTTGTATAAGGTATTTCACTTTCATGCGAAAAATTTTACGTATAGGGAACCGGACGATGCGCCAGTACTTGGCTACGTGAACATAGTTACAACAGCAGGCATATCAGCTATCCAGGAAGCATAGAGTATCGCAATGAAACAAGTGGCCGTGTTGCAGAAGTACTTGCAGAAGAAGGTCGTGAGTGGTGGCGCTGGCTAATACTCGCAGGATTAGCTCTAGTACACATGCATAAAAGCCAAGAAAGTGGACTGGAAAACGGCGCCGCGGTAGCTCAATTGGTAAGAGTGTCGCTCGCATAATGCGAGGCCGTGGGTTCGTACCCCACCGGCGGCCAGTTGTTTTTTCCTCCCCTTTCGTTTTCATTTATTTATAATAATTTCTACATTTCAAATAAATAAATGAGTAAATCCCCCTATGCTTTCCTTGTTCTCATTGTCTGTTGGCTTTATGTGGTTGTGGTTGTGAAAAACCGGGCCCCTTGGTTCCTTTTCTTCTCGTTCAGAAGTATTTACAGAATCGTAGCACATTCAAAATAGTACAGAAGGGGAAAGCATTGAAGCAATCGACACGATGCAGATTGGTACGGACACCTGCGTTAACGAGCCCTCAGTTTCAATATTTGAGGAGACGCTGACATTTATTATTGGCCTACAAAACGGAAGCGGGCTTGATTATAGAAAGAGAATTGACAATGCCATTTGGAAGATTTTGTAAATATTCCCTCCCCCCCCCCCCTTTTTTTTTTGTTTTCCCTTTTTTTTTCGTTGTTTTTTTTTCTGTTTTCTCCGCATGCAGGGTTTTGGCGGGAAGTTCTGTGCACGTAGAACCTCGTGACCGATTGCAAATAAACAGTTACCAGCCACAGTGTTTCAGTGGCTATGACGTTATGCTGCTGAGCACAAGGTCGCGGGTCCGATTCCCGGCCTCGTTGGTGCCATTCTGATAGGGGCGGAATGCAAAAGACACTCGTGTACCGATCATTGGGTGCTCGTTAAAGAACCGCTAGTATAGTCAAAATAATTCCTGAGTTTTTCTCCACGGCGTCATTAAGTCGATTTTATTTATTTTGGCTATTAAATTCAATCAATCAATCAATCAATCAATCAATCAATCAATCAATCAATCAAGCAAGCAAGCAATGGTTTCTAGTCGCGCTTTGTCCTGGTGTGTTGTTTGCGCGTTGTTTGAAACTAACGCGTACAACCAACCAGTCGCAACTTTAGCCCATCATGAAAGTTGTAACCTAAGAGTGCGCGTCCAATAGGAGAGCTTCTTCTAAATGCTTGCGTTGTTTGACGTCCTCCGAGAGGTCGTCAAAAGCAGATGGTATAGAGAGTAGGAGAAATAGAAAAGGAGGCGTAAGGCGGTAATCTGGGTCCAAGTAATACCAAATTACTCAGAGAACTTAGACCGTGTGCTCACACATATTCGGTTGCTATGCTGCCGAAGTGTGATTGGCGGTGGCGGCGAAGAAGCTCCTTCGCGACGCACACTTCAAATCTCGGTTGCTGCCCCGCCAGCCTCGTCCTATATAGCTGCCAGTCTACATCAGGATCAATACCTCTAGAGTTGGCAGAAGTGATACATCCCCAAGCGCCGGGGGGCGCAGATGTGAAGCTCTGTCGCCACGTTCGCATATTGATAGCGCGCTGAGACACGCAAAAAAGAAAAAAAAAACGTAACTAAAGAAAGAAAGAAAGACATTCACTTCATCCCGGCTGCTTCGTCTCTACGTCGAAAAAAACTGGGGAACGCCCTTACTGAATGTGCAAATCCTTACGGGCAGCGGCAAAAAGACCTGGCCCCGCGAAGCGAAGTTTTACTGAATGCAAACACGCTTATCGACTTTAATACCTTCGAAGTCCCAATCAAACAGTTGTTTACATTGCACAGAAAGCGGATTGCTGTAGTCGTGCGTTTCTCCTGCTTAGCCTGCCAAAGAGTGTTACGGCGTAACGAGCGACTGCGACGAGATCGCATTCAAGCGCTTTTGCTCGCGGACCTTTCCGCCAGAAGCTTTCATGGAACTCGGAAAGCTTCGTATGAGAAACTCAATGTCGACTTGCTTATTCTTGTTGTTACATAGCGCGCGCCTTAGATGACCCTAATAAAGTTTTTCATCCATCCTTTCGTAGACGCGACTACGCACGACAGCGGATAAACAAGGGGAAACATGTGCGAGAATAAAGTTTTCTTCGCGTTTTACATCGAGTTATATAGCAGGTCTCCTCTCTTGCTCCCCTATCGTGTTTAGTCCGTGCCGCGAAAGTGCTGAGTTGCCAGCGTCGAGTTGCTTTAGGTGGGGAGAAAAAAGCAATAAAAAGCATGCTCAGTATGCCTGCAGATGTAAGTAGAACGTTATAAGTGGATCAGATACCGGAGTATCACTGCTGTACAGTGATTTGGGTAAAGCACGAATTGTGCAAAAAAAAAAAGGAAATGTCGAGCCATAATACAGACACATGTCATGGGATCTAACGCCTCCAGTTGTGAATGCTGACATGGATGTGTATCAAAGTTATCACGCGCCTTTGCAGTGGCGTACAAACTTAGGACCGTTATTGAGATTCAGCGTGATTCAGTGACCTCACAAATAGTGCAAGTAGACACGGTTTAGCAACAAATTGTTTTTGGCGTCCCCTTAATTAAGGTAAACGCGCACCTGCTAGACGTGGACTTAAAGCTCATGAATGACACAGAAAAAAATATAAACAAAAACGTGGGAGGAAATAGCGTGAGTACGACTGATTTGCTGGATTATATTTATCCATCTAGAGAGGGTGCATTCGCCACAGTGGCTCAGCGGCAGTGGTGCTTTACTACTGAGCACGAGGTCACGGGTGCGATTGCCGGCAGTGGCGGCCGCGTTCCGATGGGAACGAAATGCATAAAACGCTAGTTCACCGTGCTTTTTTTTTTGTGGACGGTAATGAACTCCAGGTAGCCGAAATGAATTCAGAGGTGCCTCTGATGCACGAGTGCCCGTTTCAGATTTTTAAAGAAAGAAAACCACTGTTCAATCACGTAGTATAGCCCGTGTACAGCTCAATGTATCTATGCCATATTTTTAGCTTCGGAAATGACGCATGTGCGAAAAGTGTGTCGCCTACAACAACAGCACGAGACACGTAATTTTTGTAACAGAATAGTGAGGAGGGCTGTTGAAAGCAAGCTTCACGTATTTGTTGCGGCACTTTCGCTGGGGCGTGTGTTAGCTCAAAGTGTCCTAAAAATTGCGATAGAGCATACTCAACCAACCTTGTGGTAGCAAACGCTTCTACTAGCAGTTGTCAGGGGTTCGGTTAGGTATCGTTCATTTTTTCTGTGCGATGCAGGGAAGCAAGACCATCCCATGCATCGCGTGACTTGACTTCTTCGCGCTATATTAAAGCGCATACATTTTACGAAGCTCTACCATGTGTCGTAACTCCGCATCTTTCCTGAACAACAAGCTAAGACTTAAGTTCCATTACATTACATTATAGGGTTTTACGTGCCAAAACCACGATCTGATTATGAGGCACACCGTAGTAGGGGACTCCGGAAATTTTGACCACCTGGGGTTCTTTAACGTGCACCTAAATCTAAGTACACGGGTGTATTCGCATTTCGCCCCCATCGAAATGCGGCCGCCGTAGCCGGGATTCGATCCCGCGACCTCGTGCTCAGCAGCCCAACACCATCTTAAGTTCCATTAAAGGCTCAAATGAAAAAGCAGTTCATTTTCCTTTAGAAGTATACTAATTTTAGAAGTAAGCAGTTTTACTACTCATAAGCAAACATTACTGTGAAGAGAAAATATCCAGCTGAAGGAGCCACGTTGTGGAATGTAGCACGTGAGCATCTATCACTAACATTCAGAACCGTTAGGCAATGGAATAAATAAGCTTTGCAGGCTGAAAAAAAGTGCATATAGCAGTTCAACGTCGGAACTTAACAAAATCGCCAGAAAATAAAGGGATCAAGATGAAGTTTCAGTAGACATCTTCGCATGTTGGTGTCACTTGCAACGAAAGAGCAGACGCCTTCGCCAATGAAGCGCTTTCCAGGCAAGCCAACAACGAGAGCTCGGGTGAATCACAAACTTCCTAAACAGACAATTCGTTTTTACTTTCGTTCTGTTTGGAAACCACCGCGTGAGCCCTGCATTGCCAAGGGACTTAGCCGCACGGAAGGCTACCCTCCTAAACAGAGTAAGAACAGGATCGGCCTACACTCCTGCATGGACGTTCAAAGTCAACAGTGCTGCTTCTCCATCTTGCACTGAACGACACAACGAAGTGGGTGACATAGAACATTTCATCTGGTCCTGCAAGCGCTTCTGTCCTGAAAGGAGGGCACTTCTGGACAGCATGGGAGAAGACTTCCCCACGAACGTGTCGAATCCGTGGCCTCCGAACGTAGTATCCGTGATCTTTCCGGAAGGACCACCGATAGTACGCAAGGAAGTATCGCGCATTATTCTCGCATTTATGCGAGAGACAGAACTGATTGACATATGGTGACATATTTGACGCGAAAATAGACGCAACTGACGGTCAGGAGCAACTGACGGTCAGGTCTGCCGGGCTAAACCCGCCTGTATCACCACCACCGCCCATCGAGACCGCCTTGGTATATCCGCAAACACTGCTGTAGAAGAAAAAGCAATATCAAGCTAGGCCGTATTGTTTTGCGAAGAGAATCCGAGAGTGAAGAGGGAGAGAGTAAAAATAAAAATAAATGCTGTATTTTTTAAAGCCTGTAAAGGATGCAGCGCCCCAATGATAGCATGGATGCAGTGAAGCACGTCTATGTAAATACGCTGGCATTGTGGGTTGACGGTGGGTCGGATTCTTTGTACATGTGGACGTCGTTGTGTTAGAACTTTGCCATATTAAGAAGACATAAAATGAAACGTCCGTCGTGCCATGTGTTCTGCAACGATCTGAAATGTAGTGTACTCCTGGTAAGGAAACACAGTGCATCGCGCGTTCTAATCAGGACATTTCTGTCACACCTAATGCTTTTTTTATTTATTTCACCACGCCGTGGAGATATTCTGGTGCTCCTGACGCTATAGGGCCTCCAAACGGCCTGGTGACAGTGCAAACCACCGGTGGTGTATATGTAGCGATGTCTTTTGTGTTGGGCGAGGGCTGTAGTGATGAAGGAACAACTTGGTGTGTGAGGCCTCTCGTAGAAAAGCTGGCACCACCTCTATATTTCACATTGCTGCAAAGTTTTCTATATACAGTGAACATGTAGGGCTTCTGGGCCCGTGTTCGTAATACACTTTGCACGCCAGGATGGTTCGTAAGAAAAGGCGCAGGCCAATCATCGTAGCGAGAGAGAACAATGAGAGGAAAGGCAGGGAGGTCTACCAGACGAGCGTTTGGTTTGCTACCCTACACTGGGGGTAAGAAAAAGGGGGCATATGAAGATGAAAAGAGGGATAGAGTTAACACTGAGCGCACGTGGGATGATGCACGTGGACACTATAAGCGGTCTCTTAAACCGGTGCACTTCGAGTAGTGTACTAGTGCACGAATCGCTTTTTGTGCCAGTGACGGGTTTAGCCACGGTCGAAGTATCTTTGAATCAAAGAAAGGTCTTGAGTCCAGTCGGTTTGAAGTTGTCCTGAGGGAGAGGCGTTGTACGTCGTAGTGAGGACAGGTACAATAGGTGCTCAATGGTTTGCTCGCACCAACAGGAAGCGAGCGTAATATTAGCGAGTGCGGCTGGCCAAGCCGTTCTTGTACGGACGGATATCACTGTGAAATCGGTTCTCTAGTAGTTAGGTAACGCTGCATACTGGCCCTGCGTCTGTCACGCGCTTCATCAAGTTTATGTGCCCGCCCCTGTCTCTCTCTCTTTTTCTCGCTCGCTCTCTTATTTCATTTCGTCTCTCATTCTTAAGTCTTTCATTCTTTTCAGCCCTTTAACCCAGCACAGGGCCACCCAACCACTCATTACACCACTTAAACTCCATGTCCCTCATTCTCTCCTGCTTGACCTCATTGCGTATAAACTTTCTTTCTTTAGTCTTTATCGGGAAACTAAGCATTATCGGGAAACTTCAGCATTTACCGTGAAACTAAGGAAGTGCGACTGTTTTCAGTTGCGTCATTACGTGTGCCTCTTCTCTATTGTGGTCGCCCTATTTTGTTCTTTTTTTTTTGAAGAAAACAAGACTGCACCTTTTCTTCCGAGCTCAGAGCACCGGCCTAGAGTGGCGCTCTATTCCAACCAACTCTGCACCTTCCCCATGAAACTAAATCTCTTCTCCTTCTTCAAACCTCGTTTAAAGTACATACACGCAGGGAAGACGGGCGCGCAAACTAAAAGTTAGCGCTATAGCGCATGCCCTGAATTATTTAGAAAAGGCAGGTGCGCTCCAGCAATTCGGTACGACGCTGTAATCAAGGTTATTTCGTTCCGTTTTGTAGTTGTCACTTCCTTTGCTCAAACGCCAGCCATGACTGAGCAGACTCAGAACTATAGCTCCCCGCGCTGGTTTCTTCTGTGATTGCCAAGTCAGAATACCCTTCTCGTTTGGTGAAGTTGGTTGGCTTCGAGATAACTTGGAGCGAAGCGAGTGTCATATGCGAGCGGAACACCCGGAACTGCTCACGGAGCAAGGCACGTACTCTGCTCCACGAATTGCGAGTGTCTGCATGCCGCACGTAGATTATGTCATGCAGATGGCGGCAGATGACGGAAAGAAACTGCAATCTTTTTTCGCACTGCTTTGGCGTGTTGAGTGCTGGGTCTCTAGTTTACACTGAAAGGCGACCGACAAGCGAGCGTCTTTTCGAAGCGTCACAGCTTCGTTTCCAAGCGCGAAAATTGTCAATATGGAGGGCATTATTGCAAGCTGGGCAATACGTGTGTGTGTGTGAGATGCGGTGGAAGAGGAGGAAGACGAAAAAATTATATGTTCTTCCCACTTGGCAGAATAAGAAAGGACGATGTGAACATTTGAGGTCATTTCATCGAGCCGGCCACACCTGGCTTTAGGCCTACAATAGCTGTATGCTGAAGTTGGGGGTATTTCGCCGTTTTTTTTTTCGTTTTTTTTTCTTTTGACGTTGGAGGCTTAGTAAAAAGAAAAGGAATGCTTCAGCCCGTATTAGAAACCATCATGACCACACCCCTCGCGTCAGGAACGATAAAGCTGACCGTCTGTGATCAACGTCTCGCCACAGTCTCTTTGTAGACATTAGGGCGGGTATAATGCAACAATTGTTATCCACACTGATTCTCTTCGTTCTTCGCCATCAACTTGCAAAGTCTGAGTTATCGCAAAGATGAGCCAGTAGACTTGGCGGATGATAAGAATGGAATGCACCAAGCTTAAGGATTTCTTCGGTTATTTATTTATTTATTTATTTATTTATTTATTTATTTATTTATTCAAAATACCTTACAGGCCCGTTGAAGGGCATTGAGTAAGGGGGGCAACAGTAATTACAAGTTAAAAAAGATACAAAAAAATAAATAAAAAATTAACTAAGCTTCCAACTTTTCGGACTTTACTAGCAACGAATTCAGCGCATTTTTCACCCTGTTTATTTCTTCAAAGAAAATTGGTAAGTTTCATAGCGGTGCCACTTGAAAACGTAAAGAAAAGAAGCAAGAAAGAGGCTATGATCGGTAAGAAGATTTGGCGAAATTCTTACCTCAAGGAGCCAGCGTCCGCGCAGCATAAACTTTAACGCCGCATAACTTTATGTGCATTTTTATTGCTCTCTGAAAACAGCGCCCAACGGTCGAGGTAACCACACAAGAGGAATCAAACAGGACGACATGGCAACTGAACGTTTGCTCACAAAAGCAAGAGAATAGTATTCGAAATTTAGAAAGCCGACCTATAGGTATTAGCATTTCTGAAAGCTTTTGAAGTCACTGAGCGTGAGACCGTACCTGTCGTCGGACCGCCTCCAAACTGCGTCACCGTACTGCGGTTCCTTTTTGAAAATTAATTTTCACTGATAACATAGCATCCAATAGTCCCAGTTTTGGCGCGTACGACTCGCTAAGCGGAGATGTTCTTGTTCAGCTTACAGTGGAGTTAATGTATATTATAGGTATGTATAACGCTTCCGCTCGTAGCAGTACCTAATGTAGTTACCTTTGTGTATAAGGAGTCAGCGCTGAAATTTTCTGATCTGTCCTAGCGCCACCTGCCCAGCGCCGTAGCCCTGAAATGCTGACCAGCCACACGAACGTTGCCAGCCCGACGCACTGCAGGCATGCTTGTCGGAGCGCGGTGCGTTTCACGGAAGTGGGTGAAACTGTAGGGCAAAATTCCAGCACAAACAAATTGGGCTTCGTGGTGTTTTTTGATACCACTGATCAGGTAGTCATAGTACACGGAACTGAAATACCAATACAAGATCAGTACGCAGACAATGGCGTATGCGTCAAAAAAGCGTTTCGGTAGATACCGGTACGTTGTAACATTCCCGGAAATTATTGTGCACCTAATGCAGCAGCGTGACGAGCACATCAAGAAAACACGACGACCGCACTCCCGATAACTTGACTCGAAATACGTTGCATTTTGAGAAACACATCTGTCGGTAACAGCAGAAGAAAATGGCTCTACGGACATCATGATCTATATATTACATTAATACCGTTATTGAACTTTATATGCCGATAGAGCAGAGCAGACATCTAGAAAATCTTATATGTCGTTCGCCACTGGGAACATACCACTCACGCAAAATAGTTTCTGTACCACATTGGCCATGCTGAAAACCTTCACTGCGAATATCGCAACGCAGTTGAGAACGTGTAACATCTTCCTTTAGAGTGTCAGGTAAACACTTTTGAAGCAAAGAGCGAACTGGTGTCCATATTAATAAGGCTTGTCGGAGATCATTGAGCATAAAGCAGCTGTTTGGCGCGTTCCCAGCAGCTAGTACAACACGTGCACTTGTTGCTCTGACAGAGTTTTCTTAGGGTAGTCGTATTGCCAACAATTACTACGAGATAAGTGAATGTTATTTTTTTTACTGGTGACAGCGATATTGCATGCTGCATTTACTTTTAGTTTTCAAGCAGTAGTATGAGTTATTTTTTTTTCGCTTGTGACACTTTGTGTTTGGAGTATCAGTCGTATTCCTAAGTAGTCGTGTTTCTCTCTATAGTTAGGCATTTTGTGCTGAGAGCATTTGTTGCGTTTGTGTCATTTTATGGCGTGTTTCTATTACCTTGCTGATAATCTGTGACATGTGATACACACTTCTAAGTTTCTCTCATGAAAGGAAGTCACTGGTATCATCCATTGGTGCCTACGTATTCCTAATTATTCGTATACCTATAAAACAATGAAAGAATTACATGAAATAATATGAACAACTAATAAAAGAAGAAGCCAAGAGAACGGTAGCCGGAGTGCTACGAGGCTATAAGAAGTGATGAAGTAGTACGAGGCATGTGGTATACCTAGGTGTGTCAATTGCGGTGGTTTCTGTTCCGTTAAGTCCACATTATGAGGTGCTGCACAAAACGCGACAGGCGCTCAGCAGCAACGACATCTATGGTTTTGCACAGGAGTTATCTCGGGAGAAGTCAGTTCCAAACGCCGAGGTCTCACGATGGCCAGATATTGTAACGGTAACGCGCCCATATTTATATTTTGGCGGTCTGTGATATTTCCAGCGCTTGGGGGAGAAAAAGAAGCTCAGGGGCCGAGTTCGCAAGGCTTTTAGTTCGAAAGTTGGCAAGTTCTCTTTGTCATTATGCTGCCGCCCTCGCTATTCATGTACAGCTACGCGATTGGCCGGACTCTAGTCTTACTAACAATTCTAGCGTAAAAAAAAAAAATGTGAGTTAGCGCCCAGGGCTGCCATTCACATAAAGACATTTCGCTAGAATTGTTCGTAAGTGCGAATTACAGTCAAACCTGAAGCTAAACACATTATTATAGAGCAGCTCAGCTTGTACCTCTGTGACGATCGAGTAGACTAAGAAAAATTTCAAAATGTGAAAACTGACCCATTCCTCTCGGCTTTCCCCTATTGGTCCGCGCGTCTGTATAAAACAAATGAGGCGAATTTCCGCGACATGGCAGTTCGAAATGATACTTTTATGCAGTGTTGCTGGCACGTGTCTGGTAATCTAGGTGCTCGCGTTCTCGCGGCGTCCACAGCCATGAGTACACGTGTTCCTTTTCCATGCTTACAGACAGACTTCTCCATCGGTGCGGAATTCAGAGGCGCATTTACTTGCAAACAGGAGGGACACTCAGCTTTCGCATGCAAAGAAATATTTGCATTCAAATGCACCTCT
This sequence comes from Dermacentor silvarum, assembly GCF_013339745.2. Classification (NCBI taxonomy): domain Eukaryota; kingdom Metazoa; phylum Arthropoda; class Arachnida; order Ixodida; family Ixodidae; genus Dermacentor; species Dermacentor silvarum. The sequence continues at coordinate 216,107,911 of NC_051154.1, forward strand.
CAGATCGGCGCCGTACGGTGTCGGCTCTAGGCAATATGGGCGCAAGAGGTTACCGCTGAACACAGGCGCATGTCGTTGTGAGATGTGAGGTTCGGCTTCATAGTCGGAGAGATCCGAAAGAAGCAGGCATGTCTTTGCTGTTTTATTTCATTTGAACAAACCATGCTCGGCGCGCAAGTACGCTACCCAGGTGTAACGCCGGCATGCATATTTCTTTCGCGTAAGCTAAAATCTTAGTGCTCACTCCCTTTCTTTTTTTTTTTTTACTCTTTGTATTCCCCGTTTTCCTTATCGCCAGCGTAGGGTGGCAAGCCGGACGCTCGTCTGACTGACCTCTCTACCTTTCCCATACTTTCTTTCTCTCTCTCTAAAATGACTTTTGTGAGCATAGAATGAGCTCTTATTGGGTAGACTTCGTATTTCTTTGCCTTATTTTTGGGTCATGCAGAGAGCTCTTTTACCAACCATCAACGTAATCATACGTACATAAATCCTCGCGAGCGATGTTCTTTTTGCCAGTTGAGAGACGCAGTCAGAAGGGCCTGTTTTCTGCGAAACACTCACTTGATAATCAGCTCCTTCGAATGGTGCGGACGAAGGCTGACCGGCATAATGTAGCGATTCTAATCCATTCCTTCTCGCGCTTCATCAGTGCTCCAAGCAGTGCTCCGCCTACGTAATCACAGGGATTGGCCGGCCGTGAAATATGGGTGCGAAAAAAGGAATTGAGCGAAAGCTATCTTTACATATACCGGTCCTGTTTATCGTACTGATGCACCGCACACAGATATGTGATACCATTAATCGCTTGCGTCTAGGACAGTACTACAAACCCGCACTATGAGCGCAAGTAAAGTTAAGCAAGCAAGTGATGGAGTGCTGTCGAAACTATTGCTAAATGTCTTCAACGCTTCCGAGCAGGCTTCAATTATATTAGGAACGCGCGAGGGTCTTGCCGCATGTATACGACAATTCACTGACATTGCCGCTCAAAGACAATGAGAAATTCCTCCCTGCAAGACAAGTCAATGGCCCTACGTAGAAAGTGGAGTACAGAGTTCTAAACTGCTAACAACAACGCTTCCGCGCGTTGTTTATAATAGGTTCGTGTTTTTGCGGACAGAGACGAGCACCAACAATGCGTGCCAAAGGGAGTTGGGCGCATGCGCAATTCATTCGCAGCACTTCGCCTGCAAGCGCGCTCTTCTTTCGCCGTCTTTCGTACTCTTTGGCGTCCCCCTTCTTCTTTTTTCCTGCAAAGTTTTAATCTCGCAAATTAGTAACCGGGGACCGACTTCATAATGAATGCGCCAGTAAAGAGACCGACATAAACGGGCGCGGTTCGTTGTGAGGAACACGTGACCCTCTGTCTCTCTCTCTCTCCTCCGCGTCGATTAGCGGCAAACAGTGGGAAAGAACGACAACGAAAGATGGGCTTGGGAGAGGGCCTGGGAACTGCGGTAGTACAAAACATAAAGCGAACTTCCTTCAGGTCGATCCCGCGCTTGTTCCGAGGCCGCAAGCGAAGAGCAAGGCGTCTCTGCGAGCGGGTGAACCCATGGCCTAGCTCGGGACGTTCCTGCGCCGGGGTCCGCTCGGTGCGCGCGGAGTAATGACATTATTACGTGCTCCAAGAATCAATCGGATTGGCGGCCGCACAGCGCACCATCCGCAACTCGCGAAGCCGCGAGAGCGAAATTCGTGCACGCCTCTGTTTATCTCGAGATGAAGCCGATCCCGTTTCTCTTCGCGCTCGAGCGTTCTCATTGTGCATTCCTGTGTGGTCACCTTTCATTTATGTCTGCACTATATATATTTACATCGCATCCGTGCGGTGGTGAAATCGTAATGAGGGCTACGCGTTCTATCCCATTTTTTTTTTTTTTTTTTTTTGCCTCGCGCGAGCTTTTGTTTTGATTGCTTCCCCTGCCACCTCCCCTTGCTCGTAGACATGAACAATGGAATACAATCACAGCTCCTTTTTCACACGCAGCCGCGGGAATATATGTCAGGCACGTCTCGACGTCCCTTCTTCACCACTCCTTTTCTCCCGTTCCCGCGAAATATGCGCGGGCGAATGCTGTAAATTCAAAGCTTACGCCACACGCCTGCCACGATTTGCGCCATATATTGAGCGTGCCGCCTGCTTCCAATGTCGCATACACCACGGCGCAGTCGCAGTTGGAGCGACCCTGATAGGGACGTTGGCCACGAAGTCGCAACAATACACAAAAGTTAGAACTAGTGTGCTTCAGTGTGTGAATATGGGATTGTTTAATTGTTTTTATTTGGCTGGCGTCTATACGAACTTGTGCAGCACTATAACGCTCATCAATGTGCTGCTGTTGGCGAACTTCGGGTCTCGCGAGCGACCGTCACACGACGAAAATAGGCCGCTAGCCCGCTGAAACACGTGTGTGAACAAATGCGCCGGCTATTTTTTCGCGAGAAGTAAATGTTAAATGCGAGCACTCCCGCCACTATATTATTTCGGCCATAGGAAAATAGAACACCGTGAAAGAAAGACCTGGATGCTAAACAGAATAGCGGCTGAATTCTCGCAACTTCTCGTTCGTAAGTATTTTTTTTCTTTGCCATTGGTCAGCTACCTTCTCTAATCATTATATGTCAGGCATCATAAGTGGCTGATATTTTCTATTACAGGCAATTATAGCCTAAGAGAGTTTTATGGATGCGAGTGCAGGTTTCAGGTTGCGTAGACGTTATTATGGTGGAATGAGATAGAAGAAAACGATGACAACAACAGATCTTTGCGACATCATTGCCTCTTTCTTTTTTTTAAAGAAATTAAAACAAAATTGTACCATAAGTGCTCTGACTTGCAATTGAAATGTTATAGATGATAGCAGCGCCCGCTATCGCGCACGTTCTACTTCAGTACTACCGTTGCTTCCTGTCACAGTATGGCCTCCGAAATCTACAGGTGCGCACCTCGCAAGTGGACGCCTAAGCCAGCGTTGAGCCCGCAGAGCGCGCACTGCGCGCATCGTTGCGAGCATTAGACCCCATTGTCCACTGTTTGAATACTGCTCACACCTCACGGTTGCGTGCCCTTCGTACTCTTCATTTGCACCACTGC
>NC_051154.1:216113510-216171010 GCF_013339745.2 Dermacentor silvarum
GTGGCCCATTGTCCAGTTACGCGCGGTTCACCAGCTTATAGTGCAGCCGTCGTACTCGACCTTTGCGGCCGCCACGACAGCACAGCATCGGCAGGGTCAGACGCGGGAGCTTCGGCACCTGCCGCTTGCACGCGTCGCATATATGGCTGACACGTCCGCGTATAATGTCAGCGTACGTGTAGGGTGACTATACCGCAGCCGGCTTTCCCTGTGCCGCCGTGCCCGAATCGACACTGCAGTAGGCGAACCATTGACCTTGCGCCAATTCGCGCACGGAACAATTTTTCATTGTGCTGTTCCCTCCCTCTGTTCATATCGACAGTGTTTTCGCTGTCTTCGTATACGGGTGGACAGCTTTTTCCTCGAACAGTTCCTACTGGCTTCGCGCTCGCATTGGGCTGCTGCGCGTTCGTGATATGCGTATTCGGCGCATGCCAGTGCCGGTGATGGGAGTCGCAGTAAAGAGAGGATACAACTGGGCGCTTATTGCCACCTTCTTTCTGCGACCAACGTGCGCGAGCGGGCGCGCGTTACGGCGGCTGTAACGAGTCTAATGGGTCATACTTAAAAGCAGCTCGCGAGAAAATGTGAACAAATTCGCGGCAGACAACCGACCTGCTCTCCTCAGCCGCGTCGTCCCCTTTCCTCGGGCCCCGGTCTCTTATCGAGGGAGAGCCCGACCGAAGGCGGGCAACACAATTACACCCAGGGGCACGCAGGCGCAGCCGGCGTACACAGCTGCGAAAACAGCGCCATTAAACGCCTGCGCGGCGGAAGCCGCAACGCCGTGTTCGCAAGCTGAGCAATAAGAAGGAACATGTGTTCTTTAGCGCTCCGCGGTAGCAGATACATACGCTTTTATTGTTGTTCCTTTTTTTATCTCGCTTTGTCGCTTGACATTCTTTGCTACACTGCTTTCTCTCTCTCTCTTCTGCACTCCTTACTCTGCTGCTTGTCTTGTTCCGACCTTCTTTTTATTTATGGAACACAATATTGGGCTCGCCGCTTGCGACCTTTCTCGCCTCATGTGTTGGGCTTATTGTTTGAATGTCTCTCAGGCTGCTTCGGGCGAGCGCAATCGTGTCTCCGCAGGTCCTTCCCCTCACGGCGTTACGGCGAATACCCCACCGCCGAACTTGTCTTCTTATTTTACCAACATCTCTCTCTCTCTCTCTCTCTCGCAAAATCTCCCTCTGCCAATTTCATTTTATTTTCATTCGTAATTCCACCGTCAAGCCTGGCGACGCGCGTGGCACGGATGCTGCTGCCTGCCAGGGCGCAGCTCATGCCGCCGTGTAGGCGACGGAACGCTTTGATAACGGGCGGCCGTATTTTCCTAGTCCCCCATTACCACGGACAACAAAAAACGGCTGTAGCCCCTTTATTGCATTGTCTTTCACTCGGCAGCATCGGGAGCTGTCTCCGAAACACCGCCATGGCTGCTTATGTCCGTCGCTGATATACCCTTCCACGCCCCTCTACCCCATTCTTCTTTCTGCAACATCAGTGGCCCATTGCTCCAACCGCTTGTCGACTTTTCTTCTTAATCTTTTTTTTATTTTTAATTTTATTTATTTTTTTTTTTGCGCTGAAGTGAGGCTCCGTACGCTCTCTGTCGGAATGTTACGTGTTGATTAAGGGAAGCGAGAAAAGTATTGGCGCCTCCCTCGCTGCCTTGGACATTCCCATTTTTACGGCCCTTGAAGGTGGCGTCTCGTAAACTACGGTGCACTTTATCACGCTCTATAATTAAGAAGCCGCTCATGCGTGTGGCATTTTGTGACGCTATACGAAATTTCGCCACTTTCTTTTTTTTTTTCTTCTTTTTTATACCTTCTTTATGCGAGAATAAAAACGAAGCCGTCACTGAAAGACAGTTTTCGGTGCATTGTTGGTAATGTTTTTATGAAGGGGGCCTGTCAGCTCTCTAAGCGTATAGGGTGAGTTTTATGTGGCGTGATGTGGACATACATTAATAATTTCCCATTTACAATTCTGCTGCAATGGTTGCCGCTATTTTTCTAGTCACTATTTGTCTCGTTCAACTATCTTATCCGCTCTTAGTAGCACATCATGATGGCACTTTAGAGGGCACAATTTTCTGACCCCCGTGTCCTCACGTGGGCTTTCAATGGCTGAACTGCAGGCTTTATTGTTCATCCTCGAAGCGATACCGATATTGCGAGCCAGTCATTGAATTTGGGGAGACATGGCTGGAACAAAGAGAGAGAAAATGATTTAATGAAAGGCAGGGAGGTTAACCAGGACTCAGCCCCGTTGGCTACCCTACACTGGGGGAAGGGAAAAGGGCAGAGAGATAGAAATATATAGATAGAAATAGAGAGAATAGAAAGTCCGCTGTTGATATCGCCGACGTAGCAACAGATCTCTGTCCTATCACGGATGATCAATCAGTCCGGATCATAGACGGTCATTAAGTCCTGTATTTCTCAAAAATCGCACCAGTGCTTTTGTGGTCTTTTGCAGCTGTGATATTCGAGACCATAGTAAAGTTCAGGTTCTTCTTTACCACTCTTCTACTTGGGCGTCCGAGACGCACCGCCAGAGCCGGTTTACGCAAGTAGATCTGGTCAGCTGTAATCGCGTCCGTCACGTTTGAAACCACTTGAAAGCGTGTCTCCGAATGAATTTCTGAACCGTGCGCCACAACCGGCAAGGGTCGTTGACGCGTCACGCCTTGCTGCCACAAATCGCCCCTCCACGTGCCGGTTTTAATCTGGCATTGTCATGAGCCGTGCGCCTTCTCATCTCGGCGCCGTCAACGCGACGGGCATCCGCCGCCGACCAATTATAATATTGTGCTTTGCCTGTCAAGCAAGGACCATTGACCAAATACGCTAGCCGTCGCTTAAGCTTTCCTCTGCAGCCGTTCCCTTCAACAGGATGAAAAGGGTGCAAAATGCCGGTTTCAAGCTTGCCGATCTATAATTAAAGACAAAACTCGTTCCTTTCTAGCAGCAGGCTTACAACCATGGTCCCAATATCTTGCTCAAGGTGAACGGTCTTCTACCTAGCCTATTGAGAACGTTGCAGAGGTCATGTCTTTCGTTTTGAAAAGATGGACAGTAGCATAGTAGGTGTTCTATAGTCTCATCGACACCGCAGACATTACACTCGGCGCTATCAGCCATCCCAATCAAACACGTGTAAGCATTGGTGAATGCAACACCTAAGCGCAAGCGGCACAGCATTGTTTCCTCACTTCGCGGAAATCCAGGCAAGAGCCGCAGCTGCATAGATGGATCGAGAGAATGCAACCGATGCTGGGTGAATTCAGTTGTATGCCACTTCTTCTATGTCATACTGTTTGCTAGCTTGCTTAGGTGTTGGGCTGCGTCATTCCTCGATAAAGGCACAGAAACTAGATTTGCTCCTTCGTGTGCTTTCCTAGCAGCTTCGTCGGCGATGTCGTTGCCGGAGATACCGCAATGACCCGGCAGCCACTGAAACACGACGTCGTGTCCTTTTGCGATCGTATGGTGGAGCATTTCTCGTATCTCCGAGACGAGTTGTTCGCAGGACCCGCGACGAAGAGCTGACAAAAGACATTGTAGGGCCGCCTTTGAATCACATAATATTGCCCACCGATTAGCCGGTTGGTTGTTAATATAATCAATGGCACCTCGGAGGGCAACAAGCTCCGAAGCGGTCGATGATGTCACGTGAGAAGTCTTGTATGTGATGCTCATTGATCGTGGTGGTATAACCACTGCGCCGGTGGAGCTGGTCTGAGTGGAAGAGCCATCCGTATATATGTGGATTCGGTCAGAGTAGAAAGTGTGCCAGCAAGCGAGAGCTGCTTGCTTCAAGGCCAAGATAGGCAGGTCCAAGAGAGAGAGAGAGAGAGAAAAAGGTAAAGGAAAGACAGGGAGGTTAACCAGAGGTTATCTCCGGTTGGCTACCCTGTACCGGGGGAGGGGTAAAGGGATGCGAAAGGAGAGAGAGAGAAAAATAAGTGAAAATAAAGAATAAACAAAAAGGAAGGAAACAAGAAAATCACACACGCACACAAAACAGAACTGTTTCTGTGGGCACTGTCATGAAGTCCGCGAAGGCGTTCTCGTGTTGCATTGTCTCAACCTTCGGTCCTAAGTAACACAATGCAGAGTCACAATTTGTCACTGAGTCCGGTGTCTTTCAAGTAACGCAGCAGTGCCTTCAGGGCGGCTCGCGCCGTTGTTTGTGTAGGCCAGTTACCAAGGATGTTCTTTTCTGTTATTGGGCGTTTGTCCAGTTGATCTATTGTCGCTGAGAGAGCTGCTCTCTGCGGGTTGAAACGAGGGCACTCACAAAGAAGGTGTGCGATTGTTTCCTTGCACCCGCAGGATTCACAAAGTGGGCTATTGGCCATTCCGATACGAAAGGAGTACGCATTTGAAAATGCTACTCCAAGCCATAGACGGATTAGAAGTGTGCAGTCCCGTCGTGGAAGGTCGAATGGAATACGAAGCTGTAAATTAGGGTCCAGGGCATGAAGGCGTGCACTTGTGAAATCGGAGGAATTCCATTGCATCAATGTTAGTTGACGCGCAAGCGCGGAAAGTTTTTTCGCTGCGTCGGCTCTCGAAAGAGGAATGGCAACGCAGTTGACACCGTCATGAGCAGATCGGGCCGCTGCGTCCGCTCGATCATTGCCATGTATGCCACAGTGACTAGGCAACCACTGATATATTATATTGTGCCCTTCATCAATTATGCGATGGTGTACTTGTCTTATCTCTGCGACGAGCTGCTCATGTGATCCATGGCGCAGTACTGAGAGTAAGCTCTGTAGGGCTGCCTTGGAGTCACAGAAGATTGACCATGGATGGGGTGGTTCCTCCAGAATGAAATGAAGAGCCGCACGGAGGGCTACCAGTTCAGCAGCTGTTGTTGATGAGACATGTGACGTCTTTAGCTGCATCTTGACGGATCTTGCTGGAATCACCACTGCGGCAGCTGAACTTGTAGGTGTGACTGAGCCATCGACATAAACATGTACGCGGGCACTGTGAACCTCATGTAAAAGTCCTAACGTGGCCTGTTTCAGGGCAGATGACGGCATGTGAGCTTTCTTTGTGATTCCTGGGATGGTGAGGCGTATGTCAGGTTTGTGCAGGCACCATAACGGTGAGGATGGTCTTGCTGCAGGCATGTAGTTCGATGGCAACGAGGTATGATTGGCTGCAATTATACGACTGAAAGTTGTGTGTGGCCTTTCTGTAAGTAAAGATGCAAGATGGTGGGAAGGTAGTCGGGCAACGTGCCGAATATGCGCCCTGAGGGCGTCGGTGGCTAAGTACGTTGTTATTGGGTGGTCTCGCGCAATGACAATCGTTGCCGCCGTAGACGCACACTTCGGAAGAACGAGACACGTCCTTAGGGCTTGAGCTTGTAGTCCCTGGAGTACACGCAGGTTTGTTTTGTAGGTGTTGCCTAGCACCGGGAGGCTGTATCTTGCGAAACCGAGGAATAAGGCACAATAAAGCTGCAGCATTGACCGCACCGATGTGCCCCATGATTTTCCACCGAGGAATTGAAGGAGGTGTGTCCAAATTGAAGGAGGCAGGTCCAAAGTGATGCGTTGTGGTTACGAGGTCAATCTTATTTTTGTTCGTAGGAATCGCAGCTTCGGCCGATCTGAGGAGGGCTGTGAAAAGGTTTTTCTCAGTAGGAAACCGCACTGCCATTTATCTACACGCTTCGCGACACCTCTTTTCTTTTATATCAAACTCAATGTCACAAAAACGTATCCTTAAAATGTAATAAAAATGATTTGGCGCCCTATCTTGTCTCCATCTTGGTTTTCCTTTTTTTTCCTTGCGCCACAATTCATTCGTTTATCCTTATGTTATTGCGTACAATTCCTATAAAAAATTATCGTGCTTATTTGAGCGTGTGACCACAGAACACTTCGTGGAGGGATTTTCATGCTCTATTAGAAATATTTTAACAAGACCTTTGTTTCACTGTAGAATTACCAAAAGGTGAGACCGCCACAGAAGCGTTACTACATGAAGTGAACCGCTGAGATAGAGCTTGAAGTGGAGTGGGTATTTCTGGCGAACAGTGCAGATACGCCATGAGGGACTAATGCTTGATGCATTTGTGGACGCAAAATGTTATCGCAATTTCCGCGCCGCCTACAGTCGGATACAATCTGCTGTCCGAAATCACTCATTACAGGAGAGAATGTAAGACTAGACTCAACGGTGAATAACAGTGGTCGAACAATTGGAACATCGCTAGAGCCAATATTAATACAAGAAGACTTGCCTTTGCCAGAGCAGCAAACCCGGTTTCCCTAGCGAAAACAAGTCTTCCTGCCGAAACGTTGGCTTTAGCGGCATTCCTTGTTCGACCATTGTTAAGAACTTCAAGCCTCCATCTTCCGGCTAACTTCTGCCTCGTTTGGATTCAACCATTCATCATCGATGACAACTCACTGCATCTAGGTTCTAGAGCAGGCGGTAAAAGCTCCTCGCAGTATGCGCAATAATGCACGTTTTCAAAAGTGTGCGGTCTCATTACACAATATATTTAAGAAAACCGTGCATCCGTCCTAGCTATCAACGACAGACGCTGCGAGGAGGAGCAGAGGACGGTTTTCAATCCGCAGAAAGAAGCTTTTTGCCAAGTGTCCGCTCTTTGTGATACTGGAACACTATACGTTGAAGAGAAATAAATTGTATTCGTATGTTGTACTTTTAATAGCGTGTAAGTGATTACGCAATCCGTTGGTTCGCCACGGCAGCCTATGTCTTCCGCACCTGACCCGGTGGCTCAGTGGCTACGACGTTGCTCTGCTGAGCACGAGATCGCGCGCTTGATGCTCGGCTGAGGCGGCTGCATTTCGAGGCGTAAAATGCAGTAACGCTCGCGCACTCAGATTTAGGTTCACATTACAGGAACCCTAGGTCGTCAGAGTTGATCGGGAGTCCACCCCTACAGGGGGTATCTGTCATAGTCCAGGTGTCGCTTTGCGACTAGAATCCTATCAGTCTGTGGGGAAGGCTTACTCATAAAGAGAGAGAGAGAGAGAGAGAAAAGTCATAAGGGAAATGCAGGGAGGTTAACCAGGCTGAGCCCGGTTGGCAACCCTGCACTGGGGAAGCGTGAAAAGGGATTGAAAAAGGAGAAGGAAGAGAGAAGTTCATACCCTGCATATTTACAGTCAATCTTTCATCGCTGAGTTTCGTCGCAGGCGGTCATACAGGCCAGTGCACTCCAAAAAACGCAGCAGCGCCTTTGTAGCCCTGCACCTAGCAGACGAACGAGGCCACAGGCCCAAGATCTTCTCCTCCGTAAAAGGCCTGTCGTCTAAGTGCCCCAAAGCCGTCCGAAGGGCAATCCTCTCATCTTCATATCTGGCGCAGTCACATAAGAGATGTCTGGTGGTTTCCTCAACACCACATGTGCTGTAGTTGACACTGTCCGCCGTTTCAAAAACTACTATTCGCAGGCGGCACAGTAATGTTTCTTCTTGTCGTTTAAAACTCGGTATAAGCTGTAATTGCCTCTGTGGGTCCATGGCAAACAGGTGCCGGTTGGTAAACTCTGGTGTATTCCATTTTCTTAGAGTTATAATATGGGCAAGACTGCTGAGGTGCCGCGCTGCATCTGTTCTTGACAATGAGATTGAGATTCTTTCACATTCGTCATGTGCCTCACGGGCAGCTTTGTCGGCACATTCATTGCCAGTGATATTGCAGTGCCCAGGTAGCCACTGAAATACAATGTCGTGGCCTCTGACCACCACTTGATGGTAGCGTAATCGTATCTCTGCTACCAATTGTTCATGTGGGCTGCGGCGCAGAGCTGATAAGAGTGACTGTATAGGGCTGCCTTTGAGCCACAGAACATAGCCCATTGATTTGGTGATTGTTCGTGCACATAAAGCACTGCGCTACGAGGGCGGCAAGTTCAGACCCTGTCGTTGTTGTGACGTGGCTGATCTTGAACTTCTTACAGAATGATGCCGACGGAACAGTGGAAAAGCGGAAACGTGCATCACGTACCTGAATCGCCAAAAAGCCGAGAAAGCCCGCGATGAGCGAGTGAGCGTTTATTTCAACCCTCTTTGCTACCTCAAATGCGATCAAGCGTTTCTTTCCTTGGCGTGTCGCGAGCTCTCTGCCTTCACAGTCGTGGCGCAGTTAAGAAGAAACCTTGGCAGGCACAAGCGCGCGCAGCCCGCATTCATTTGAACTCACTGCGCTTCACCACACAGGCAACTGAGCGACCGGACTCAAAACTCTACAACAGCGCTGCTAGTTCACGCGACCGCCACTCGATCCACCTCTAAAGGCGCAGCTGTAAAACGGAGTTTAATTATAGTAATCTTGCCCGAGATCAGTACGCCGGCACCTGGCAATGGCGAAGTGGCGAAAATTGGTGTAAACAGCATCATTTACGCGCAAGTCGATATACTTAGTCTTCCGCACCAATATAACCAACAGTGCTATGTGCGACGACTACTATATATGGCAAGGAAACATTATCGACCGTACTCCATGTCAAGACTTCGACGAACATTCATCTCGTCTTGTCAAGCAGACTGCTTGTCACGGTTTCAGAACCCGCACGAATTTGGAAACGTTGAGTGACCGCAATCATTAATAAAGCACCGAGCGCGAGGCGATATTGCGGCTGGTCGCGGTGACCTGTCAGCATACCGGGCAATGAATACCGTCTGCGTTATTTGCTGTTTGGTGAGCTCTTCAAAAATGGCGAAACCTGACAAAACCAAATGAGTTTATTGACACTCCTTTCGCTGTTCTCGTAACCGTTCCGCACCATAAGCTTCTTACGGAAAGTTTGTTTCCAGAGCAACGTTAAATTAGGTGAGCGCAAAAGAGGGGCGTTTTTTCTTTTAGTTAGCTTCTCCTCTTCAAAAATAAAAGAGAAGATGGAGGAAGCGCAGGAGGAGGGAAATATAAGAGAGGTGTGTAAAAGCGCCATTTATCAAAGCGATGTATATTTCGAACACTCGGAGAATATAGAATCTACACCGTTTGCCAGAAAAGTTGCAGCACTGATTTTAAAATCGTATTTTCCAGTGATATTCAAACTCAATAAATGGATGCAATCCAGTCGCTTTACACGTGCTAAGAGTGGTTCAAATCTAAGCCTTGAAAGGGCAACTCGCTTGGCTGCAGAGGTGTGTTTAGCAACCCACTGTTAATTTGACTTGTTGGCGCCCTTAGTTGGACGTTACACGAGTGACGCAATGGCAGTGCTGCCAACTATAGGGAAATTTCCCTCGATCTAGACATTTTATGCATTGTTTTGGGAAATACGGAAATTTGCTCAAATGTATGGAAATTTGGCGCTATGACATTGAAATGGTGAAAATGCCTGACAGGACGTCCATGTTCTAATTTCAGTCATTGCAAATTACCTTCGCAATGGCATGCGAAGTATTACTTTTGATCGCACATCAGCAATTGTGAATGCATCTCTGCAAGTAAACGACAGGGTGTGGATACCCTGATCCCTTTAACGAAGTAGTGCTACTACGATATTGCCATTCGTAGTTCTTGCTGTGCTGTCGAGGCCTGTGCACTCTGAATGAAATAATTATCTGTAAACGGTGAAGTAAACCTACGCTGAGACAATAAACAAAGCAGCACGGGCACATCTGACCGTAAGCGGACGGATATATCAGCGTCGAGTAAGACAACGCGGTCGTGGCGCTAAACAGCCGACTATGCACACGTATAGTAAACTTTACCGGGAACCGCCCATAAGCAGAGCAACCTTGGACATAGCGGTCCCAGCGGTCATGCGTTTGGGCGAGTTTTGCTTTGGAGAAAAGATCAAACCTAGGCGCGTATTTCTCGGCTTCGCTGCAAGTAACGTGTAAGTGCGTAGGTGTGGTGGTGTATACGTGAGTACACGACATGTGAGAAATGTTTTTCGTATCTTTTACATTGGTGTCGTGAAGTGGCGCGCTGTTATGAAACTGTTACATTTTGTAAGGGAGGTACGGCGCCCATCCTCTTTAAAATTCGAACGAGGTTTCATGCAATCTTGGTACTTTGCTATAGGTGCAAAACAACTTTAGACAACAACAAAGTATACATGTGCTGACGTCTACTTCTGTCAATATGACTTGAATCAAGAGACCATGTTGTTACGATAACAAATCGCACTGCGATATCATTTCAACTTGGGTCCAGTGACTTCATTATTTGAATATTTTAACGCAAGCTCAAAAATAAATATAAATTATAAAATTTTCGGTCATTGGCATAACACAAGTATTTATCATTACAGAAATCATATTAACAAGCTTTCTTTGCAACTGGCTTCGGAGGTTGGTAGCACTGCGCGATGGAGACCGATTAACGGCATACAGTTAAAATTAAATTCTGTATTAGGCTAGGGAAAGCCCCTATAGTAAGACATGGAACATGATTCAGCAAGTAACGGATGTATGACGTGCTAAAATTATTGCGACAAGCGATTCGGTGGCGCCGTCCTTATTTGCCGTCGTCTGGACAGTGATTTTTGTTGCACGACAACTCGAGGTCCCACACTCCTGAATAAGACCAGAAATATCTGGACAAACACCATTGTCCTGCTCTACCACCTCCCCCGTGATAACCCCTTACTGCACAATCTTTTATTTTCTTGTGAAAAGATGAGATAAGCCTTTGTTCAGGCCATGTATGCCCCCCAAAAGGTAAATTTCATAAAGAAATGCATAGTTTGAATTTTACAAACAAATGTTGTCGCGTATCATATATGATGCACCATGCGGTTATGGGTATATTTTGTAACCATACAGAATATAGTTGACGAGCAGGCGAGCAAGTGCGCGCAAGGGGTGGGAAGATAATTTCTCGTTTTGTTTGTTCATAAGTTTGTTTTCCTTCACGAGGGCCTCAGCTGTGGCTTTTCCACATGGGAAAACGTCAACTTACGGTATTGGGTACTATGCGGAGTTCAGCCTATACATAAAGGCATTCCAACTGCACAAAACCTGTAAAAATTTCTGGCTCATTAAAAAACAAAACAAAAAAAAAGAAACTTCGCTGCAAGAGTTGTTCGTACTTCTCGCTGATCCATCTAGTACAAGTTTCTTAAAAATTTGTGGCATCATCCTTTCTTGACTAATTTCTAGCCCCAATATTTGGGACAGAACCATTGTAATGCTTCATTTTATGTTATATAAAATTTGCATATTCGTTTGGAGAGAGAGAGAGTAAATAAACTTGACTAAAAAGAAAAACGTTGCCCCGGCTTTTTGTCTCTGTATTCAGCCAGGTCCAGCATTGTGATCAGCTCAACACACCAACACTTAAACCACAATTTTCTATATCATGCTAAAACCTAGAGGTAATATTCCTCCAAAATAAAAGGATAAAACCTGCGTATATAATATAACTACTGAAAATGAGAACACTTTCCTGTGCTAAGCAAGTAGTTCAAAAACAGAAAACGTCTTATCCTTCACACGTTTTGGTCGGGGCGAGATGAGGGAAGGCGAATAGCCGGTTGCACCATTCATTTGTCGTGAGCGTAAAGCCTATTCCGAGAACGACGGCGAATTCCTGGACGCGCGCGCCATATGGCTTCCAACACGGTCCCTGAGGTTCGTTTTTTAGTACCTACGCTATTGCTCTATCGTTGGATCTCTGCGCAAGATAAGTGCAAACGCGTACAACTTTCTCGCAAATAACGGATGAAATTAACTCAGGTAAGATATGGCGTTTTTTTTTTAATGCATAGTGTTTAAGGGACGTTGGCACTTTCAAGCGGCGGCGGCCACTTCATTTCCCTTAGAGTTACATACGAAGAATGAAATAATAACATGACACTGTGTAGAAAAAAAAAGCCAAGTGAATAAGTAACGTCAAATTTACTTACACTTCCCATGACATGCACTAAAGACAGCTCACAATATATGTCACATAAAGGGCACTGAAACGTAAAATTAGATTCTAAATCCAGTGATGCGATGGCCCGTACGCTTTGGTTCTGCAACTTTGGCTGCATAGCCAAAAGCGAGTACACCACCCTCGTAATCCACTATTTCGGAAGGCAGTGCACTCAGTCCAATACGCCCCCAGAAGTGGATTGCCTCGTGCGAACGCCTGAAGCACTGCAGTGTCCGCCTTGCTATTATTTTTTTTCTCCTTCGTGCCTGTGTATGCTTGTTGTGCTGTGCTTTTCCTTCACCGTAGTGTGACAGTAGTGCGGCAAACCAGGCATGGATTTCATCCTTCTTGAATTGGATTATTTATTTGGATGTAGCTGGATAATGTTGGCAACTATTCTATCGCCGACTACTCGACAACTTGTAAATTGTTTAGTGATTAAAGAATCATAACATGAGGTGAAATGAGTGCACTGAGGCAATAATGTTGTCGTAAATGCACGGGAACAGTAAGGTAGACAACAAGAAATAAAACGCCGGTATGAAAACACTGCGTTATGTGGTTTCTGAGAAGGACGCAAGTCACTGAAAGCGCCAACAATAGACGTTTCTTTCAACTTCTGCGCCGTTCCTGTTGATATAAAAATCGTTATACTTGCAGAAAGGGCGTGAGTGAGGCGAAGCAACTAAGCGAAATACGCGCAACTACAGCCTTCACGAATACGTCACAATGGCTGCACCAAACATATATATAAAAAACGGCACAAGTGATAGCCACTCGATGAGCAGATTGAACACTGTATTTACGTAAAAGTTGTGCGGCATTAAAAGTCACGACAGCTGAGCGAGGCAGTATGAGAACAAGCACAGAAAGAGGAGCAGAGTCCTCAGTACGGTGCAGTGCTAACATAACGCAGCGCAGTACGACGCTCTTCAATGTCGTCGCGGTTGCCTGCAATTCTACACATGCTGACGTTACTCAAGGCTCTCACCGTAACCGTCGATCCACGTCGATAACCACAAACTACGAGGCGGTTAGTAACTCATCTTCCGTCTCTTGTAATATAGCAGCATTGTGCACCGAACACTATCAGCCAGCAGCCCAGATGCGCGTTTCCTTTCTTATAAAGAAGCAGCAGTTTCATGGATGATTTGACACCCAATATGCCCATATTAAATCAAGTCAAAAAAGAAGCCCCTTTATTCCGGTGTCGCGGGGAGCAGTATAGCTTTTCGGCTTCATCTTAGTATTATTCTTTCCGACATTTAGCGTGGCCAAAGCCCTGTTTCTTGGCACGTGATCTTTTCCTCGTCAGCAAATTTTATAATTTCGTTCTATTGCTACAAACGTTTCGTCCGGACTAAATTTTTATGGCCATCTGAAATTGATCGGCTCATTTTTTCCCTCTTGCAGCATTGCTTAAAGCGTCAGCTGGGCAAGATGCTCGACTAGATTAAACCGCCAGTTATTTATTTGAAATAAACAAGAAAACTGCGCATTTTTTTTCTGACAGCTGATTTTGTTGGCAGAGGGCGTTATTGAAATATGCTTCGATAAATTTCTCGTTAAAATATCAGAGGGAAGGCCAGCAGTGCTATTTTCCTGGCCTTTGAACCGTGAATAGAGTCGCTTAAAACGTAATCTCGTGGTCTCAAACTTAATCATGTCAGTGCTCCAACTTTTTTTATTCCAAGGTGTAGTTTATATTTCTGCGATTAAAAAATAAAGCCAATTTATTGCACCAAGAATCCCCAGTTGCCACCGCATGAATAAAATAAAGAGCGCGCCTCTCTTGAAGGAAAATAGTACTAATCAGCTGACCGGAGAACTTGAAACAGATGACACAAATTGTTGGTGTTTTACTTGATTGCAACAGAACCCACGCTTTCACGCCTTCCGTCGAACTTTCTACCCTCGGCCCCAAGCTCTGTTCTGCAGCCAAAGCGTAAGCT
The DNA here is from genome assembly GCF_013339745.2 of Dermacentor silvarum. Classification (NCBI taxonomy): domain Eukaryota; kingdom Metazoa; phylum Arthropoda; class Arachnida; order Ixodida; family Ixodidae; genus Dermacentor; species Dermacentor silvarum. Next base: position 216,127,348 of record NC_051154.1, read on the forward strand.
CTGACTCGATTAAACAATTTGTTTTATTCCGATAGCAATTATATGGACACTCCAAGCGGATTTCTGCCATCGGCGTCGTCGTCGCCGTGAGGTTCCATATAAATTCGAAGGGCGATAAAATCATCGCCGCACGCCGTATGCTGCACGTGCGAGTGAAAGCGCGTGAGGGCCGCGCGCTTTCACAAAGACCGAACGCACGGCGTAGAGCAAACGCGACGTCTTTCGTCGTGCGAAAGTTTAAGCAGCTGATAAAACTACTACCCTTACAACGTATAGCTCTCTACTAGTAAATTTGCTATCGCAATTGATGCTTCGCCTTTCGGGCGAAGTTGCGACTTTTTTTTACTGTTTTGTCTTTTACATTCATTGAAAGCATGTGGGAACACGGACACTTCCGTAGACACGTAACGATGCTACGACTGAAGACAGTGGGCCCGCATTTACGAACCTTCTCGCTTCATCGCGTGATTACCACACGATTTGAATATTTCCTGGTAGCGCTCTGTCGACCCGGAAGAAGGTCACTCGCCAGTGAAGCAGAGAGTACCGTGCCTGCGAATCTCCTGCATTTGTTCGAGGTACTTGGGAGCGCGCAGTTCCTACCATGCAGAGCGCAGGGGAGCGTCTATGCGCACGGATGGGCCGCGACGTCTCCGACATAAGCCGAAAGGATTACTTATACCTGCGCTCCACCCCCTTCCCCACCTCTTATTCCTCCGCTGCTACTGGTTCCGGCGGGATGGATTGAAAGGGCAAATCTGATAAGTCCAGCTCCAGCTCCCCTAATAGGATGCCCGAGGATGCAATCTCGCGCGGCCTTTCCAGTTACGAAATCGGGAAAGCAGGGGGGGGGGGGGGGGGGGGGGGGCTGTCGGGACCACCGGGTAAATGCATTTTAAGAATGCCCGAACTTGTTATTGTCACGCGCCTGCGCTTTCCTCGTGCCTTGACGAGCTGAAGACCTCGACTTCGCGTGCCCAGGCCTGCATAGTTGCTGGGAAGCGGAGGTCAAACTCACAAAGCTATTCGTTTTGTAATTGCTATTTTCTATTGGCCGGCTACCTTCGCTAATAATACGTCCGACATCTTGATTGTCTGGCCAGCTGCTTTTACGAAACATTCTAGCGCAAGAACGCTTTTATGAATACGGGGCAAAATTAATTAAGCTGCGCCGTTCGTACGCAATTTATTAGCCAAAAGGTTCTTAAGCTAACATAAGGATGTAACCAAAGCGGTATCGCACTTAACTTACGGCATCGTATGAGAGAGAGAGAAGGAAGAGAAGCTCGGATTAAACGAGAAGGATTGAAAGAATCACGGTAAACTAATGGTATGGTCGCACATCATGCATCTGCAGTCGAGGCTATAATCTCACGGCAACTTACTGCATACCGCTTTTCGGCAACTTCCTTTTCCGGAATAGCAGCTTGCTGGGCTAGTTGGTTCATTGAAACTCGTGTAACAGCGCGAAAAATAACAAGGAAGGGACAAGGAATAACACTCTGTCTCTATTGTCGTCCCTTCCTTGTTATTTTTCGCGCTGTTACACGAGTTCCTTTTCCGGGTGTCTCTTACAGCGCCGACAAGCGGCACCGCGCTCGCCAGTTCACCGCACCACCGTCAAAAGAATGGTAGTGGAAGTGACACACATTCTTCTCACATTTCTGCGAGATACATGACTGACGAACACACGGTGACATATTTGGCGCAGAAAGAGACGTTCAGACGGAGCAACTGCCGGCCAGGTCTGCCAGGCTAATTAACGAAGAGAGTTACTAGCGCGAACAAGGCTAACCGAAAAAAGTTGGGACAAGACAGAGCGCTGGACTTCAATTGATAATTTTTATTCGCATAATCATGCAAGAGGCCACCGTATGCTGAAATAAATACGCAGGCAACGCATAAACGAATGCGCCACATAGGAGAAAACGAAAAGCGCAACGAAGCCGATAAGCGCCCACAACGAGCCATTACAAAGCACTGACAAGGTTCTTCTCAAGGTACAACATTTCTTCATCAGTGTGTAACAGGAATGGTGCGCTTACACATTCATCAGCACAATTTAAAAGGCAAAATGCCTCAAATAATTTCCTATCTGACTGCCTAGTGAACCGTCTGAGCACATGAGTGTTATGAAATACCGGGAGCAATTACATCTTCGGCATTGGTCAGCCAAGTGGCCAGCGCCTGCTAGAGCACTTATAGCGGTCCGTTGCTCCCTAAGCCGATTATTGAGGCATTTGCCCGCTCGTCCTATATAGATAGCACTTCCCACAAGAAAGTGGAATCTTGAAGACCACCCCCACGTTGAACTTAACAAAGCGGGTGGCACGCTTCTTAGTGCATGTATCTTTCGTCCCGGCGTTGTTTACCCACCTGCACATACTCGCGAGCTTTTGTGGGGCTGAAAAAACTACACCAACACCGCACTTGTTCGCCACCTTTTAGAGCGCAGCTCTTAGGCACCCCTTCCTGCGGCGTCCCTCGGCGTCCCTCGTAACCGAGCGAACGAGCACAGCGAAGGATGAAAGAGCGAACGCGGATCGCAGCGGGGAATGAAAGACGGCGATAGCGAAGAGAGCGTGAGGAGGGAAGCGGAGGAGGAGTATGCAGCGGAACCATGGGTCGGAAAGCGGTGGAGGAGAGTATGCCGAAAGTGTGAGACGAAAAGCGTAGTGCCGTGCAAGACGGGCTCTGCGGCGACTATGGCTACGAGATGGCGCCACAGTAACGCGCGTCGTGTGTTCACCGATGACGCCACCAATACCATATATGGAAACAAAGCGCTGCATGAGTGGAGGTCTGTCTGCGGCGGCTGCTGTGAATCACGCCTACGTGTTACCCACGCGTTGCCTCTCACGATCTCCCGATGAGCGAGGCAGTCGCGCAACACTTCGCTTTGTTTGCAACGTGCCGCACGAGACAGATTGTCCGCGCCAGCCAATATATCGTGAAATGAAAACACGTATAGAGCTGCGCTCAAATTTCGCATTAGGGACTATCGTAATCGTCGGTGAATATTTTTTAGGCGCTGGGACACCCCGCTGGGACACAGCAGGTGTTGTGACGCTGACGGCCTGGAAATTTGGCCAATTAAACATGTTATTCATAGTGTATCCTCGGTCTTAGAATATATGATTAATTTAATGGTTTCATTAGGCACTTTTCCTAGGCGTCTTCAGATAGCCAAAGTTTCTGTTATTTTCAAGGGTGGAGACAAAAATAACATATCAAATTATAGACCCATTTCTATTCTGCCAGTTTTTTATAAAGTAATTGAAAATCTAGTACATGAACGGATAGTTTCATTCTTAACCAAGCACTACATTATGACGCCTTTCCAGTTTGGTTTCACAAAGCAGCGTTCAACCGAAACTGCTCTACTAACGCAAAAAGAAATCATACTTGATGCATTCGAAAAGGAGACATATACACTTGGAATTTTCGTTGACTTTTCAAAAGCCTTCAATAGAATGACTCACATTACACTAATTAAAGACTAATTAAAGAACTAGACCACTATGGTTTCCGGGGTAACTTCTTAAATGTCATAAAATCATATTTGAAATACCGACAGCAAAAAGTTGAAATAAATGGCTACGCGTCTAATTTTAAAGAGTTATCAAATGGCGTTCCCCAAGGTGGTATTCTGGGTCCGCTACTTTTCAATATTTATGTAAATGATTTGGTGAACATATATAATAGTACAACGTTCATTATTTATGCAGATGATACAAGCTTGTTTTTTAGGGACTGCGATTTGCATAAACTTGTGCACAAAGCAAACGATGTCTTGAAATCACTGAACACATTGAGTATAAGGAATTCGTTAATTATAAACACTTCTAAAACAAAATCAGTACTTTTTCGTCCCAAAAACAAGCCCGTCAACTGCGATTTGACACTAACGATTGGCACGGAAACAATTAAAATTGAACCTATAGTGAAAACCCTGGGAGTAATTTTTCACGAAAATATGCTATGGAACAATCACGCTGAGCTTGTTCACTCTAAACTTTCTCGTGTCGTCGGTGTCCTATCACGTCTGCGCTTTCTCTTGCCGCAAAGGATCAAACTTCTACTATATAATTCTCTATTCTTATCTACACTAACTTATTGCTATCTGGTATGGGGCACCACAACGGAAAAGAACTTAGGCAGAATATATAGACTACAGAAAAAAGCTGTACGCATAATTACAGGTGTTCCACGTGATGCACACTCTAAACCCATATTTGAAACCCTTAACTTACTACCAATGCCTGAAATTTACAATTCTAATTTGCTTAAGAGATATCGTACTTGCAGAAAAAAGCATGATTCTTTTCTCATTGACTTAGCGCATTTAACACCATGCACCTGCCCGTATAGCATGCACGCGAGCCTCTGATGATTGGAAAATCCCTTACACACGTACCAACTATGGTCGCCAAATGATGAAATATTTGCTGCCACAAACACTAAACAGGTTTTCCACAAAAATTGAATGATACCATTCTTTTTCTACAAACATCTTTTTTTTGTGCGTTTCAGAACAAAAGCGATATAATACTCAAATACATGTTTACCACTGTATCATAAGTACTTATGATTTCTTGTTGATGTTTGCTATGTGTTAAATGGTGTGAAAGCCCTTGTCAAGCCTTGATGGCTTTTGGCTTTCACCCCACAGCATCACTGTTGTGACTGTTGTACTGTCTCATCTGGTGTTGAAATAAACTGATTTGATTTGATTTGATCACTGGCACAGACACTGGGGCGTGTGTTATTGCCCCGAGCGGCTTAGGCCCTTTACGAGGCTCTCATGCAGTGACAGACACCAAGATGTCATCGGGATACCCGGCCTTACGTAAACGGCTCGTTTGTTGCTGAACGCTGCAGGAAACCTGGGCCCGTATTCACAGAACAGTTCTTACGCTAAAATTGTTTGTAAGAGCAGGTATCAGCGAATTGTGAAGTTCGACATATTATTACCGAAAGCGACCGGCAAATAGTAAACACCACTTACGAAAGAAAAACTTTGTGAATTCGGTCACTGGTGCTCACAGGATTTAACCACAGCAGCTCTCAGGCAGTTAGTAGCTATGCCTCTTTTCAATAAATGACAGTTCCTTGTGTTGGATGTACTGTTGTGCCTGGCGGTCCTTCGGGACAAAGAATGCCTCACCGACAGACGTGCAGCTGCGGAGTGCTGTTCACGCTTCATCGTTTCTCGAGGCCACGGAGCGTCACCGTCACCCGGGACTAATGGAGGAGCAATTAGACCACAGAATGCAATGAGAAATCGGCCTCGTGCGTCGCTAAAACGGCACTGTCGCTCTTGGTGTGTTTCCGTGAGGACTCCGACGGGGCTCGGCGGTAGCTTCCGCGAAGGCCAGTCTCCTGATGAACAAGCTGACCGTCACGGTGAGGCCACTGATTCTTCCAAGGGGCCAACGTCGAGCAGTTCCGCGGGAACAGCTTCGACGTTTTGTTCGCAAGGTGCCACCCGTTGCCTGGTATGTGGGAGCGATCGAGCAACATTGGAGGTGGAGCCCGGCGGAAAGGCGCCATATGATGGGCGGTATTTTGCGAACGGTCGACGATTGTGAATGACCGAGAAGAACCACAGTGAAATCCCTCGACGAGTGAAAGGGGGAAATGAACTGATAAAAAGCACAACTTTGAGTGTTGTGTAGACGCTCGTAGATGTAAACGCTAGGACATGCAAAGAAGTTATCATGTAGACGGCTCCAAGAATCATGGAGCCCTTCGTGTAAAATGCCATGTACAGTTGTATTTAAAACCTTTTCGGATCACTCTGGACCTCTCCTTCTCCCCGGCACCTGGCATGGCACCATCTATGGAACCTTCGTGGCCGCTTGGCCGGACACTCAGACTTCGCAACAGTACTCTCCTAGGAGCAACAAGCGCTTGCTTGACTTCCATTCCGCGCATGCGAAGTTAGTAAAAACAGCCATAGCTATACTAATTGACTGAGAGCTGATCTGGTTAAATCCTGCGTGCGTGCGTGCGTGCGCGCACGTGTGTGTGTGTGTGTGTGTGTGTGTGTGTGTGTGTGTGTGTGTGTGTGTGTGTGTGTGTGTGTGTGTGTGTGTGTGTGTGTGTGTGTGTGTGTGTGTGTGTGTGTGTGTGTGTGTGTGTGTGTGTGTGTGTGTGTGTGTGTGTGTGTGTGTGTGTGTGTGTGTGTGTGTGTGTGTGACAGAAGGGCACTTTTACGATTTCCTTTAACAGGATTGGCTACAAGAACTCTTGCAACGATTGTTCACTCCGTTCATAAAATGTATATTATTTATATTATTTAACAGCATCACGCTTCTTCGAGCAGTTCACGGGATTTCTGTATGAATGGTGGTACGGGATTTTATTCGCCATTTCGTTTTTTTTATGTCATCGGATTGACGTCCCGCTTCGTATCATAGACAGGATTGTCGTCCGTAGTACGCATACGTTCCTCCATATCCGTAAGCTGCAGGATGAGCAAAACCGTGGGCACAGATACCACGTCGCTTCGACTTGGTGCTGAATTGAACCTATGAGCAATATAAAAGAAGGCTGCGGTTAAGAACACTCAAAACTACAGCGAATTGTCCAAGAGCAACAAGTTTTGATAATTAGAAACGTTTAGGCGTTTTAGCGCTGTTTCATCTCACATGGATAATTGTAGCCCTCAAGTGTTTGGAAAAATAATCTTCCGTCGCCCTATGAGCGAGGAAAAGCTCAAACTAGAAAAATAAATTATAGAAGTGCTCAAAACACATCAATGACAAACTGGACGGTTGTCAGGGACGGACACCACACTTCTATCTGCAACCACCCAATAGAGTGTCATGACGAGCTTGAAAAGTCAGGTTATTGCACGCACAGAGAAACACAGCCTATATAAGACACTAAGCAGTAGTTTGCAGCACAGCAATAACATTACTGCCTTCACAGCAGCGTACGCCCAATACAATTATGTACTAAAACTGGTCAGTGCAATTTGAGATGACAAATCAGAAGGCTCCACAAAGATGAAATCACGCGTCATCTTCGGCTATCCGCTGTGTCCTCTGACCAATCGGCTGCAAAAGCACATTCCACCACTTACCCGCGACAGCTCGAGCGGCGCAGATAGGCATCGTATTTATGTTTGTAAGACAGCTACCTCCCCTCGTAGAAATTACTTCTTACGTCGGCAGCTGCGCCAGCTGTTAAAATTTTGTGAATCGACTTACGCTTACTATTGGCGCAAGTACTGAATTTCGCACTTGTTCTGCCATTACATTTACGCCTTTTGTCGACTGCAACGCTTGTCTTTGCAGTGGCGGGCATCGCAAGCTTGCTGATCTTACGAACAGTTTTGGCATTGTCAATGGGTTTTTTTTTTTCGTAAGATTTTTCTTAAGTCAAAATTTGTACGTAAGTTCACTCAGTGAATTCCGCTCATGGTCCCTGGACCCGTATTTGCAAAAATCTATTACGCTAGAATTGTTCGCAAGAGCAAATTCCAGTCAAGCCTGATGCTGGACGTATAATTAGCGAAGGCATCGAGACAATAGAAAGTAGCACTTACGAACGAAAAGCTTTGCGAATTCGACCCCTGGACTGGAATCACAGGAATCACATACACAGGAAGCACAGGAGTCATCAGCACGCACAATGAGGAGCCGCCTGATTACGCCATGCACGCATCTCTTAAAACGTGAACGCTGTTGCGCCCCGCCCTGCTTTTTTTCCCGCTTGGTTTATAAGAAAAGCGACCTGCTTAATGAATTTACTGAAATACGTGAACTGAGCCCATACGTTCTTAGAAAGTCTTTTCCTCCGATTCCGTTCATTTCTTGCCACTTGTCGTGCCATTTAGCCCGGTGACAGCGAGGGCGCGACTCCAAACGAACCAATATGACAAAGGGCAGGATGAATGGACAATGCAACTAATCGTTACAAAATACGGTCCCTGTTCGTCCTTTCACAAATTTACTAGAATACCCAACGTTTAGTCTATAGCACAAACGGCGTTCGAGGTTGATCAGAGAACGTCACTGACGGGCGCGTACATGCGATACGCTTAACCATTGCAGTAAAAAATGAAGCTGCCATTAACTTTGACTGTAGGCATCGCTATCTACCATTCGAACGCAGCATAGAAGTCTGAAGTTCATTTTTGGCTCACGTAGCTGCGTGACCCCTCAAGCCGTATAGAACCATAAAGCTAGACACATCTATACCGATGGTTCGGTCTCATCTACCAGCTCTTCAGGTGCCCTTGTCATTCCGGCTACAAAAACTACAATCAAATTCAAACTGTAACACATGACAACATCAACGGCGGCAGAGCTTGTTGTCCTGCGGGCTGCAAAATACCTCCTGCAAGAGACACCTCGGAAATGGGTCATCCTTTGCGACTCTATAAGGCAGCACTTCAGAGTCTGCATTTTGCCCTTTATCACAGGACGCATGCGCAGCTGGCATATAGGATAAGAGAATACCACCATCAAGCTATCCCTCAAGGGCATGAAATTATATTTCAGTGGCTACCTCGACATACCAGCATTGCTGGTAATGACCTCGCCGAAGAAGCCGCCCGGTCTGCCCACCTGAAAGCCCGACCAGTTTAAATCCCCTTATCCAAGACCGAAGCTCTAAGAAAGCTTCATATCGTGGCTAAAGCTATGACAGACAAATATTGGCTTTCTCTTAACCTCCCGAAGTGTCATCTTCATAAATTGACCCATCCTTGAAGCTACAAGTGCCATCAAAAGTTTCGCGCTCTGAGGCGACAGTAATGTGGCGCCTCTAGCTCGGGGTGGCACTGACAAAGGCCTACTCGTCCGCATTGAAATGGGGGATACGCCCATGTGCGACTCTTGTGGAACTATAGAAACGATTGAACACGTCTTATGTCTCTGTTCCCAGTACGACGTCGAGTGTGAAGCTCTCCGGACAGCATTGAACCGTCTGAATTCTAGACCATTTTCGGAAATGAAATCCTTGTAGCATGGCTGTACGCGTCGATGGGACAAAAAGCTGCAAAAGCATTGTTGCAGTACCTCAAGTAGACAGGTCTTGGCGAGCGTGTATCGACTCGGTGCAAATTTTCAAATGTGCGCGCAACTGTGTTCTCTCCATCTCTTCCCTCTCTTTTCATCCCTATACCCCCTCCCCCCAGTGCAAGGTAGCAAACCGGACGTGCGTCTGCCTTTCCTATCTTCTATTTCTCTCTCTCTCTAAATCTAGACACGTGCGTGCGATCAGCAATGGAAGTACATAGCTAAAGGGGAGCTAACCAGGATGGAGCTCCTCCTAAAGCCCATTCACAATGGGCAATAAGGTGGCCAACGTCGACTCTAAAGTTGAGAGAGAGAGAGAGAGAGAGAGAAACGCAAAGGGAGGTTAACGAGACATTATCTCCGGTTGGCTACTCTGTACTGGGGCAGGGGTAAAGGGATGCGATAGGTGAGAGAGAGAAAAAAAATCGTCCGGAGTAGGTTGCCCTGATGCACTGAATGGAGCCGATTTGAGCCTGTTTTAAATTCAAATCCAGCGCTAATACAGCTCCTCTAACGTGAAACCTGGGGAAGTGCGAAGCAGTAATGCGCCGGTGCTGGAGTAGCGCTGCGCTAATGCACTGGTAAACTCAGCGGTAATGCAGTTCCATTTAACGTGAAAGCTAGGGAAGTGCAGAGCAGTGATTCGCCGGTGTTTCCCTTGTGTTTTCCTTGTGGTTATGTTGTTTTATCCTGTGTTTATCTTGTGTTTAGGAATCCATCATTCATTTTGACAGCTTTGCTAAGGCACAGCTGGTGGGAAACCGCCACGCACATGAAGCCAAAGCCTTTACTGATGGTAGTTAGAAGCGATTTTAACGAATTTCTGTTCATTAATGCGCTTAATGCTTGATTATTCCTGTCTTTTAAATTATTCTGAATCATGTTAGTTTATTTTGAACCGTTTTTGATCAATTCTGCACTTGTTTTTGAGCGTGATCATGCGGTAGACGCCGATGCCGACAGCCCGCGCCCCTAAAGTGCTTCGCACTTAAAACACACACACACACACACACACACACACACACACACACACACACACACACACACACACACACACGCACACGCACACGCACACGCACGCACACGCACACACACACACACACACACACACACACACACACACACACACACACACACACACACACACACACACACACAAAACAGAACTGTTTCTGTGGGCACTGTCATGCAAGCGGCGCTCAATGTGGATCACGAGTCACTGACGTGAGCCTACATGTGACTATTAACTGTGACTGAATGCATTTATCTGGAGCGGCAATGACCGGTAAATTAGTAAGATTACCCGTGATACGACATTGTGGCAGGGGCGTTCACCTGATCTCGCCCATTAGCTTGCACCCACTCGACACCTCTATTCGTTTGCACCTGTCGCCTGTTCTCCAACGTGAAGCACATTGCGCCTGGTAACTACAGTAACCAACGTGTACTCATAATTGGCTGAAATGACCGACAACGCTGATTTCAAGGCCCTTGGTTGCGAATAAATGATACCGCATCATCTACGTGGCTGCTTTTTCTTTGAAGTTGAAAGGCTTACACTCCGCACTACCCGTAGTCAGCTAGGTAAAGGACTTTTATCTAAGAGAAAGTTGTTGGCCCAATGCGCTCGGACATCGCAGCAGCAGAAATGGACAAGAACGCTGCATGCTACGGTTTCTGAAGCCAGCCGTACTGAGTGATAGCTGAATTGCCGGCAACTGTACGAGGCGCGACGAGCCAAGCAGCGCAAATGAGCTGAGCCAAGGAAGTGCGTATTGTGTCATGCCACTGTACGAGTCAGCGAACGAAGCTGTTGGTCCGTCCTGCTAGTCGCGGCTGGCTTTACATAGTACCAGTGGAGATGTGCGGGTGGAATTAGAAGACAACGATCCCGCTCGACGGTACAGTCCCGTTTCCACCTTCCCAGTACGCTTCGGGAGACGAGATCCACTTAGGCGTTCCCGGGAGAAGACTAAAAGCGGTAGCAGCTGCAACCCTTCAGGCACTGTTTGAATTTGTTGGCAGCCACCACGCGTTTTCCCTTTTTGCTCTCGCATATGGCACATGACCGCGTGATAGCGTGGCAGGAGCGTCGTTTCAGAGGGAAGAAAGAAAGAAGGAAAGAAAGAAAGGAAGAAAGGAAAAGGTGGAAAGAAATAGGCGGTTGGGGAGGAATGAGGACCTGGATATGCATGCAGAGAAGAACCGCGGCCAAACAAAGAATAACCCCATCGCCTGCGGAAGGATCGCTGAAGGATTTGAAGAGAAAGCGCCGCGCGCGTTTCGCGCGTACTCGAGACCGGGGCACCGAAAGTGGCTCGGCGGCCAACCAGCTGGGGTGGCGACGGCGGTGCGAATTGTGCGCCGCTGTTGACGCTCTCCCCGAGACGCGCAGCCAATTTCTCGGCCCCAGCCCGTCGTCGGCACACGAAATTCGATTACACTAATTGGAAGACCATGTGATGACGGCGCTCTTAGTGCTCGCACACACGGCGAAGATGGTGGCGGAACAGCAGAAACGAAGCGAGGAAAAAGAAAGAGGAGTGGAAAGGGCGGAGGGAAGGGTGAGCGCTAAACGTGGTCGGTAAAACTGGGCGAAGCAAATGTTCGTGTCCAGATTGGGCCGCGAGTCGTGAATCAGTTAAGGCACCACCGGCCACGGAAGGAGGAGTTGTTGGGGCATGAAAATTGGTCAGCCCTGGCGTGACTATACCGCGTGCTTGCGGCGCGCCGCGTTTTCTCCCCCATCGACTTCTCTCGGTATTGTTCCCTCAGGAATAATGGTTGAATGGGAGTTGCTGAGAGAATTTGCGGGAGCGATAAGCGCGGAATTCACGTGCCTTCTTATAACCGTCTATCGCTGCTGTCCGTATATCGCTCTCTTCGCGACTTTCCTTGCTACCGACGCAAAATTTATTAAGGCCTTAGATGGCTTATGGGTCGAAAAATGCGACGACCATCCGGCGTTATGGCACCAAAATTCAAGCGACGTCTCAGGTGACGTTTCAGACACATTAAAGAAACTGTTATCATGAGTAGAAGCAAGTTCGAAATGACTATGGAAGCTACGAACATAGCCACATTTGGTGACGCATGCGCCAGTAAGCCATCAATTTATTTATCAATAAAAGAGCTCGATTGCCTCTGTTCGCGTTGAACGGATACCCTTCTGAATAATCAGTGTGGCCACAAAAGTGTCTACGTGTGGTTTTCCCGGTTTTATTCATATTTGGCGAGCAATGTACATGTATCTTATGGCGTTTTGAGGAGTATAAGTACGCCTGCGAGAACTGGAAATAAATCTGTTGTTGTCTAATGTGCCTTTCCATGTCCCTCTCATTCTGCCTGCGCTACAAGAAAGTCGACGAACGAAAAAGAAAGAGAAAGACACGACCGTTCTAACTTGCCATTAACTACGTAGAACCAGTGGCAATGTCTAGGCAACCGAAAAAGACAATTAAGTAAAGAGAAAACAAACAAGTAATGGGAAGGAGCAACGTATTCGAATGAGAATGTCAAAGTAATTTAATTGATGTGAGCACGCCGGCTTTCAACTTCACGCTCTTTAGCGTATGCTAAAGTGACTGTCAATATCTTTTTCCTGGTTTTAATTTTTAGTAACGACGACACGTATAAAAACATTCGCGCAGAGACTACCAGAGATGATTAAAAAGGCGCAGTTTCGCCCGAAAGGCAAAGCATCAATTGCGATAGCAAATTAGTAGAGAGCTATACGGAGTAAGGATAGTAGTTTTATCTGCTGCATAAACTTGCATACATTCGCTTACTAAGTGAATTAACAAGCCTGGTGTCAGCGCGCACAAGCAACCATGAATATATTACACGCGATGACCGCAGACAACCACTGTCAAAACGCTGACGTGAGCAAGCGCGCAGCAGCAGCCAGCGAAGGTTCGTGCGGTGTATCGCTTCAACGGAAACTGAGCGGCGAAAGCATATCGCATACAAAGGCAAGAGCCGTGTGGATTTCGCTTTCAAGATACGGTTCGCGTATCTTGAAAGCGAAAGATTCGCGCGCTTTCACTCGCACATACAGCATACGGCGCGCGGCGACGATTTTATCGCCCTTGGACTACATACGTAACCTCACGGCAACGGCGACGACGACGCCAACGGCGTAAATCCGCTTGCTTGTCCATATAATTGCTATCGCATTAAAATAATCAGCGACAATTTGTGTGGCCATAAGCGGTCACACACACACACACACACGGGCACAATTCGAATGGGTCTACAGTTAAATCTTCGTTAAAGTTATTATCTGCAGCTGCTGTCGAATACCGTTGCGAAGCACGCTGGCGAGAGGCCTCACGTGTTAGAAGCCAATATTCAACGGAGCGCCCGTGCACCATCTCTGGCACACGGAACGGCAGAACCGAACAGAAAAATACAGCCCAATGGACGGGACGTAAGAAAGGGACATGCAACGACGCTAAATAGTAGTCAAATGCTTATTCTTTCACACAGCATGTGCATCTACTACACAAGACATATAATGAGAAGACAGAACAGAAGCACGCGTAGAAGTAATATGGGAGAAAATCCCTTCTTTGTAAAGATATCTCCTTGGAAGGAGTGAAATGTTGGGGTTACTTACGCATGCATGACAACTTTTCTGGATGTGGAAGGCCGGTTGTTAAACAGCGACATTTTCTATCCCTTCCTTACGTCTTGTCTATTGCAGTGTTTTTTGTTTTTTTTTGTTTTTTCTGCTCAAGTAACAAACCAACCAGCATAAATGCGTACGCTTCTGCAGAACGACGGAATGCTATCACTTAAAATTAATTTACTTTTTGTAGCCTTCCAGACCACCTTTATTAATTCGTAGGAGTGAATAAGCGAAAAAGTAATGATAAAATCATAGAACCCGCCCTTTCCACGGCTACACCGTAGCATAGGCACAAAGACACCGCAAGCAAGGTGGTATTCACTTCAGGCTGGACTTGACCACTTCAACGACGTGGGGCTGCTAAACGTCTTGCCACTATTATTGAAATGATTATTTCTCCTGAACGCCAGAAAAGTGAGTTTGCCTACGGGGAACTAAATAGAATGAACGCAGCGAAATTGAAAGTAAATGCCATTTTTTATATTGAATTGATACTTAATTCAGGGCACATCGCAGAGAATATCACGAATCACAACCATAACATTTCAGGTCTATTTTACAAAGCTATTCTTTTCTAAAACCTGCTTATGATTGGGTGGCCGCCTTGATTAATCATAAGTTCACTTCCCGATTGACTGGCGTACGTTCTTACGAACCGCTCTTGCGTACGAACTGCTTTGTGATAACGGGCCTTTGCTGGCGGTTTCCAGCTAATCACTTTTACGTGAGATGCCCGGCACGTAAAAGTGACGAGGTGGAGAGAGAGAGAGAGAGAGAGTTATATAATAAAGAAGGCAGGGATGTTAACCAGTCAAGAGCCCTGTTGGCCACAAGGCAGTGTCTTAAGCCCGTATCTCTTTAATTGTGTAATGGCGGATTTACCACGGAGACTTCCACCTGCACTACACTACTCTATATATGCGGATGATGTTTGTATTTAGGCCTCTGGTACATGTGCTAGCCTTGTTCAATCAACTTTGCATGAAGGCCTAAACATCTTGGACAAATTCTTAAAAGAAAGAGGAATGGAGCTGTCTTACAGTAAGACGGCTGTGCTACCATTTACCAGGGGATGCCTAAAAGACTTTCAGCTGTGCCTTAAGGGGCAACGTTTAGACATAGTAAAACAACACAAATTTTAGGGGGTTATACTAGACAGACAACTTTCTTGGAATGCTCACATTAAAGCACTCGAAGAACAAATAAACTCAACAATAAATGTTCTTCACCGCGTAGCAGGCACGACATGGGGAGGGTCGGTTTCTTCTCTACTGAAAGTGCATAATGCACTTATAAAGCAAAAAATAGCTTATTCTTCACCTGTTCTGCATGGAATCTCCCGTTCATCTGAAGAGCGACTTCAACGGTTAATAGCTAGGAGCCTTAGAGTATGCTTAGGTGTTCCCCGAGCAACCTCATGTTCCTTAGTAATTGCAGAGGCACGTCATCCTCCATTCCCAATTATGAGGACGGTTGAAATCTGTCGACACTACTTTCGCGTTTCAGTGCAGCACAAAAGGCACCCACTAGCAATTACACTTATTGAGAGAGACAGGGCGAACATCAATACTGTGATTCAGGTGCAAAAAAATCTACTACCACACAACGAATTTTGGATCTCAGGTATTTCCTACCCTCCATGGCGACTTGTCGCCCCAAAAATTGAACTTTCTGTTGACGGAATTATTCGCAAACGAGACATGTTTATGCTAGCAGCCCAACAACTTGCGCTGTACCAGATATACTTTCGGTACCCTGGATATATTCAAGCGTATACAGACGGTTCTTGTCAAACAAATTCTTCTCCAGCAGCCTTTGTCATTCCAGAATGGAACCGAATATAGACGTTTAAACTTTCTCACACGACATCATCAACTACAGCAGAGCTTTTTGCTATATTGTCTGTGTTACGATACATAAGTTCAACGCAAAAAGGGAACCAATGGGTCATCCTCTGTGACTCACAAACAGCTTTGTCGTCACTTCGTGGTGGCATCAGCAATTCCCAAAACATGGCGTTAGTTTATGAGACACTAAAGGAGCTCACAAAAGCAAGTGAAAAAACTCGCACAATAATGTTCCAATGGTTACCTGGGCACTGCAATATCCCTGGGAATGTTGCAGCAGACATGGCTGCTCGACAAGAGCATATTAATACCGACACACACGGTCTCCCTCTAACGCAAGGAGAATTGCGACACATACTAAGACAGATCTCAGTCCGTGGTTGCAAAGCGACATAGTTTGATCAGAACTCGAAATCTCCAGATTTATTTCACATTGACCCTGCACTTCAATTCAAAATCCCGTCCACATTAAATACAACCAGGGCCTTCGAAACACTCATTCACCGTCTGCGGCTCGGTACCGCGTACACAAAACATTTTCTACAAAAAATATCAAGAGCTGATAGTCCGGAATGTACTTGTGGCCACGCGGATGAGGATGTGCAGCATCTTCTGTTAGAATGTCCGCGACACGATACACACAGACAACGTTTAGCACGTTATTTAGAGACATTAGACCGCAGGCCCTTCAGCCTCAGGAAGATATTAGGTCCTTGGCCAACATATTCGTTGCAAAGACGAGCGTTAATGGCCCTCCAAAGATTTCTAGAAGCGAGCAATCTTCTCGGAAACTTTTGAAAAGAGTGTTTATTTATCACTCTATGGTCAATTCGACACCTGGGTTGATGTAGTTTCCTTTGAATCGAATCCATGCTATCTTATGTGCCGTGATTTTAGTATACTTACGTGGCCGGACTTTGTGTTTACTTTAGTGCAGCTATGTGACTGAACTTTGTGTGCCCTTTTTCTGAGTTGACTTTCAGTATTAGTGTGGTATTAGTGCACTTATGTGACTGGACTTTGTGTTATTGTGATTTGGAGTTGACATTTAATTTTAATGCGTGTAGGTTCATTCTTTTTTCTTTCATACCTCTATGTGAAAAGGAGTAGCCGGCGCCAATTAAAGGCGCCAACATCTCCTAAATACCATATAATAAAGAAAAGCCCTGTTGGCTACCCTACGTTGGGGGAAGGGAGAAGGGGAATAGAAGAGAGATAGAGGGGGAGAGAGACATGCAGGGACAGCACTTCGGAGTCAAAGGCGCTCGTACAAAGCAGACGCCCTCGGAAAGCACAACAGTGCCTTCACTGCCTTCTTAGCCGATGATCGGTGGGGACGGGGTTCTAGTATTGTCTGTTCACTCAGAGGACGATCATCTAGTTTACCGAATGCGTCGGACGTAGATCGTGCTTGAAATTGAGGACACTGGTACAATAGGTGGTCAATGTTCCCCTCGCAGCCGCAGACATCACATGCAGGGCTGTCAGCCATTCCAATTAGAGCTGAAAAAAATCTTTCGTGACGGTAACTCCCAACCACAACCGACACAGAAGAGACCCGAGTTGCAGCGAAGGGTGCAGTCTGTGTGTGCATTTTGGTGCACCTTGCATGTGCGGTATTCCACTCAGCTAACGAGAGTGTGTGTGCTAGAATGCGAAGCTGTCTCGCAGGGTCTGTCCTTGGGAGTGGAATGGGAACGAAGCGAAAATAGCCAACAAAGGAACGCGTGTCAAGAAGCAGGTGATGCGCAAGGACGGCTCGCTAAACAGGCGCGAGACGATCGGGAGAGTGAACTTATGAGCATACTTTTACAATATCAAGCACAAAATATGATTCAGAATGTTTCAAAGAACGCGCTCGATATTTCTTTAATATAGGGAACGCGAGATACCTTAAAGCCGCCCCTCACCATGCCGGCCCCATTGGAAGAAGCTGTAAGCACCGTGCAGGGAGCATCATACCTCGAGAATCATAAAAAAACTCATTAGTATCGCAGTCGAGATAGATAGAAATGAAAAGTTGCGGTACGATGGCGCGAGAAGCCAAGCTATACCCTCCCCACAAGGATCTATTCCGTAGACTCGACAGCACTTCTCCCTATACCTTCTCCCACATCGCAGATGAGGGCCCACCTCATTTCTCTTCTCTGCACGACTCCCGCCACCGCTATCCACCACTTTCTCTTCTCGCCTATATTTTCTTGCTGCGCGGCGCATTAATATAGAGGTGGTTGTACGAGCTCTGCGTTTCACGGAAAAGCTTCCGAGATCCCACCGGCGCACTTTTGAGCCATTGCAATCCACGGGAATGCCCGAGTTGTTCGCGCTGCTAGCAGCTATTTGTGCGTTGCAGGATTTACACACGTACGATGCGGCAACGCCATGTGTGTGACGTGATCTCCCTTGCGGGCCTAGCGGCTTCTTCGACAACAAGGGCGCGCGGGGTTTTGCGTAATACATTGCAGACCCGATCGCCACCGCGGGACCTACACGTCGCGATGGTCAGCTTGCAATGCCTCAACCAGGTGAGCAGACCTTTATAAACCATTTCCTTAGAATAGCTTGAAGCGCAACGGCATTTGTTTTAATATAAAATTAAATATTAATTAGACAAATAATAATTAAACTTACGTTAACCTTATAACCGAAAGAGTCAGATGATCGATCTTAATGCGAGACTTGAATCCCGTCGTCCGAAGAGTTCGTAACCACCTTGACATTTTCAAAATCACTGCTAATTTCTGCGGAGTAATGAATTCCGCCCCATTTCACCCCAAAAAGTGAAAGTGAAGTGCCGATGCGTCCAACTGTCACGTCACTAGCAGACGCTCATGATAGACGTGACTGCGTCCCCATCACTGTCGGGTGACCATGAAGCGAGGGAGATCGCCGCTTGATAAGAACGCTGAAACACCCTGCATACAAAGCCCCCCGACAGAACTTCACGAAATTTCATTTTAGCGGATCCGTGTAGTGTGGCATCCCAGGAAATACAGTCGTCCATAATTAAGCATGCGACGGGGCGCGCGCAACAAATGAGACATGTCCGGTCCCTGTTCCACAAACCGATGCACGCAACAGTATGCGTTTGCCCTGCGTTTACCCAACAGTTTGCCCTGCGGCATAAAGCATGTGAAGCCGGCAATGTTATATGTACATGTATAATTTGTTGTGTTCGATGAAATCCAACATTATATATGGTGCGTACCACAGATCCACAGATGGTAAAGTCGGGTGGCGCGGTTTGTGTGTATCCCCACTTGACTGGACACGTAGTCCAGGCAATATTGAAACCGAGCGCCGCGGGAGCGCAGAAAAGGCGGCCCCGCTATCATATCAGACAGAAACGCCCCGTGACGACAAGCGCAAGGAAGTTGGAAACCGAACGTCTCGGCAGTCGAGGCAGCAACTGATATGGCACGCTTTGCTTGGAAAGCATGTGCGGCTGTGGGTCGGGTCAGAATTTCCGGAAACTCTGCCATACTGCAATTCAAACTTCGCCACACACTTGAAACCGCACGGCACCACACCTACCGAGGCATTCCTCAAGGCGGAGTACCAAGTCCCACCCTATTCAACCTCTCACTCATTGGTCTCGTTGAACGTCTGCCAGCTGCGATCAAGATATCAATGTACGCAGACGACATATGTGTATGGACTTCAGGTGTGACACGTCCACAGATACGTGCAAGACTTAAAAACGCTGCTACTCTGACAGCTGTTTACTTCCGCAACCAAGGTCTTGAAATCTCGTCAGACAAATGTGCACTGGTGGCCTTCACTCGCAAACCAATGACACCCGATGCCATCTCTATAAATGGTTAGGTCATTTCTTATGAGAAGGCTCACAGATTTCTGGACATAATCATTGACAGAGATCTCTCATGGAGCCTACACGTGACCTACTTGAAACAGCGCCTGACAGCAATCTCCCAGCTTTTCCAGTTTCTGGGCGGAAAGACTTGGGGAATGTCATTGCATGCAATGTTGGAACTGTACAGGGCTCTTTTTCTGGGCTTTCTGATATACAGTTTGCCCGTAGTGATCAACACTTGCAGGACAAATCTTCCTGCTCTACAGGCTATTCAAGCTCGGGCTCTTAGAGTTTGCCTTGGTTTGCCTAAATGCGCATCAACAGTGGCGACTATTGCAATTGCCCGAGATCAGCCCATAGAAACACACATAGCGGCTGAAGTACTGAGAGTGCCTATTAGGCACTTTGCCCGTGCTCGTGCCCATCATCTTGCAACCCTACCGTCAGAAAGGCCGCAGGCATCATTTTGTACTATGATTTCAGATTATTACACCCGCCTTCCATCAGGGTTCACCCCAGAAACTAAGCCATCGATCCCTCTATGGTGTTTAGCTCAACCTGCAGCGCACCTCACCATACCAGGAATTAAAAAATTGAGCTGTCATCACCTGCTCTTAAACAGCTAACGCTGCTCCTTTTGCACGAGAGGTACGCCGACCACGTACACATTTATACAGATGGATCAGCAACTCTCCAGTGTTCCTTTGGAGCCGTGGTTTTCCCAGCGAGAGCCACCACCATCAGTTTCAAGACCTGTCACCCAACACAACATCGACGGCTGCGGAACTTGCAGCTCTTCGAGCAGCACTTCGTCTCGTCAGCCAGGAACAACCTCGAAGATGGTCCGTATTAAGTGACTCGAAGGCAACACTGCAGTCTTTACTATCAGCGCTGCGGCGCGGACCGCACAAACAACTGGTATTCGAGATTAGAGAACTAATCCATGCCTTGGCTGAGCAAGGACACCACGTGACATTTCAGTGGCTTCCAAGTCACTGCGGCGTCATAGGCAACGAGCACGCCAATGACGCTGCTCGGTCGGCTCTTCAAGGCGACAAAGAAGAGTTTAAACCGTTATCAAGGACAGATGCCGCTAGAAAACTTCGAATGATCACCCGCAACATGACGTTCTCCATGTGGAACACACGAAGTTTTCAAAGCAACCGGCTGCACCACCTAGATTCTTCTCTTCGCCTCCGCATACCAGCTGGTCTCTGCCGACGCGAAGCTACCCTGCTTCATCGAATATGGCTAGGGGTAGCCTTTACGAAGCCTTTGGCTTTCAGAATCGGATGGCCCGACGACGCCCCGTGTGATGACTGTGATAGCGAGGAGACTCTTCAACACCTTCTATGTGACTGTCCTCTCTACAATTACAGAGACGATCGCTCGCAAGTGCGATAGCACGCTTTGACCAAAGACCGTTAACAGAAGAAACCATTTTAGAATGCCGACATCACAAGACATCGCAGCGGAGGGTGACGAGAGCTCTGTTGCAGTTTTTAAAGCCTGCAGAATTGGACAGGTGGCTGTAGCCTGAACTGATGTTTACAGTGCTACAAGTGCTACTGTGCTGTGTAGTGATTGTATGCGGTGACAGTGGCCGACTGTGATTGTGTACCTGTACTCCCTTTCTTTCTCTATCTCTACTTTCCAATCACTTTACCTCCCCCTCCCCTTTCTCGCCAGCGTAGGGTTGCAAACCGGACTTTCCCCTCTGGTTAACCCCCCTGCCTTTCCATTTTCTTCTGTCTCTTGCTCTTGCTTTCCCACATTTATTTAAGGGACGTTGCCATCTGACGCGCAGCGGGACGCGCTCAGTCTCCATAATTGCCTCGATGGAGCTTTGGAATCTGATGATGAATATCTCTAACCACATGTGATTTTCAAGATTTTTAGAAGATGTGTGCACATGAAAATGTCACTGCCTCCAAATTTTACATTTAGACAACTGCCTCAAGGCACCAATAAATAAGTTAGTTATTTAATTTTTTAAAATTAATCTTCTGAAGCTCAGATTATTAGCGGCAAAGTATGTCCACCTCGCCTAGAAACTTGTCTGTAAAAACGCCACATTCGCAGCACTTTTTTTTTCATAAAAAATATGCATGGTCTAACGAAACACCCTGTATAGAGATGTGGAACTCGGTATATTAATACGGGATAATGTTAACTCTCAGTGAGTGAGTTCGAAATTTATTCTATATTAGAGCGCAGCTCTTAGGCGCCCGTTCCTGCGTTGATCGTCGGTGTCGGCATTCCTCGGCATAACCGAGCAAACACGTAGAGAGCGGCGCTCAAGTTTCGCATTACGGAGTATCGTAATCGTCGGTGGACTTTTTAAAACCAAGCTGCCAGTACTAACCGTGTAAATTTTGTGTGTTGGCGCTGTTTAACAAACGCGCGCGCACACACACACACACACACACACACACACACACACACACACACACACACACACACACACACACACACACACACACACACACACACACACACACACACACACACACACACACACACACACACACACACACACACACACACACACGCACACACGCACGCACTCACCACGCACGCACGCACGCACCACGCACACACACACACACACACACACACACACACACACACACACACACACACACACACACACACCAAAGCAGCGCCATCCCCGCAACGCCTGTTTGAACAGCCCAATGAACGCTCTCTTCGTTTATAGGAGGTGACTTTTGCTTGGTTTGAAGGCGAATAAACATTGCCTACAGTGAGAGGCTTTCTTTATCTAATTGGCTGAGGAGTGGCTAGGAGCACGGAGAGGTGGAGAGGGTTTCGATGGGACCGAGCTAGTGGAGTGAAAGTAGATAGATACCCGAGTGAAGAGAGTAGTGCCGGCGTCTTTAATTGGTCCGCTTCCCCTTACTTAGCTTGCGGTGGCTCGTCGACGATGAAAACGGCGCGCAACAGTGCGGTAAAAATGCAGCTAAAACTTATGCGCAGCGAAGAGTTGGCAGAATGATGTCATATACGTTCCGAAAGGGCTCGGCAACGTTGTACTGACACGCTTTTTTTTTTTTTTTTTTTTTTTTAGCGCAAAGAAATTCTTTCTCACCGGCAGATCTGAGTAGCTAGCGGCAGAGCGATCGGTGGGCAGCCATCTTCTATTCCTTTCAGAACGGGACAGACTTCGGCTATTAAAAAAAGAATAGTATGTTCGGCATATTAATGCATCTTTAGTGCTCACACATCACTCTGACGTGGCTAGCTTACGCGGTTTTGTGGCACCGTGTTACAGACGGGTCAAGTGGGCGCGGCCCGAAAAATTTTGCGGAGGGCTAATGATAACAGAGGCGTAGAAATCCGAATGATCTTCTTTTGTGCGGCCTCATCAGTGCATAATCAGTGTGTACACGTCATTTTGAGACGGATAGTTCTCACAGCTTTTGTGACGTGGCGTGCAGACAGACGAAGAGGGCGCAATACACAAGACACAGTTCGTGTTTATGGAAGAGAAGGGTCCAGTGGTGTAGTGGTGCGTTCCTCCACGATGAACCTATCTTCAGCGTTCTACTTATTCTGCAATATCGAGTACAACATGTATGTAATATGCCTTGTTTTGCGCTTCAATGATGAAAAGCTCTAAGAAACATGTCGACCTCCTTGGAAAGTAGGTTACAGTTTGCAGAGTAGAACGGGTACAAAAAATTACGATGTGTGGCGTTGTACATTTAGCAAAGTGCGAGGCAGGTTGAACGCTGCCGGCTTATCGGTGGCAACCCCAAATACAGAGCATCGTGAAGTAATGTTCTGTTTGCCCAATCGATCGCTGCGCGCGTCAAAACAAAAAAGAAACGTTTGTTTGCGTAACCGATATTTCCCTTACAATGTTGACGTAGGCTCCACTAAGAAAATTATAGACGTTGCTGCCCTGGCAAAAAAGGCATATTTTTTGTTTTGTTTTGTGAGGACTTCATAATCGATGTGTGTGGGTGTTTGAAATGACGGAGTCGGGTAGGACGCAAGATTCAGGCCATCAGTCAGCAAGCGCGTCAATATGGCGATGGCATACTGATGAGTACTCAGCTGAGAAACGTATTGTTTCGCTACTGGGTATTAGAGAGTTTTGGAATATATATAGCGCACGCGAGCAAACCTGTAAAGACCTTACGTACATAGAGAGATAGCGTTCTATTCACTGTTCATGCTCTGTACGTTTGGGTGTCTAACGTGCGCTATATGTGAACGTATACCTAATTTGGCGAGTAGAGCGTATGCAGCGTTTACGTACGTCAAGAAATATAGCATTGACAAACATAGTCGACATTGTATATTTCAGCTTCAGTGTAAAGTTGTGAACTGTCGTGACTTCATTGTGTGAACTGTCGTCAGGTGGCACTACCTCCGCTTATGTTTTGCGTTAGCGTACTAAGGTCCCATGCTTGTGTTAAACGAACGTAATGCCCCGTGAATTATTCTGAAACTGTCAATTGATACGTACAAATTATGCGTGTATGCCCTCCAATACCGTTACTCAGCGGTCTGTCTGGTGCCTTTAATGCGTTCACTGGTGCTGAAGACGTTAAACGACTATTGCTGACGTTTCTGCTCTCTCGTGAGCCTAAAGTAAGCTCTAATGTAGATCAGCCTTTATTGTTCAGTCTGTTTCTTAAGTTCTTTAGCGGCTAATGTTCCTTATATTAATTACGACGTCTTTTGCTTAGTGTTCTTTGAATACACGCATGCATGCTTGCTCGCTTACTGCCATTTTTTTTCACTCATAGTTTTCATTTAGCGCTCAAATTGTTCTTGATCACTCGTGCTACACGAACACAGTCTCCAACTGCCATAGCGTCGGGTTCGATCGTGCAGAGAACCCAGACGCAAATGCTCGGTGTGACGGCTAATATAAAAAATGTTTCACAATGTGCAAAGATCACAAGAACACTTCTTACACCCTCATGCGCCAACATTCATATCTCAAGGTGTGTATCCTGATAGTCTAGTTGAGATTACGTGAGATTACTTTATGTTCCCATTTGTTTTATGTTATTTCTTTTGCGAACTGTATTAGTGCATTTACGTGACCTGAGTCTGACTTTTTCATTCTTGTCCCCTTTCTTTTGTTCCGTTCCATCCTATTATTTTATGTTTAGTATATCTTTGTTCTGTGTGAAATGCAGTAGCAGCCGCCGCCTAAAGGCGCCAATATCTCCTAAATGGCATGTATTCGAACAAAAATGGGGGGGGGGGGGAGAGAAATTGAATTGGGCCGGTGATGCTGATTAGTGATGCTAATGCGTTCAGCTGACAACCGGCGGTCTATCAGAATAGCAGAATAGGCGCCAAGTAAAGGAAAACGTTGCCGGGGACGCAGCGAACCAGGTGGTGTGACTAGATTAGAAAAATTTCAGGGATCGGATCGAGTCAGCAGACGCAAGACATGTTTAATTAGAGATCGCTGCGAAGAGATGAATTCAAGAAGAAGAAGAAGAAGGAGGTGGAGGAAGTGGTGGTGATGACGTAGCCTACACCCAAGAGGAAGAAACGAAACGTCAGCCCACGTGCTTCCGTGGCGTCACTCCTTATGAACTCAATTATGAACTCAATAATGCTAACCTAAACCAAGCAGTCTGAGGGCCATTGCAATGGCATCGAAAGGCAAGCGCAGCCACGCTCGCCCGTTCACGGCACCACCGTCAAAAGAATGCCAGTAGAAATCTCACGCATTCTTCTCACATTTCTTCCAGACACATGACTGATGGACACTTGGTGGCATATTTGGCGCAGGAAAAAGACGCTCAGGCGGATAAATTGCCGGTCAGGTCGGCCAGGATATCCCCGCCTGGAGCAATATTACCACCACCACCATATTACAAACCAACTAAATGTCTTTATTTCGAAACTAATTACGGAAAATAAAAAAAAACTGCATAATATATAGTTTATATGGCCTGAAGGCAAGGCGACTAGCACCCGTAGTGTTAATCGGTATGGTATATGATCGCGCTGCACACGGTTGCAGGTGTGGTTCCAATGACGCGCATAGGCTCAGACCAGTTCCCTCGGCAGCCGGTATCGTCTAAGGGGCTGGTCGACGATGTCGTCGAGCGCCAGCCGACGACAAAATGCGCGATCCTTTCGCATAGGATCGTTTGTCGACTGGTCGACGATGTCGTCGAGCGCCAACCTACGACAAAATGCGCGATCCTTTCGCATAGGATCGTTGTCGAGGGCACGGAGAGCTATGAAAACAGCCCTAAAAGAGAAATGCCGAAAAAAACTGTCAGCCCTTCCATTGGGGTGGAGATGGAAGACCAGCGAAGCTGTACTATGGTGGGAATTGTGTATTTCCAATTATGACTATTAAGATGTGATGGTGTAATTGGTTATATGAACTATTAAAGAATGAGAAATACATATGATCCGGTGGTTTTCATTTATTTAGTGACCACAGGGACCATGGCCGTATGGTCGCTACGGTACACCACCATAGGGTGTACGGAAAAGGTTGGCACGTTCTTCATAAACACGTCACCAACGCCGCGCGCGTTTGGTGCGAAGGCGGGCAAAAGGCCACCGCCGTCGACAACAGTTCTGCGCGTTGTTTGTGTGACTGCACACAAACGCTGTCAAAACGCTGGCGTGAGCAAGCACGCCAGCAGCAGCGGGCGAAGGTTCATGCCGTCTATCGCTTCAAGCGGAACTGAGCGGCGAAAGCACAGTGCATACAAAGGTAGGAACCGTGTTGCAGATCGCTTTTAAGATACGGTGCGCGCGACCGCCCGGCGCCGCGCAAAGTACAAGTTGCTCGCCGAGCAGAAGCTGCAGTCCCCTCCCTCCCGCCCTGCCTTCCCACTGTCCTTCTTTCGCGTGGGAGATTGAGTCGCCAGTTCCCCGTGGCTCGTTGCATTGTTCCTCAGAACGAACGGCACGCGGCCGGGCCATGGCGAGTCGTAAGTGCAACTGATAAGAGCGCTAGCGCGATGTCTGCGTGACGGAACGGCTAAACGTCGTTGTCGACACTGTTAGGGGAGAGGCGGGCGAGAGCCCAGAGAGAGTCGGCGGCACAGGCGGCACTAGGCGGCACAGGCCGGCAGGGCTGCGCGCATGCGCCGCAGTGGGAGAGCGGGCGCGCACGCGCACAGTCTATCTCGATGCCCTCCTCGCCCACCACTCCCCTTCCACTGGGAAGTCGCGTTTGCTCTCCGCCGTGTGTTCACTCCCCGTGAAAGCGCGCGTCCTCGCCCTCGCGCGCTTTCACTCGCACATACAGCATACGGCCAATGAGATTTTTTTTCTACATCCGGACGCGACCATCGAAGAGTGAGCCCTTAACAGCTTGGCTGTAAAAAAGCCGTGGCTACCGACACTCCCAAATTATGACAGAAAAGTTCAGTATACGTAACATCCACGCGCGCAAGTTTCGCTGCCTATCACACTCTGACATCGTATCAGCGTTCATAACTTCTTGTTGGCTTCTGCTCAGCTGATGAAATAGCGATGATGCCTCGCACCAAGTCAAGAGTTCGTTTTGCAGGTTCAGGGTGGTCGCATTCGGACAGAGGCGAAACACACAAAGGCGCATATATTTCAATTTTGAAGGCCGGTAATAAATCATAGGTTGCTGACATCAAGGCCTGGAACACCTAAGTACACTGTCTTTCATAGCCCAAGTGGCA
This sequence comes from Dermacentor silvarum, assembly GCF_013339745.2. Classification (NCBI taxonomy): domain Eukaryota; kingdom Metazoa; phylum Arthropoda; class Arachnida; order Ixodida; family Ixodidae; genus Dermacentor; species Dermacentor silvarum. The sequence goes on from NC_051154.1 coordinate 216,154,347, forward strand.
CCTCATATAAGTCAAGGCTAATTGGTCAATATCACCACAATGATCAGCGCCAACGTTTCCACAAATTTACCAGCCCCATAAGAACACCCGTTCAAATGCACGTCAGAATACTGCACATCACTGTACACGGAGCACATAACGGTTCAACATTCGAGCTGGTTTCGGATTAAATCTGTTCAAGTCGATCTTCCTACACTGACGCAGTTTGTTCGTAGCCGTCACTGCACATATAGTACCAGGACATGGTGGGGGTGGTGGTATCCAAGAGGCGACAACACCGTTCTGTAAACATGCGAATGCGGCCTCGTAGTATAGGAAGCGAATTGCGGCTCAAGAGTAGCAGTGCGTTAAAATTCCAGACGAATTTTGCATGTTGTAAAACCTAATCAGTCAATTCTTATGTTCACTGCAGGACGAAGGCCTGTCCCAGCAATCTCTAATTACTCCTGACCTTTCATAGCTGATTTCATAGCTGAAGTTGTACCTGCAAGAGAGAGAGAGATTAGGAAGGCAGTGATGTTAACCAGTCAAGAGTTGGCTACCCTACGCTGGGGGAAGGGGAAGGAAGACACGGAAGAGAGAGAGGGTGCCCACCCTCTCTCTCTTGTGCATGTAGATCTCTCTCTATCTTGTGCAAGCCGGCCGTAACTTGTGCCGCGAGCCGCAAAACCGTGGGCCGATCCTGGCGGCAGTGCAGAAAGGGTCCAAGCGCAATGGCGCACACCCCTGTGAACTAGCAAATCAGAGCCTGGCTAAGTCTAGCTAAGCATGGTTGGGACTACTTAAGCTTAGTCAGTCATCGATAGCTAATCAATAACCAATCAATAGCTAATCAATAATCGACCAATAATCAATAAATCCAGGAATTGCTGCGGATGATTTGGGAGTGCTTAGCCTATAGCCCAAATACGTGGCCAATACCTTGCGATAGCTAATCGACAGCGAACCAATAGCTAATCGATAATCGAAAATAATCAATAAATTCCGGGAAATGCTGGGGATGACTTGGTAGTGCTTCGCCTAGCCCAAATACGTGGCCAATACCTTGCGATAGCCAATCGATAGCCAGTCCATAGCTAATCGATGCTCAATAAATAATCAATAAATTACGGGAAATGCTGGGGATGACTTGGTACTACTTCGCCTAAGCCACATACGTGCCCATTACCTTGCGATAGCCAATCGATAGCCAATCAATAGTTAATCGATAATTGATCAACAATAAATAAATTCTGGAAAATGCTGGGGATGACTTGGTAGTGCTTAGCCTAGCCCAAAAGCCAGGACTAGCAAGGTGCCCATCAGCTTCGCTGTCTTTTTAGCATTGCGCCTCCAGTGCAAGCTACGCATTTTTTTTTCGTTACTCCACCTTATTTTCTGCCGTCCTCGACAGCGCTTCCTTTCCCCTAGCACCCACTCTGTATTTCTAATGGATCACCGATTATCTGCCCTATACGAATTACGTGGCCTACCCAGCTACAATTTTTCCTCTTAATTTGAACTGCCGCTTCCCCCGTTTGCTCTCTAATACACACCGCTCTATTTCCGTCTCTTGACGTTAGACCTAACATTTTTCGTTCCATCGCTTGTTTGAGCGGTCGTCACTTTTCCTCAAGCTTCATTTGTTAAACTCAAAGTTTCTGCCTCATATGACAGTACTGGAAGAATGGAATGATTGTACACCTTTCTTTTCAATGACAGCGGTGAGCTCCGGGTCATGATTGGGTAATGCCGGCCATGCGCTCCGACCCATTTTCATTCTTTTGTAAATTTCCTTCGCGTGATCAGGGTTCCCTGTGAGTAGTTGACCTAGATAAACTTACTCCTGCACACACTCTAGAGGCTGACTGTCGACCATCAATTCTTGTTAGCTTGACAGGTTATTCAACATTGTCTTCTAGATATTAATCTTCAACCTACTCTGACACTTTCTCGGTTTAGGTCCTCAATCAATTGTTGCAATGTTGCAATCAATTGTTGCAACGCTGTCATCAGAAAGCTTAAAGTTGTTGAGATATATGGCGTTGATACTCGCTCATAATCGTTTCCAGTCTAACAGCTTGAATATTTGTTCTAAGCATGCATGTGAATATCATTGGAGATACTGGGTCGCCATGCCTGACCGCTTTCTCGATGAATATCTTCCCACTTTTCTTGCGGATAATTAAACATGTGAAGCCGAACTATCTCTGAGGCGGAATGGAAACCTGAGGAGTTGCGGACACGTGCGCTGTGGTTGAACGTAAATGTGGAAGTTATACATAAATGAAAGAATTTTTGAATTGTCAGCCGAATGCATTCGGCTGACAACTCTATAAACTCAAAGCCGTGATGCTTGCTGCATGCTTCAAGCACCACGGCTTTCATGTGAAGTTCGTCCATTACTTCAGTACAATCCATACGATATGCACCTACACCGATAATTACACACAAATGCCGTAGCTTCGTCCGAAACGCACTGATTTAAGTGACCGAACTGGGCGCCGCCGAGAGAGCACACAAGACAGCATAATTCGAGCGACGCAAATGCTGATCTTGCTGATACGACGCGTTTTGGTGACCACGCTTAGCGTCGTGCACGCATAACGTTGTTCACTTCGCGATACCAGGCCACTGTGGCCGGCTTTTTCGCGCCGTCATGTTGACCTGACTACTGCGCAGCAGGCGCGGAGATCGTCGCCGGCTGGAAGAAAATTATTAATTGCGCTGAATTCACAAACGCCTATGAAGGGTTTCTAAGTGAGAGAAGAAAAAGATAGAACGAACATCGCACGATGCGAATGAAAGACGTGAGTAGCGTCATTTCGCCCAGTACTGATGTTAGTCTGGGGTTTAAAATAAGCTTCTACAGCCAATCATCAGACCACGATGGCTGTCGTCTGGTCTACCCGCAGCCTGTTGGCCTTCATTGGCTCTGCGCATGCGAAACAAAAACGTAGTGGCATCTATTGACCCTTTTCGCGGAGCAATTTGTTTTATAGAAACGAGATGGCGCTCACGGCGGCGCGCCATACGTCTCCTCAGCGATCGCGCACGAATACGAAACCATTACCGCTTCTACATTGCTTCTGTGCGATCAGCTATCGGAAATGCAACTGAGTTTTCGCTAACACACTGCGCTCCAATCATGCTAGATTGAATCATGTGGATTGAAGACGTGTGCAGTAATTGGCTGCAAAAAATAGTGACTGGTATGTTAAGGAATAGAATGAATCTGTGTGGCCAAGTTCGCGGACCGCTGCTGCAACTGTCCGAACGTACGTGTTAACGGCACTTCGTGATGTACGGCTTTCCTCGAGGATACAGAAATTTGCTCATCCGCCAGCCTTGTATCGCTAACCTTCAAAGAAGGGACTTCATCCCCAGAACCTCGGCAAGAGTGAGCACCACTCGTTAAACAATGACAAAGGGAGTAGCGCCGCTTCCTGTCATAGTAAGTTTCGCGCAGGTTATCTATACACATTTGTCCCAAAAGGCAAAAAAAATTTTGCCCACTCTATCGCCGAGGTATCAAGAATAAGCGAATGTGAGCACACTGGAATATTTGCGCACTATATACGCACAGTAAATGACGGACTACACCGATGGCGCACGAACGGTCGAAGCTGATCGTTTCGTGACGGTCCACAAGAGTAAGCGAGTTACTAGCTGTAATATATATTTGCTACAGGATATTACAATGTACAAAACAGCAACGTTTCAAGCCTTGTGCGCAGCAAGAACAAATCTATCGGAACTGAGCACACCCGCGAGCGATTAGGTAGAAAATAATCAGATAGTGGCCGCACCGAGGAACTTCACTGAGTCAAACTGACAAGCCACTGCTTCAAAATATTTGCCGAATAAAGAACAAAGAGCAAAACACACTAATCCTGACTGAATTCATAGCGGAATGTTTGGATAACTTGGAATACATATTTAGCCCCGCTTTAAAACAAGCACCATATACGCTGCTTGCGCCGTTTGAACATAGCTTAATCAGCTCCGAAAGCGCTTTTGCATGTTCTCTGAAGCTGTGATCAAAGCTTCGTGTCGTCCACCTAGTCACCGTCTACGATATCTCCGAAAACAGAGGTTTTCTAAGCCGCGCCGGCGTCATACTCTTCCATTGTAAACAAGGAGGCAACGGAGGCAGTTGAGGCAAGCAGTGGACGCGTCACCACGTAATCAAACATGGCAGCACCCACGGGATCGCCGCGAAAAGGGTCAATATGATTGTTATGCTGCGCGCTTTTTTACCACAAACGAAGTGCATAACAAAGGTTATATACAGGGTGTTTCAGCGAACACTTTCAAAAATTCTTAAAGGTTGCCTGTGGCAGATAGCCCAATTCTAGTCAATGAGTTGGTCTACTCTTCAACTCCAAAAGAACTTTGGAGTTCCAATTTTGGAGACCAATTTTCGAACTTTGCGGAGAAATGCATTGGCAGTTCCAGTTAATTTTGTGCTTCAGTGCATAAAACTACGTTTTGTTAAGAAAGTATAACTGGAACGCCAATGCATTTCTCCGCAAAGTTCGGGAATTAATATCTCGAAGCTGGTGTCATCTAGAGAATTCGTTCCAAGTGGATCCGCCTTGCGAACTACACGACTACAATTCGTAAATTGCAATATGCGCCATCAGGTAATTAGTTAAAAACTTAATTAGTGCATTTTTGTTAATTATGCGATAATAAGTGTCAATTTTTTGTGCAAGTAATGTCCGCCTCTTCAAGTACACCAGCTGAAGAACTAGAATTGGGCTAGCTGCCACAGGCAACCTTTCCGAATTTTTGAAAGTGTTCGCTGAAACACCCTGTATATATATATATATATATATATATATATATATATATATATATATATATATATATATATATATATATATATAAAGTGTGTGTGTGTGTGTGTGTGTGTGTGTGTGTGTGTGTAGTGCGTTATTGTGTGTATAGTACGTCATTTAATTCGCCATTTATTTTTTATGTCATCGTATTGACGCATCGTTTCATCAAATCGACAGGATTGCCGTCCGTCGTACGCATACGTTCGCTCGCCACAGGATGAGCCAAACCATGGGTACAGACGTACACTACGTCGCTTCGACTTAGTGCTGAAACTATGAGCAATATAATTGCAGGCTAGGGCTAACAGCACGGAAGACGACAGCGAATTGTAAAAGAGCAACAAATTTTGATAATTAGAAACGTTTAGGCATTTTTTCGGTGTTTCATCTTGCAAGGAGAATTGTAGCCTGAAAAGCGTCGGGAAAGATAATCATCCGCAGCCTTATGAGCGAGAGAAAGCTCAAAAAAGAAAAAAAAAATGAGAAGAAAAAAAAACGATAGACATGCTCAAAACACATCAATGACAAACGTGACGGTCGTCGGGAAGAACACGACACCTCTACGCTTCACTACACTTACTACCACCCAATAGAGTGTAATGACGAGTATGAAAAGTCAGGCCTGTTGCACGCTTAAAGTAACACAACCTATCAGATATTAAGCAGAAGTTCGCAGCACAGCATTAATGCTGCTGCCTTACATAGTCGCGCACGCCCAATGCAATTATGCACTAAAGCTGCTCAATGCACTCTGAGATTACAAATTAGAGCGCGCCACAAAGATGCAAGCACGCGCCAACCTCGGCTATCAGTTGTGGCTCCTGGCCAATCGGCCGTATACACGGCGCGTTCCACCGCTTATCCGATTCAACTCGAGCGGCGCAGATAGACATACAGTTATGCTCGTAAGACTGCTACCCCCCTATCGTAGAAATTTCGTCTTGTGTCGGCAGTGGCGACGGCTGTTTGGGTTTTGTGAATCGACTTACGCTGACTATTGGCGCAAGTGCCGATGTTCGCACCTGTGCTGCCATTACACACATGCCTTTTTTCGACTACAGCGCTCGTCCCTACACTGGCGGGCATCACAAGCTTGGTGATCTTACGAACAGTTTGGGCTTTGTGAATAAGCTTTTTTCGTAACTTACGCCAAAATTTGTTCGTAAGTTCGCTTAGTGAATTCCGCCCCAGGTCACGCACACTTACTTGCCTTTCTAGTGAACCTCAAGGTCGGTGCGCACACCAATGGGCCTCTACGTGCTTTCGAGCGTAAACCAAGAAGTGTTTTCAAGTTTATGCGCGTACATCAAGAGAAATGAAAATTAATTGTTGGAATCGGTTAATGCAGCTTAGATATCGGGTGACACGCTGCTCATTATACAAGGCGGCAAAAACCTTGGCGTGACCTCTTGTGTGTGCCCTGCAAATGTAATTAATTTATTCATCTCAATTTTCGTAAGCCAGATGTAAATGAGCACTTTGATGCCCTCTCGCCGTCCGACGGCGTTGAAGCTGTGTCTGCGAGATCTTGTGCGCCCTGAATACGTAGGAAAACTCGGCGGCCCTATTTCGTCTGTCGTCGCTCCAAATAACGCAGCAGAATTCGACAGACATGGTCACGCATGCACTGATGGCTTGCGAAAAAACGCAATGTAAGACGACATTTTCATATGAAAAATAAATGAAGCGGCTTCGTTTCACCAATGCACGGTTTTGAGAAGCGGGAGTTCGTAAAACACAGGTCTTTCTTTCTTTCTTTCTTTCTTTCTTTCTTTCTTTCTTTCTTTCTTTCTTTCTTTCTTTCTTTCTTTCTTTCTTTCTTACCTTCTTTCTTTCTTTCTTTCTTTCTTTCTTTCAGACAGGCGTAGCGAATCTAAAAATTTACCCGAATGGCGAGTTTCGTGCGTCGTGTCTTGATGAAATCAGTACGTTAACTCCAACAGCTAGTAGTGTATCGGCTGGTTACAAGTTCACGTGCGCTACTAAATTAGCCGGCGAAATTCGTCAGACATTAAAAGAGCAATAAAAAATAAAATAACATGGCGTGGTTTCTGAATGTGCCATTTCGCAAGCAGCTTTTTGATGATCTAGCAGAGCATGTTAGAACCGCGCAACTTCATAGAGCGATCCAGCCACCCATGCAATAAAAAAAAAAAAAAAAAAAAGAAAACAGAAGCCACATACTATATAAGCATACTGTAAGCATGTCATGTATGACAACCCCCATGCGCCCGAGCAAGAGGAAGAGGGAAGGATTTGGGAAAGAGAAACTTCCGATTGGCTAATGGAAAACTAGTCGAGAGGGGAATAGATTTGTAATCGCGTAATTGAGGATGACTTGTCCTCAGGTAAGAAGAGCGTGTAAGGGGGAAAAAAAAAGAAAGAAAGACGGTTGCAGACGTAAGCATGAAGTGATGGTGCTGCATCTGGCGCCATTTTCGAAGTTGCATTAGTAGCGTCGTGAATATTTCTATGCTGCTGTGTGGGCACAAATTGCTATTTAATTCTTTTTTGCTTAACCCCGTCTTTTTGAAGCAAGCCTGGCTTCATTTCTTTTTAGTTTTATTTTTCTTGCGGGTTTTACAGTTGTGTAATTCCTCTTTTTTTTTTTTTTTTTCAAGCGCTAAGACAAATCAGACCGCGAAGCCTTTCATCAGGGGCAAAATTCTACTTTGAAAAGCCAGGATATTTCGCTGCGGCGATAGAAATTGCTGTTCACGCAGACGATCAGGAGCTTATGAAAATTCGCCGCAATAATTTCTTTTTTGGAGGGAAATGGGTGTCAGCACTTCCTTACGTCCTTACGCGTAGTCGTTTCTTTTTTTTAAATTATTGATATTTGCATTCAGGCTTCTATGGACACCAACTCATTCCGGCGGATACCTTTGTACGCTTAGAGGAATTGCAAGGATACCATGTGCCGATCATTATTATCATTATCATTGTTATTATTACTGCTAAGGTATGGCTTATGCGATGCTCCTTTTGGTGAATAGGAATAAGGATTTAGCATCCGTCGCAAACGGTACACGTATGCAGTAAGCTAAGAAGAAAGGAGACACAAACGTTCACCTCGTACCATCCGTTCAGACAATAAAGAAAAGCGCATATTAAGAAGGCGTGCTACATATATCCACACCGTCGGTCGGTCCCGGCAGCTGCTATAGCGTAAGGAGAAGGCAAACTTAATTTTCACCCATATATTAATCTCCTGCCGCCCTGTTCTGCAGTGCCTCTTGCTTTCACCAGTCATCCTGGCGGTAAAATGGCTCATCGCGCGTTTCTTGCGGCACTGCGCGTCTGTGCACATGCACTGCAGCGCCGGCCGAACTGCACCGAGCAGCTCGACCGAGCTAGGGCTCTCTCTGTGTTGCTCCGGTCGGCTGCGGTCGCCCACCCCTGAAATAATCATGGCGTGTCGCGCGCGCGCGCCGCTCTTGTCCCCCCACGCTCTGCCATTGTTGTCGGTTTCGGTTTCCAGGGAGACCGGGCGGTGCAGTCGCGATGGCACAACTCTCGCGGCCTCACCTTTCTCCCTCCCCCTCAATTTTTATCTTTATTTTTTGTCTCCTCCGTCCACTGCAGGCCGGCGCTGACCCGCCGTGCGCTGACTGGTCATCTGCTGGGACAGCCGCGCCGGGGTAGAAATTCTATGCCCCGCCGAGGCTTGCCCTTGACTGGCTCAGCTGAGCGGGTGATATGCCGCCTGAAAAAAAAAAAAAAAAAAGAACCTTATTCGAAGGTGCCCCGCGACGCCTATGTTTGTTCCTGTACGGTGTCTCGGTCCTTCGACATCTGTCCTGCAAACGATTGCGTCCCGAAGGCAGACAGTTGCGTCATTGGTCATTAAATTGGATACCACTTATGCCGTTGGTACGTTGGCTTGAGCGGGAGATCAGAGTAGGTTGCTCACAGGTACACTCTATCAAAGGAAAATGAGATTTTAGAAGGGAGGCTGATAAAGGCGAGTCATGATTGCGCACTCGTGGCAGAGCATCACAGGCGTTGCGTCAGGACCCAACGCATTTGCAATGACGAGGAAGAAAGCAGGGGAAATCAGAAAAGCTTCAGCGGTGGCGGTATCAACCGACGTAGTGCTAGTTTCCTGATTACTCGAGGCCCTCTTCAGAGCACACTATGCGCCTTGAAAACTCGGTGCTGAAAGATCCCGGTGCTTAATTGATGAACATTTGGTGACACACCTATACTAATAGCGTAAGAGATATTCAGGCAAAATAATTGCTCGCCATGCACGCCAGGCTAACCCCGCCTGCTGCAACACCACCCCCACCACCGCCAATCAGCGACGGTGCCTGCACGTACTGCCTGCATGCAGGGCCTCTTCGAGCGCTTTTGCAACCGATGAACCGCGTATAAGCGACGATTGTCAAACATTTGCACTATAAAGGCAACTGTCGCTTTCAGAGACGACACTGCTACTTCTGGCCAACGCGGCAGTACAGAGAGAAACCTCCGATAGTGACAGCGCTGTGATACTGCAGCTTGCAGATTATCACTCGTGGCAGCAACCGGGGTTATACAGGCTGCTGACCTTTTTATAGGCGCTGCCGTGCGCAGGATTTCGCAACTTTGAGCGTCCTAAAACTACGAGAATCGACTATCAACAGTCCGATCACGTTCTAGCAGTGTTTATCCTGCGCTTTCACCTTCTCCTTTCTCAAGAGTATAAGTAGGCGTTATGCCCCTTCCTGTGGCAGTTGCCAGCCTGCGCCTCGCTTACCCTTTCCTGTGTAGTGTATTATTGTTTTCAAAACAAATAATAATAATAATTAACGTTTCTATTTCAACGATGCGGTAGCTCGTAAACAGCATCTGTATTTTCTGATGAAATAAAAGGAAAGAAAGGCGACACGTCTATTCCTTGTCACGTGGCAGTAAATAAAAAATATTAGCACTTTAAGATAGCAAAAAAAGAAAAAAACACGTCGCAAGTTGCGTAAAGCAGAGAAAGAACTTTTGTATAAGTATACTACGAATTACAACGGTCTATTCTATTGATCCGACAGCGTCACGTTTATTTATGTAAAAGACCTTAGGTACACACAGTCGACCGTGCACTGTAAAAACCAGTCGTCACTTTAACGGTCATGTTTTTATCATTTTTGACAAGCCATCGGCGCCATTCCGACAAGATGCTTCTATCGCCGTGAACAAGGACAGAAGGAGAGAGTCACAAATATCACACGAAAAAGAAAGGAACAAAAAGAAAAAAAATTGCTCGTGATAATGGCGCAATTATAACGCGATGTAAGGCATATATGCCTTACATTTTGACGGCGAGATACTTGGATATAGAGCTGCCAAGATATTTCCCGCAATTTATTGCAGCATTTTGTACAGTGTATACATGCAAGAGCAAGTTAAGGTGCAGGGAAGTGGCAAGCGCTCGTTGTCATTCAACGAAAAGCATAGCAAATACTGGCCTACTTCGCATGCCCACCGAAGACATTGACCTAATCCGCAGAAGAGAGCGAAATTAAAGTTGCTGAGACCAACGGAAGCAAGTAGACGGAATCAATCAAGGTAGGGTAAAAAACCGGAGATGGTGATGGCAGAGGTAACCCTAGGTGAATGCTGGCCCCACCACATACCTGGGTAGGAGGAGAAATTATGATAAGACTTATCTGCTTGAATCACGTGACGCGATGTCTGGATAATCATTCCTCATTCCCTCCTCGCGCACTAAATTTTTACTCTACCCTTGCACTTCGAGCGCCTGCATGTTGGTGAAATCTACCTGTTTTACTACGGATAATCACTGCGGCAGTTAACTTTCATCAATACACACTCCGTTCCATCCCCTTCACGTCGTGCGCCCACAGCTGTGCACACTAATATTACGCCCCAAAGACAATATTCACAAAACTGCTCTTACCTATAAGAGCATTTGATCAGTGGCCAGCGCTAGGTGCTCTACCACTCATAGCGACCGCAGTGTGATCGCCGCGATGACTGCTAGGCAATAGAGGGTGAATACGAATTTAGTGAATACGAGCCTAAATTCAAATTGATGCAAAGGAAATAATTTCTTGAAACTTCTTGTTTGTGCGCCTTAAAGAACTCCAGGTTAGAGTTGCGCTACAAATTGCTTGCTTTGCAGAAACTGCGTCTGAGAGAAAAAGTGCGAGGAGATAAAAGTGCCACGTTTACTGGCGGCTACAATACGCATATACTTACGTAAACACTGCGTTTTCTTTTCATTTTATTTTTTGCCAGTAACGCGTTACTCCAGGAAATTCACTGACGCGGATAGGCGTCTTCTGGGTGCAGGACATCTGAAACGGGACAGTTTAATCGCGTACTATAGAAACATCTTTCACTCTTAAAGGCGCAATAACTCTCGTTTTAAAATAATATTTTTACTCTGTCCTTTCTTAGTAACTATGGTTACTGAAGAGAATGTTTTGTTTCTCCAACCGTGCGCCAGCAGCGACGTCGAATGGATCGACGAGCGGAAGATCGCCGTTGGGAGTCAAACGGCTGCCAACACGCAAAAAGCGCCGTAATGTTGCCGGCGACGCATTCCGCAGACTTTGCGCCTGCCTCCTTCTTCAAAGATCACACGAAATGAAGAACTGATGACACCGGCACAACGTTAATGAGATCTGTCTTCTTCTCCTGCCTGCCGAGGAAGCGGGTCATGTTTGCTTACGCGTGGGCCCCCGACACGCGGAGGCCTTCGACCGCTCCCTTGCGGCAGCCCCGCGGGCGCCCCCCCTCGCTGGCTCGCGATATTCTGCCGTTCAATCTTCTTTTGGAGCGGTGCCTGAAATTGCGCTCCGGCCGGGCGCCCGTGCTGCACCCTCCAACCGCAGTATCGCGGCTCTGTCCCGTAGCGTCCGGCGTGATGCCGAGCCTTACACTTCGCTTCGCTCGTGGCATGCGGAACGCGACCTGAAAAAAAAAAAAAAATCGTTCCCTCGGACGACGCTTTCCCATCAACTCCGAGCGACGCCGCGAAGTCTATATTCGGAGTTTGTTGTTTACCGGGGAGGACCCCAGGGTGTCGAGTGGTTTGCCGGCTGTCGTCCACAGGCAATTGACTTTGTGGCCAAGCCAGGAGCCATTGTCTCGCCCCGCGCTTCGTATACAAGCCTACCTGCGCTATTGCCTTGTTTTGCGCCCTAATCCCTGATATGATTTCAACCCTATTCGTATATTCATTTGTTTTTACTTGCTGCCGCTATTGTTGTTGTTACTGCATGTTGTTCGGCTGCAGCGACAGCGCCTTGGCTTCATTTCTGCACGGTTTCATATACTCCTCTGAGCCAGATAGTTGTGGAAGTGGGGTAGTATGCTCGAAATACATCATCTGTGACTCTGAATGCACGTGTGTGTGTGAGTCGTGTGAATTCAAAGCAGTCTCCAGGTTTTTATCTGGGCCCGTATTCACAGAGCAGTTCGTACGCTAGAGCACATCGTAAGCCAATGGTGACGACGAGCGAAAGGCCGATAACAAATCGTACTTGCGATCGAAGGGCCGAATCCACAAAACGTTTTGTTCGTAAGTGGGGTTTTCCATTGGCCAGCCGCCTCCGCTAATGATATGTCCGACATCACAATTATCCGGCATCTGCTCTTACGAACAGTTTCAGCGTAGTAACTTTTCGTGAATACCGACTAAGATTACTCGTGAATTCGACCACTGATGTTGCACTGTTCCGCCTTGAATTGATTTTGTTGCCAATTAACTTTCTGCGAAGAGGCAATTTGGCGATTATGAGGTAAGCGCACACAGAAAGCAACGTCTATACAGCGTCTGCTCCGAATGTCCGTCCAGTTTCGACGGAAATTCACTGAGAAATCCAGTTGGATATAATGCGTTTAAAGTCAAAGGGAACATTAGGCATGTCAAAGGTAACGTCTAGGAAAAGTTCGGCGTGTGTTATGTAATTAGGGTAATTACGGTGTTTTGGGAAATAACCAAATTGGTGTAAAATTGCACTGTGAAGCTCTGCGTATGAGGCGCGTAGCCAGGGGGGGGGGGGGGGTGATGGGGCTTCAGCCCCCCCCCCCCCCCCCCCCCCCGAAATGTTTTCGTGCTGGCATGCACCGCCGACCAAAACTACCACCGACGCCGGCAATCATGCTGGATTTTGTCTACAATGTCCTTTTCACGCTCGAAAAGACATTTCGGCACGAACATTGCGAACTCGGGCTGGATTTCGTGACAACGCCCTTGACCTGGAGTTACGTAACGCAAGGAGCCCCATCCGAGCACAAACTTTCAACGGCTTTTCGATAGCGAGCGGGCGTGTTGCGGGATCTCGCAGCGGCCGCAGGATAAACGGAGCGCATGGATTTCAATTACGAAACTTTATGGGTATAAAGTTCTCATAAACATTTGACGCGAAAGGTGCGCTGACATTTCCAAGGGAATGCTTTAAAAGATTTTCAATTCTAGAACTTTATGGGGTTAATGTTCTTATAAACTTGGGCGAACATGCGCGCACTGGAACGCTCGTGTCCAAGCCGTTCCATAAAAGGAAGCGCGCGCTCGCAATCTCCCACACACACGAAAATACTAAATATCACCGTGACTGTCAGCTAGCAGCTGATAATTTTCTCCAAACATTTTCAGGAAGCGTGCCCAATGTGATTGATCAGCTGGACCAGGGCAGGCAAAGTAAAATATGAGAAAACAGAAGAAAGTGAACGGCCTATTATTGAGGATTTTTTTTTTTTTTTTTTTTTTTTGCGGGCGACAAGGTCTCGCTCTCCGTGGCCACAGGGACAGGGGCCATATGGATTTAAGCAATGCCCCTGCTGAAAATACAGGCATATTCAGAGTGCTTCTTCGCATGCGAGCTGATTGTGGAGATACATATCTGAAGAACCATTTTGAAAGTTGCCCCAGTATTGCCTCGTATTTAAGCAAAGACGCACAAAACCAAATTATAGAAATTTGTGGTGACATTATCAAACAAAGCTTAGATTCAAAAGCAGGCTGCTTCTCCATACTTCCTGACAAAACGACGGACATCGCTGGAATCGAACAGCCTACTGTTTCTGCAAGGTACCTAAACAACTATAACAATGACATCAAGGGAGTGTTTTAGGTTTTAGCACCGGAATGGATGCCAATCTCTCACTGCCACAGCACGTTCTATGTAAATGTGTAAATACTGCTGCAGCTTCTAGTCACCGTTGCAGTGACCACTGCCAGCACAGAGAGAATATTTTTTTTAACAAGAGTTTACTAAAAAACTACTTGCGCTCTACAAAGTCTGTGGAACGCATGCTTAGGCTGGCGCTTCTATACACCCACAGAGACGTCGGCATCAGCGTGTCCGAAGTCATTGACCACTTCGCTCAACTTTCCCGCCGAGAGAAGTTTGTCCTTTAGATAGCGAAGCAGCAAAAATCAATGCAAGTAAAAAGCACTGTTCCTTCAGGTCCATAAGTTCTTAATTATGAAAACGTATGACCGTTCATTAGCTTTTAAAACCGCAGAAATTTTCGCCGTTTATTCTAGCAGTTAGCATCATGATCACAATTATCACGCGAATACAAAAATTACGAGGATACCAATAACCAATTTTGACCGACCTTGCTCATTGAAAGCCCGGCCCACGCGGCGTTCGCCAAAAACACACTCGGATATTGGGTAGTTCAACTCACCGCATCATCTGTGGCCTTCGTTTGTCCTTTTCTTTCCATTTCAGCTACCTGCTTTTATTTCTTTTTTGAAACGAAGGAATACCCTCCTTTAATTTTGGGTGCAGAATAATTGTTGGCGTTGTGCAGGCAGTTAAATTACACATTTTCGTACTGATTTATGCATTATTCCTCTATTATTCTACCCATATGGCACTGTCGCGACCGCTGCATGGCCCAAGTACATATCACGATTTCTGCGATCATAGTTATGTTCTTGCCTAGATCATCTGTCTTTCCGTTGCGCAAAGTTTACTTTCTGTGACTGAGCAACATGTTTATTTGTCTCATTTGACGCATTATATACACTGACGTTTGCTTAAATACGTAGATTTATTGGAGACTGAAACGTATTCTTAAATATCTTATTGCGAGGTTTTGTGTATACAAGCAGTGAACTTTGTTTCCAGCGACTCTTTTTTGCCCTTTAGCGAGTTGTATCTTCGCATTTGTATATTCCATTCTATCTTCGCATTTCTAATATATATTTTGCAGAACTCCCACTTTTTATTTGTACTCACTGCTGCCAGTATTATCTCGGTGTAATTAGAATACACGACGAATTACAGCTACTCCTGCGCAATCGATTGCAACGAGGGATAGCAGCATTGAGGTTCCTTCCTGGCCGTTGCGTATGTAGAAAAATGTAAACAAGGTTCTTGAATGACAATGATTCATCAAAATATTTGTCCTCAACTTATTCATTTCATGGCCTTTACGTTTTTCATATAAGCTGCATGCACTGGTTTGCTGGTTTCGAACTGATATTGACCCTTTTCGCGGCGATCCCGTGGGCGCTGCCATATTTGATCACGTGGTGACGCGTCCATTGCTTGCCTCAACTGCCTCCGTTGCCTCCTTGTTTACAATGGAAGTGTATGACGACGACGCGGCTTAGAAAACCTCTGTTTCCGGAGATGTCGTAGACGGTGACTAGGTGGACGACACGAAGCTTTGATCACCTGCAGCTTCAGAGAACATGCAAAAGCGCTTTCGGAGATGATTAAGCTATGTCCAAACGGCGCGAGCAGTGTATATGGTGCTTCTTCTAAAAGCGGGGCTAAATATGCATTCCAAGCTTTGCGATTATGAATTCAGTCAGGATTAGTGTGTTTTGCTCTTTGTTCTTTATTCGGCAAATATTTTGAAGCAGTGGCTTGTCAGTTTCTGACTCAGTGAAGTTCCTCGGTGCGGCCACTATCTGATTATTTTCTGCCTAATCGCTCGCGGGTGTGCTCAGTTCCGAATCCGATAGATTTGTTCTTGCTGCGCACAAGGCTTGAAACGTAGCTGTTTTGTACATTGTAATACCTTGTAGAAAATATATATTACAGCTAGTAACTTGCTTACTCTTGTGGACCAGTCACGAAACACTCAGCTTCGACCATTGGTGCGCCAGTAGGTGTGGTGCGTCATTTATTGTGTGTATACAGTGCGCATATATTCAAGTGTGCGTCCATTCACTTATTCTTGATACGTCGGCGATAGGGTGGGCGTAAGTTTTCGTGCCATTTGGACAGATGTGTATAGATAACGTGCGCGAACCTTACTATGACAGGAAGCGGCACCACTCCCTTTGTAATTGTTTAACGAGTGGTACTCACTCTTGCCGACGTTCTGGGGATGAAGCCCTTTCTTTGAAGGTTAGCGATACAAGGCTGGCGGATGAGCAAATTTCTGTATCCTCGAGGAAAGCCGTACATCACGAAGTGCCGGTAGCACGTTCGGACAGTTGCAGCAGCGGTCCGCGAACTTGGCCACACAGATTCATTCTATTCGTTAACATGTCAGTCACTATTTTTGCAGCCAACTACTGCACACGTCTTCAATCCACATTATTCAATCTAGCATGATTGGAGCACAGTGTGTTAGCGAAAACTCAGTTGCATTTCCGACAGCTAATCGCATAGAAGCAATGTAGAAGCGGTAATGGTTTCGTATTCGTGCGCGATCGCTGAGGAGAGGTATGGCGCGCCGCCGTGAGCGCCATCTCGTTTCTCTAAAACAAACTGCTCCGCGAAAAGGGTCAATAGTTCTAAAGTTCATGTGATGTTTTCTTTACTTATTAATTAGACAAAAAAACACGGAAGCATTGATATCAGTTATTTCTGCCACAATTTTTGGGGCATACGAATATATTTTTTATGAAAACATACATATTTT
>NC_051154.1:216176010-216251010 GCF_013339745.2 Dermacentor silvarum
TATACGTTACAACAAACGAGCGAAGTTGCACGAGCACATCGGGAGAAAATGTGCACGGAGCGATTGGCAAAGTATCCAAACAGGTGCGTGTCGATTAAAACCTACTGGTAACCAAGCACGCCGGTCGAGTCCGCCGAGCGCAGGGTCACGTGTTGAGCACATATATATATAGGAGAGAAATGACAAAGGGGGTGCCTTCACAGAGAGCTGGCTTGCGAAGGCTGGCTGCTTGACGTCATGCCCCATCCATTCCAGAGCCGAAAGAACGAAAATATATATATGTATTTCGTGGGCAACAAACGTATAAGTGCCAGACTCCACGTGCACCGCCAGTATGCGTGTGCAGCGAGTGCCACGCCGAAAGGTCACTCGCTTCCTTCACAAAGAGAAGGACGAGACACGCGGCGCGGCGGTGTCAGTCACCGAAGACGTATCGGGTGACACAAACGCAACTCCAGACAAGCCTTCGCTCTACGCTTCTTCCGCTCCCCGAACGGCGCTCTGCGAGCGGCCATGGAAGAGGACAATGCCTGTACACAGACCGCCGCCCGCGCTGTGTCCGTATGCCTTGTGAACGGACGAACCGGGCGTGTCCCACGCATCCGCTGTTCTTTCCAGGACAGTGCGGGAGGAACACGTCAGCGCAGTTGCGTGATTGGCGTCAAATATGAACCTGGCTGCAGCATACGGAATGGAAACGTCCGCTATGTTAGGCGCGCTCTTCTTTTTCCCGTTATATACCTCGCCGCCATAACAGGAGCCAGAGATGCTGTTTTGTCTCACTGAACTCTACTAGGCACGGCCCCACCTCTGCCAGCTTGAGGCGCTCGAGATGGACAGCGAAAAAGCATTCTGCACATAACGACGGCATTACGAATGCAGCTTATCCGGTTGCCTGTCCGAGATCTGGCCAAGCGATAAAGGAGCGAGCGGTATAATGTCCGCAAAGTGCATTATAAACACTTCTCTGACACGTATGGCGCGCTGACTGCTTTTCCTTGGAAGAATTCTTTGAAACGTTCCCTTAAACAGGGCTCCCCGCTAGAGCTTCTCACGATGACTTTGCAGCAGATGACAGTGCGCAAGAATGTTCGTGAAAGTTTCAACTATTAACTGTGCTACCATGTCGGGGCGGTCGGATTGTTATAAATATCTATGAAATTATGCTAGGTTTCATTTCAACAGGAATCGAGACAGCAGTGCAAATAGACTAACAGCTTCGCTCCTTGAAACATCGGTGTCGTATTTAGCGCTTATAACGCAACAAAAGTATAACGTGATGGTAACCTTACTGGGGTATTCAAAAAGAAATGAAATACTGACGGAACAGCAGGAAGTATGAGCTGAGGGCTTGAAAAATAGCGGGTACAATACGCGCCACAGTTCCGGGAACACCATTCCCCCTTCACAGTGTTTTCCAGTCCACCCAACTGCTGGTGTACACCACGACACGGAAAGAAGATGTTGCTCCAATCTGTGAGTCGCTCGTTTCCGCCACCATCGTTACGCGACATGTAGCGTAATTAGCCGTTTATTTGCAGACTCGTGCGGAGGTCTGCGATAAAATAAACAAACAAAAAACACTATGCTAAAACACGCACATAACACGATAAATACACGTTTATAACATTGAACAGTGCACATGAAACTTAAAGCGATATCCACGCCTGTGTCCTTCCTTACATAAAGGCTCGTTTATTCAGAATGAATGCAGTATCGTTAACTTTCCTTTACCGCCAAGGAGATTGGTACTTACACCGTAGCAGATTTAGTCTAGCGGAGATGTGAAGAAACGAAACTGTGCACGTTTTAAACTATACGAAACAATAATTTTTTTTTTCACGTTGCTTTGCTGGGCAAAATTGAGAAACCTTTGCCTGCAAAGAGTCAGCGGTTATGATCCGTCGCTATCTAAACGTTTCCAAAGCGTAAAAACGCTGACTTGATTTCTTATGCAGCATGCTTTTTTACGTGAGTCCATGAGCATATAGGAACACACACGTCTAAAGTCACCGCGCTTCTTCTTGTCCTTTCGAAAATCGTCGCAACTCACATGAGAAGCTCATTATTCGTATTATATTACGGAAAGTTCCGCTGTCTAGCTGAACTAGAAAAAAAAAATAGGGGAAGGAAAGGGGAAGGAAAAATGCGTAAAAAAAAGAAAAAGACAACATTTCGCTGCGCACATCGGAATCAAACCTATGTGCTCTAGAAGTAGAAGCTACTATACCTTCACCATTCATCGGTACCACCAGCGTTGTCTCACAGTGCAAACGATAAGTATTTCACGCTGGCGGCAGTTTCTCATGCGTTCTCAGCTGACGTACGGTGATGCGATCAGCATGTGACTCAACATTTCATTTGTAAAAGTAAGACAAAAGTTTCAATACATTGCCCTTCTCACGACCGAACGTGGCAATGTCATTAAGAACAGCGACGAAGAAGCCGAAAGCAGCACAGATGCAAAATCTTAATAAAGAATAAAACAGTTGCGACACTCGGGCCTGAAACTTCGGAATGGCACACAGAAACGAAAACAACGGTAATACAAAACGTACGGGGTTTCTGTTCAGCTGGTCTGCTCGCATTTGAGTGCACGTTCCTCGTGTTCGTAGTATGAATACTAATGAGGTTGAGTAAAGCGAGGAATTGGGCTAGTTGGCGTTCATTCATCTTGAAATGTGCTGTGTACGGCTACTGACACTGAAGGACACACCAGACAGGACGACAAAGCGCCTTGTCATCCTCTCTGATGTGTCCTTCCGTGTTAGTATAGTCGTACTCAGTGTCCCTCAGTGCCATTACAGGAAGAGTGAACACATATACAGCTTCGTTCGCATTTGTAGTACGGATGGTACTGAGCGCGCAAGATGGATGGCACTGCACACTAAGTTAGCTCCCTTTGCTGTAGCAAACGGAATCTGTGCTTTTCCATTTTTTGTGTGTTGGCGCATATAGCAATGCACAATGCAGTGCAGCACAAGGGGGCTACAGATGGCCTATACTGGGAAAAGTTGAGTGTGAAAGGTGACCTGCGTCGTTTATATATATATATATATATATATATATATATATATATATATATATATATTACGGCTATAATAAAAGCTGGAAAACTTCGAAAACTTATTTTTCTTGCGCACAAACATTTTCATAGGAGCACGTGTAGTTTCCAACGAGTTCTCTGTCAGGTAGTGTATGGCCTCTGTGATTTCGAAAACCAACTGTTCATCTTTCATCTTTCAGTGGCTACCAAGTCACTGTGGAATCATTGGCAATGAACGTGCCGATCAAGCTGCTCGTTCAGCTCATGAAGAAGACAACCGCCTATCGATCCCGCTGTCTAGGACAGATGCTGCAAGGATGCTCCGCCTACTTGCACGCCAATGCACTACATCAGAGTGGAATAAACCACATTTTACGCATGCCCGATTATACACCTTGGATCCAACCTTACGCCTTCGACTTCAACCAAGACCTCCCCGAGGAGACGCGACCCTTCTGTGTAGGCTATATTTGGGCGTCGCGTTTACCTATGCCTACGCGTTCCGCATGATGATGATGATTTAATGGCATCCCCTTTGGAACGGGGTGGTGACAAATAGTCACCTAGCCTGCTTGATTTAATCAGGTATACTATACATGTTCTTCATCAAGCATTTTTGTATACCTCTAATTAATATTTTTCTTTTTTCAAAATCTACCTTGTACCGCTACTTATGATTTTAAGAGATCAGGTCGTATCAATCTCTTCCCTGCTTTTTTTTCCACCAGTACTCTAATCGTATCTTGCTTATCTCTACGGCTGCTCTGTTGATGTTTCCCTCCACTTTAAACCCAAGCGCTTCTGTAAGTTGTACGTTACCTACGGCTCTCGCTGGGTGGATCCCGTCGCATGCCATTAGGATGTGCAGAGTGGTCTCCGGATCTTTACTGCAGCATACACATGCCTCATCTAGTTCCGAATATTTGCTCCGGTGTGTTTTGGTCCTTAGGCAACCAGCTCGAGCCTCAAATAGCAAGGCACTGCCCTTTGTGTTATCGTACAGATTTTCCCTTCTAATTTCTTTCTTCTCATTCTTGTAAATCTCCATGGTCCTTTTTGTTTCCATTCTTTGCATCCAATTCACTCTCTATTTCTCTCATTTTCTTTCTGATGACTCCTGGCTGTCTATTTACAGTTTCGATTATGCTGTACTTCGTTGCCAACTTCCTTGGCCTCTTCCTCCATTCGGTGTCCACGCTTTTTATGTACAGATACTTGTGCACTTTAGCCGCCCATTTATTTTCATCCATGTTCCTGAGCCTTTCTTCAAAACTAATTTGGTCTGTGCTTCTCTGACCTCAAAAGAGGCCCAACCCATGTCACCCTGCCCTGCCTCATTTGTGGTCTTACCGTGGGCTTCCACAGCCAACCGGTCTACTGATCTTTGGTTAACTTCCAAACCCGACAAGATATCAGATTTTAAGCATGGAATGGCATTTGCGAACGTTATCGCTGGCGCCATTACTCCTTCCAGATTCCACGCACCACCTCATACTTATTGTGGCCCCACAGTGTTCTGTGTTTCATTATTGCTGCATTACGCTACCCCTTCATTTTAGATTATCTTGGTGGTTGCTTGAGTAATTCTTTCTTTCGTTTATGTGTATCCCGAAGTACTTATATTGCTTGACTATGGGTATGACTTGCATAGGAATGGCCGACAGTGCAGCATGTGGTGATTGTGGGGACGCGGAACGCGGAAACGACTCGTCATGTTCTTTGTCAGTGCCCACAATACAGTGCACAGAGACAATGGATTTTCGTCGTGCTGAACTAGTTGGACGAGCAGCCTCTATCGAAAGAAAAAATTCTGCAGCATCGACACGACTTAACATCGCATCAGAAGGCCGTGAAAGCGCTACTGCGCTTCTTGAAATCGACCGGCCTTTGTGAACGTCTGTGATCGGAACGCCTTTTCTATTACCTATTCATGTGTGTGTGTGTTTCTTTTTTCGCTCTTCTCTCTCTCTCTCTCTCTTTGCCTCTTTCCAACCCCTATATCCTCCACCCCAGTGCAGGGTAGCGAACCGGAAACTCGCTTCTTGTTAACCTCCCTGCCTTTCCTCTCTGTCTCTCTCTATCTCTCCCTCTCCAACGAGTTCGTTAGTAAGCTTCATGGCGTATGAAGTGTCGCGGGACCGACTCCACCAACGTGTTTTTTTTTTTTTTTTTTTTTTTTGTACACCTGCAGCAGCGGTGGCTCGTCGTTCACTGTCGTTTTAGGGAGCCATAGAGTGATACCGGCGGAGCCTGTGAAAATTTACGCGATCTTCTGTATATTGTTGCACATCCTCTCGGATATTGAAGAGTGGTATGCTGCCACTTTTTTTACCACTGCTCCCCTAAACATGCGCTTCGAAAAAGCGGGTTGAGCAATGTGAAAAGGAACGGAAGTTTCAAGTTGAAATGTAGTAATAATAATCCTCGGCTGCGTCGATAAAATATCAATTTTCCGAGCGGACACATAAGAAGCGAAACGCTACTAGTGTAGTTGTGGCCATTTCATTTTAGTTGGGGCGTTTCGGATATGAAAGAGGTGAATATACAGACGGCCGCATAACGTCTCGTCCTCCGTTTCAGTGCAAAAAATATTGACACGGAAGGCTCCACCTATGAAGTTTTTTCTCCGCCCGTCTGAGTACAAAGATATCAGCCTTTCCGCGCATGTGTACGTAAAAAAATGCGCCGCTTCCTACGCGGTGAGGTGCTCGGTTGTGCAGCTTCGTTGCCGTCAACACGTGCCGAGCACGTGAGAGAAACGAAACTCAAGCAGAAGCCGCGATCTATAAGAATCAGAGCGCTGAAAACGCCGTCGAGCTACCAAAGGGGCGACGATCCATTGAAATCAATCGTCACAACGCTCGTGCCCGTATCGATCGTACATCTCGTCTACGTCTGTGTGCTTCCCCGTGCTCTCATTTCTTTTTTCAGACACAAAACACATGTTCCGCCACCGCCTCTCAATTTCTTTTTCCATATTTGATGAGGTGGGCTTTTTTTATTTTTATTTTTTATTTTTCTCGCCACGGTCTTTTAGTTAAGCTTCCGCTGCTGCTAGACTATGCCATGTGTGACGCCGGACCAGATTCACTGCTCCTATAATGGGGAACATGCTGAAACGACTAGATCCTCGTAAAAATCTCACGGCGTGCTCGGCTTAAGTCGGACGAAGATGTCGAACGAAAACGTGGTGCTCTGTATAGGCGTGCCAGTTGTCCTTGGCGATCGTTTTTTGAGCGTCAGAGAATTTGGCTTCCGATCAGCAGAGAGCTGTTTCCTTGCTGCTTCGTAGTATTTATCTCTTTGTTCAGTAAACAACTATTATTGGCATTGTCGTGCACTGTGGAGCACACCGTAACCGGAAGCCATAGCTGCTGTTTGCGTTTCTGATGTCCTGGCGACAGACGCGTTTGATTGATTCATAGGTTTTAACGTTCTAAAGCAACATAGGAACTATGAGAGACACCGTAGTGGATGGCTGCGGATTAACTTTCAATACCTGGTTTTTTTTAACGTACACCTAAATTCAAGTACACGAGCGTTGTTTCACTTCACCCTCATCGATATGCGGTCGCCACGGCCGGGACTGATATGGTTGGATAGTTACCTCTGCAGACGGAAAGGTTGCAGATTCGAAAGGCAGCGGAGGTGCCTTCTTTTCTTCAACTCGCACTGAACCAGTTTCGAGATATTTTCAAGGTGTCCGACGAAATGCATTGGTGTTCCAGTTAACTTTGTGCTTCAATGCATAAAACAGCGTTTTCCCCAAAAAGTTAACTGGAACGCCCATGCATTTCGTCGGACACTTTGAAGATTAGTATCTCGAAACTGGTTCAGTCCTGAGAATTCGTTCCAAGTGGATACGCCTTCCGAACTGAGCGACTATAATTCGCAGATTGAAATATGTGCCGTAAATATTTAATTAAAAGTTAGTTAGCGTAATTATGTTAATTATTCAATTAGGCTTTTTGATTTCTAGTGGAAGTAATGGCTGCCTCATCGAGTAGTTTAGATCAAGGATTATAATCGTGCTATCTTCCACAGGCAATTTTTAAAAATTGGTGCAGCTAAACTGAAACACCCTGTATAAGCTGGCTAACACGCCTACATGCGCCTATCGCGACTACGAGTATAATGTCCAGAACTCTGCGTGCCTATGTCCTTACTACGACATAAAGCGACTCCTTTTTGTACCTCGCGCAACAGGCTTGACTATTCCGACGTTTCCAGGGACGCATACTTTATGGCCGTGACTAGAACCGTTCGTGGATTAAAATGCAATTCAGGATGAGCGGAGAGTCAGAGTTACACTTAGTGGCATGGGGCCCAGCAACCATAAAATGTCAAGGTTGTCTGGCCTTTTCCCCTCACTCGCATCCAGGATCTCGGTCGTGGGCTGTAATTTCGGAATTCCAAGACAAATGGTTACCCGCTAGGCAACAAGACCACAACATGATGGCTCGTCTGCTACCCCGTGTGTCCTAGCGTGGCACCACACTGCTGATTCGCTTGTGGTTGAAAACAGAATGCTCTGAACCGAAGCGTCCGTGAAAAAAAAAAGTGAAAAAAGGAAAGGAAAAAAAGACATACGATATTTATTCTAAACTGAGCCGATCCCGATTTTAAGCCGACTACCGAAAAATAAAGAAGCTAGAAAAAAAAACACATATCCTCCAATGGAGGCCAACCAAAAAAAAAAAAAAGCACTAACCTTTTCAAGTTTCAAACGATGTTTATTTCGAACACGCGACACTAGCGGCGGATTGCTGCAGCTTACTGCATGCAACCAGTCCCGCATGATCGTCATCCACGTCGAGATCCTGGATTCCTTGTCGCTCTCCTCCTCCCACAAGGCGTTGTCTTCTGTACCGTCCAGCGCGTTGGAAATACAACCCTTCCTAAACGCGCGCAATATATATAGCGGCAGCCGAGGCGTGCTCCCATGCAGTCGTAATCCAGCTTGCCACCTGCCCCAGCGACGCGCGCTTGATGCGACCGGATGGCCACACGGGCCAAATCCTCGAATCATCAGAGCAGCTGAGTTCGCACCAGTTTTCTTTTTTTTTATAACATTTAACGTTTTCTTGTTGTTACATTATTATCACTCGAAACTTGCCATGCATGTTGTCATGTGCGTTGAAACATTGACAGACGTAGGATAACGCCTGGTATCTGTGAATATCTGTTCAACGTGTGTAGTAAGCATGTCAGCAGGGTTATTTCTTGAAAACCTCGCCGTCCACAGTGCCCAGTGCCGTAGCGGTTACGTGGAAAATGCCTTAGGAAAAAAAGAAAAACATTATAATAATTTTTACATCAGTGGTCCCAATACTGTTTGCATTGTCCTATGCTGGAACAAGCCATAAGTGACCGCGATAGCGATTGCACGCTAGCACGTGAGCGAAGCCGAAAACAGGTGCTGTAGCAGTCCTATAAATGATTTTCTTTTGTTTACCTAGGCGATTATCATATTGCTCACGCCCTCAGTATTGCTTTAATTGCCTTAATTGTCCTGTCGAAATGTCTTTTACGCTCTGGTCATTTCATCATGCAAGCCAAGTCCGCAAAAAACACAGCGACTCGTGATTGCATAGTTCGACCTTTGGCAGTGCCGATACTCCTTCGCGGCTCAAGAGTTGAAGACATCTTGTACACCACAGGACACCAGGAAACTCCCCGTTTACGAAGGACTTTGGATGCTCGCCGCCATCTAAAGATGGCCGTCGCTTAATTCAACTGCCGCCACGCTGTTCAGCCTTGCCCACACTTGCACTTGTAACAAATTACATGTAAATATTCACTTGTAATCAATTATATATTCTCAATATTTTGATAATTGCTCGGTTTTTTTGTTCTTTAATGGGTAAAGCTCGCGGTAATTCCACAACTTTTTTTTAGTAACCAATTACATCTAACGAGTGACTTCATTGATGAAACAAGCTGTAACAGGCAATGCAGCTTTGATCACATTAATTTGGCGGGAACTACGGTAGAACATCCGCGGTTGTGCCACGCAGCCGCCTCGTGAATGCGCATATTCAGACAGGCAAACCTGGACGCTCAGTATTTGTTTTCTCATCTTAATGATTCACCAATGTTGCCCGACGATTTGAATTGGCGGTGCCAAACGGAAACCAGTTGGGACGTTGAAACCTGGAAATAGGGACGATCTTTTTCAGCTTTCCCTTGGCCCTACCGGGAGCGCCTTCTCCAAATCCCAGAAACAATGGAGTATTGCGCTTCTTAGAAGACCCAGGACGCAGGCACCGTGACATTGAGCAACCACGACCATGTGAGCCATGTGTACGCTACAAGACCGCCCTTCTTCCCAGTACGCACATCGAGCGAGTTTTCAGAGTCGATGTTAGTGTCTTCATGACAATACGAGGGAAGATGACCAACAAAAATTTTCAACAGCAATTATCAGTGAAGATAAACAACGGTTCTAGAGGACGCACTGAAAGTGCCAGGCCAGCACGTCCTATTTACTGCATTTGTACAATGTTAATAAGTGTTGGGAAGAAAGTAACCTGAAAGTAATCGATTACACTTTAGTAATTGCTGAATTATTTTCGTGGAACAGTAAGTGATCACTGAAATTAATTACTTTTTTGAGTGAAGTAATTGGAATTGTAATGAATTAATTTTTTTCTGTATAACGTGTACAAGTCTGGCCGTGCTGCCTGTTGATACGGAGGCAAGACCATGTTTCAAGACGTCCAACTTTCTTAATGTATGTCGCATTTCAAAAACCGAAGTGGTTATGAAATACAGCAAACAGGTTTTTAAACAAAAGTCACGGCGAGACTTAATACGACCTAAGTTAGTATACCGATCTTTTATCAGGTGAGGAGCGGAGAGGGAACTCAACGTTATAGTACCGAAGTTCGACAGTGGAATGTCACTTCGTGAAACTCTACGCGTTTTTCTGTGGCGATGTAAAATTGGAATCGCCTCTGCACCGCTAATATCTTGTTCGATTCTGTCAGTGCCGCGTACGATGTTTCCGTTACCACCCTAATCTCAAAACATGCTCACTGTTCATTTATTGGTACATTTACAGTTCCGAAGGTATATATAATCCACGACTAATCCATAAAAAACGATATATCAGCTGTGCTCATTTATGTTTGTATCGGACATTTTGAGATAGATGGTTTTAACGGAGAATCTGTTTAAGCCAGCCGTAATTTGTGGTTCTTGGTTCGTATCAAGAAATAAAAGAAAATAAACTTCATTGCCGAAGCGGGATTCGAACCCGCGTACCCCAAGGCGAGCGTCGTAACCACTAGGCTATATAGCCAGCTTGCAGAACATGCATTGATGCGAACCATATGATTGCGTTCGAGCGTCGTCGTCATCGCCCACAGCTGGCGCGTTCGCACTCTCGTGCTCTGCGAGGTGAAGAGGTTTTGCGCGCTATGAGAGCGAGAGAGAGAGACGCATTCACGGAGCGGGTCTGCTGGAACGCGTTGTCGGCATTGCAACGTGGTGTCGGTGTTGCAAGCTGCGCTATGCAACGCGCAGTGACGGCCGTAAGTCCGAGACGCGCGAAAAGAAATTATCATCATCATGAGCAATAAGATGAAAAGTTCGCGCGCACTTATGGAAAATACTGGGCTACGATCGCCCAGCTTCGCTGTTGCAAGCGTTGCGCGGCCGAGTGCAAGGTTGAGCGTTTTTTTTCCCCTCTCTCTTTTGTTTTGTTTGTTAGCCAAACAAATCTTCATCTCGTTCCTGTGCTTTCGTAATTTAGGGATCTTGAAGGGATGAGATCCTATCTCATATAAGGATCTCATCCCATTTCATGAGATCATAGGAGATTTCTCGAGTGGCGGAACGGATGCTGCTACTGAAAAAAGAGAAGAAAAAAACAGAAGAAAAAAAAAGCCAAGGAAAGGAAACAAGCGGGGACAGATGTGACAGCGTTCCTCACACCGGCACATCTTGTATACATAAATTCGGGCGGCTGCGCATCTGAAGTACAGCCTGCGTTACTGCCATCTAGAGCGCGTGAACGGCATGCTCTGGAATAGGGAGACGACGTTTATATGTGTCGTCGCTACGGTCTCGAAACAGCCTCGTACTGCGCATACGCTGCCATAGAACCCAGCGTGCACGCAGTGTTCCCCCTGTCTTCCAAGCAGCTATCTCGAGCCCAGCAGGCAGCGGTAAACTTTGCTGCGCTGTGGAGCGCACACCGCTCACGCACCCTGGACACGTTTGATGCGGGTTGTACGAGTACAAAGCCTTCGCGCGCTAAGGCTCTTCCTTTAAACTACCTTGCGCTGCAGCTTTCTTGCACTCGACAATATTGCCCATGGTCTTGATTGTGTGTTTATTCAAGCACTAGATAGGGGGTGCTTGCTTTCTTTTGTTGTTCTTTTTTACAGCCCTAGACAGGAACTACGATTAAAGCTACAATGACCACTGAAACGCTAAGTTTTGTCGTGTGAAACTTAAGATAAAAGCAACATCGATGTAAACCACTCCAGTGTTTTATTCTGACAAAATTTGAAAATTTAACGAGACTCTTCTCGTCTGAAAGAAGTGCCTCGAGTAGGGGTTATGGGCGTGGGCATTGAAACGCAGCCGGGTCCTTTTCTGACAGCTATGTCTTTTTTTTTCTTCAGAAATATCCTGAGTTTCATTTTCTTTCTTTTTGAGAGAGAGAGAGAGAAAGAGAGAGAGATGAAGAGTGAGGGAATCGCTTCAGTAGACACGGCTGAATTTCGTCGTGGTGCGCTGCGGGGACTTCCACCGTTTTTCGTAACAAATGCTCAATTACACGCTAATATTTTGATTATTTGTTCATGCCTCATACATATAACAGTCGAAGGGTAAGTGGGAGGCTGTGTATACCATGCAGGAGTGCATTAAAAGG
The DNA here is from genome assembly GCF_013339745.2 of Dermacentor silvarum. Lineage (NCBI taxonomy): Eukaryota > Metazoa > Arthropoda > Arachnida > Ixodida > Ixodidae > Dermacentor > Dermacentor silvarum. The sequence continues at coordinate 216,187,941 of NC_051154.1, forward strand.
CGTTTTTGATTCATGTCTAAAAACAGGCGGGGGAGGGGCGCGGGTAGTGGGAGGGAGATGCAAGCCTAAGCGGACTACAAAACACATGGAGCATGTAAGCATTTTAAGAAGGAATGACCAAAAGTATGATTGGGCCACTCGTCACACAATTGCATCGCCTTAGTGACAGAAAAAGAATGAGCATTTCACATTGAATAACGGCACTGAAATCAATCGACTCACGTTTACGCAGACGCTGCCATTTTTGTACTTATAAATGTCCGTCAAGATCAGGGTTTCGAGTTATACGAGATGCACTAGTTATCGCGATTTGCGGATGCCGCGTGGTACTCCATTTCTGTCTACCCCGATAGTGGCAGGCTGCGGCCGCTCTGAATTGGTCGCGAGCGGGTGGTTCAAGCAAGTAGCCGCCGGTTTGTTGGCTGCGTATTAATGGTAAGTATAATTATAAGCGCAGGCTGCTGTCAGAATTGCAGCAGTGGTGGATGCCGATACCGTGTGGTGGTGGTGGTCCCGATAACGGTACTATAGAATGCGTAAAGTGTGTGTGCGCGTGCGTGCGTGCGTGCGTGCGTGCGTGTGGGGGGATGGAGCAAGGCGGGGTGAACGGAAATTATGCCCAATCGAGAAGGAATGCGGAATTGCTGCCAAATTTGGGCCTGCAACGAGTGCCTCGAGCGGCCAGTCGCGCGGCAATTTTGCGTGTATTCGCGGGCTTCTCTCATGCTCGGAACAACACTTTTATGTAGCACGTAATGAGCAACAGAAAGCTGTATCGGGAGTTTTTCATGTTGCTCTACAATTTTCTCACTCACACTTTTCATCTAATTATAATGCTTGAGAACTTGATTAATTATTTAATACGACTTATCTAATTAGGCGGAATGCCAAAAATAATATGAGCATCGCCAAGCGACGGCAAACAACTTTACCTTGGTTCTGTCCAGGTACGGGGCCCTTGCATATTTTAAAAGTTTGGCTCAAGTTACGTGGGACAACCGGTATAAACAACTTTTTCTGACCTCCAGCGCCAACAGCGTTTCAAGTTTAAATAATTATCCTACACTTCCGTCACTTAGCTGCAGACGTAGTCGTACCTACATCCTCTTATACAAAAACGTTCATGGTATTATTACACGTTGGGATCTACCAGCTTCTGTTTCACTGCGGGTTCCGCAAACGACCAGCAGGGCACATAGACCATTCCACGTTCCTGCCTTTTTCAGTAGACACTTGGCTCTCCAGAGAATGAATGATGCGAAGTCTACACAACTGTCATTTCCTCAATCTGGATATCTTTGAAAACGCCGTTGCCTTCTTTCTGTACCACGCTCCCCACTTTCTCTTGAACCTTCTCTCTAACTTCACTCCTCTTCGATCTTCTCATAGTTTATCTCTCCTTCCGTATGTGTGCTCCATCCCTCAATTGTTTGGCATTGCTGTATTGTTGCTTATTATGCAGCTGTTTATCTAGTGCTTTTTTTTTTCTCTTCTACTTTTTTATCCCATATGGGACGTAAAACAACTACAACCAAAAGTTATGCAACTTTGGTTGTAGTTGCTTTACATTTCTACTTTTTTTTGTAAGTTGATGTGATTTATTGATTTTTTTCTTTATACATTTAGGAAAGGTACAAGGAGGGGAAGAAGAAAAGGGAGAAGGCTGGAATTTTAACCAGAAAAGCGTCTGGTTCAAAGCACAATAGCTTAAAGGCTCACAGCACCTGGCGGGGGCTCCTGTACCTGCCCATTTGTGCATCGCGTAACGCAGTTCACATATAGCACAGTTCACATATATATAAGGGGCTGGGGGCCCTGATGCCAACCCCCCACCCCCCTTTTCCCTGCATTGACATGCCGACACCTCAGCGCTGACAATACTGTATGTGGTTTATGATTGCTGTTCTGCCTGGGTGACCAGATGAATTCGGGCCAGCAAGCGGATTGCACTCTCGAAACAAACTGAAATAAGTGACATGGCTTGTCCAAGAATGCCGCCCGAGAGAAGAGGATTAACAAATATATCTGTATACATCTGGTTTGATATTACATTTTCCTGAACACTTTCTGAGTGGGCAGAGTATGGTAAATATTAGAAATAAGCAAAAGCGATCGAAAAACCGGACGTTCTCATTATACAGCAACGCTAGAGTGAGCATAGCAATGACGACCTTTCTTTTGGGATTGCTTTGCTCGTTTTCAGCGATAGTTACCGATCTAACTGAGAGATTTAAAAAGCGTTTAATGCCCGAAGAAGACGAAGAAAAAGAAAAGACGGCATACACGTTCTTGTGTGTGGTCTTTTAATTGTCTTCGTCTTGCTCTTGTGCTGCAAGGTTTTGAATTGGTAACACGCATGCGATCTGCTAATGTTGAATACTTCATTTCCGAAGAGCTAGAAATTTGCTTCTTGCGAAAGAGCTAATTACTGAGAGATTATGCACCAAATTACCATTTTCTCATTTAAGAAGTTCGAGCGCCGATTAGTAAAAAAAATAACAAAAAAAATGAAAAGAAGACGACCGCGGCAAGCGATTAAAAATTTTACGAGCGACTCGAAGAAAGTGACAGGCCCAAATCGGATTCTAATAAGCGGAACTATAGTCACCGTAGGTTCTGCATAACTTCCTCGAATAGTTGCAGGTAATATAACGTGCTATGAGATTTGACATCCAGTCCGCAGTTCCTGGAGCACTGTGTCGCTGCAACCTGAGCTCACTAGCCTTTATAGATTCGCAACAGCGCTCCGCCGTCTCCAAAAGTTATCACCTGTGCGAACATTGACGACGTTCGAACACTTTACAAAAACTATGCAGAAAGGTCGTCACCAGCATCATTAGACGTTGGCGGGCGCTGAAATAAACAATAAACAATTAGAGGAATCGACGACGGGACCCCTTTTGTATGCGACAAGCCATGGGCATAAATTCTCCACATTTGTTAACACGCAGCAACTTGTGGAGAACCTTCTTTCACCGCTTTTCTCTTGATATAGTATACACTTATTATTTCCCATTTCATCGTGCAAGCTTGCGCGCGTGTGGCAGGACGGATAAAGAGGCAGTTCATGAGTTACTGGGCTGTCCCTTTTATGCTCCTTCCAAAGGCAGCACTGTTCAACCACCCACTGCCAGTCGGTACTGTGTACTTGGTCCATGTCATATTGCAGTGCCCTGAAAGGGGAGATCTCGCTGCTGTGCTTCCTCAAGTAGGGGTGGGTGTCCGAAGTGTAGTAATAAAGTGTACGTGTACAGGAACTCGCGCTTCTTTTATTGTTCTGTTTCTTTACCTTAATTATTAGTTTTAGCCGCAGTGGAATTGCTCAATGGCTATGGCGTTGCGCTGCTGAGCCCGAGGTCGCGGGTTCGATGCGTGATACGGGGGTTCAGCGGCAGCATTTGTGATGACGGTGGAATGCAAAAACGCTCATGTACCGTGCGTTGCATGGACGTTAAAGAACCCCAGATGGGCAAGATTAATACGGAGTAACCCACTAGGGCGTACCTCATAATCAGATCGTGATTTTGGCAGGCAGGACTGCCAAATTTAATTTTTAATTACTTGTTTAGCCTATCATTTTTTCTTTCATTTGTAAGAATTAGCCATGCGATAGCGTGTCCTTTTTGGTGTTGTTGCTCTTCTTGTACATATACTCACATCCGCATAAGTGTTGTGGAGCATCCGAAAGCATGCCGTTTTCGACATCTCTATCAGCACTGCAGACCCATTCAAGTGGAACATGCCAGGTTTCCGACGTACCCGACTGCACCGACTGGACCCATCCCTCCAACTCTGCATTCCATATGGACTATCTCGAACCAGGGCAACTGTTATGTGCCGACTGTTGGATCGGTGTATATTTTACGAATACTTTTGCTGGCCGCATCGGAATGGCTGACAGTGCTGCCTGTGACGATTGCGGCAGCCAGGAAACCATCGAATATGTCCTCTGTCATTGTCCTTGCTGCAGAACCCAGAGATAGTCGTTCGCGACTGCGTTTGTACACCTCGATGACTGGCCGCTGCCTCAGCAGACGATCTTAGAGTACCGGCTCTTACGGTCCTCACACCAGAAGGCGATGAAGGCTTCTCCGTTAAAGCGACCTAGTTGAACGACTCTGGACCACCCGTGCTTTTTTTTTTATGTATGTGCGTGTGTATGTGTATGTCTCTCTCTGTGCGTGTGCTTTTTCTTTCATCTTTTCTCTCCCCTCCCCCCCCCCCTTACCCCTTCCCCAGTGCAGGGCAGCAAACTAAATGTCTTTCGGTTAACCTCCACGCATTTCGCGTCTCATTTCTCTCTCTATTTCTCTAAACAATAAAGCACGAATGCAATAAATCGAACCAGTAGGGTTAGGGAAACGGATGCTCTTCGCCGAATATACATACGAATAACTCTCGAGACGGTGTATGTGGATGACAGTTGACGTTTACGTACAGTGTCGACCACATCTAAGGTGAGCACCTCATTAGTATTCAAGACATCATAGAAGCTGATGTTCAGTACATAATTCGAAAAAATCATTATTGCGTTTATCGACACCATGATTACACATCGTATAACGAACATTTCACTCGTGAAGTAGAATAAACGCTGTAGTTTTACCGGCTTGAATACTAATGAGGTGTTCGCCTTAGATGTGGTCGACCCTGTACATACCGCCGTGTGACATACAACCGCCACTCATCAGTCACCCATCGACCACGATTAGCGCAGGATGATACCACGGTTTATTAGAACGCACTTAAACCCCTCAGGAAGTTCCACCCAGTGGCGCCTAACGTTTTATCAAAATTCGGCACATTTAATTGAGACATTTTGCGGCAGTAGACCGAGCGTTCGCGCCCGAAAGCCAGCATCCGCCCCCCGGCCGCGAGTGCTGGGATTGGCTAACACTTGCGGGATGTGTATCTAGCACAATACATGAAACTGGATGAGAAACGGCGCTGCTGTGGCTCAACTGCGTGATAAGAGCGTCGCACGCGTAACGCGACGATGTTGGTTGGGTTCCCACCTGCGGCAAGTTGTTTTTCCGTCCACTTTAATTTCTCTTTGCTTTACCATTTCTACATTTCAGTTAAAAACAAGTAGTTTAGCCTAGGCTTCCCTTGGTTTCATTTTCTGGTGTCTTCCAGTATATGACAGTCACAGTGTGAGCGATGGCAGCTGTTAAAACCACCTTCACGCTGAGGCGAGAAAGCCTACCCTGACTTCTCATCGCCCATCGCCAAATAAGTACCGGTGAGCTCAGCCTGTAGGTCCACTGTGACTGTGTAAGAGTGGCCTTGGTGCCAAACTGCCGGGCGCCTTACGCGTGAATTTGACATTTCGGTCCGTATTCTGATGCACACTTGCGATGGCCAGTTATACTTAGTGTATGTGCTGGTTCGCGAAGCCTCTTGTCTGAAACATCTTAAGCGTTATATTTGGCTCCGAGATGTCTGGTGACTTTGCATGTCTCGGATACTTGCTTTGCAAAATGTCTTGCTTTCAATAATGAAGTAGAACCAACAAGCACCGATCCTGATCTTTGGTATAAAGACCAAAAAGTTGGATGACTTACTTCACATTTCTAGTTATTTCTTAGATGAAATAGAACAGTCAGGCAGTTCTATTTTTTTTTTTCACTCTGTTTTCCCAGTGTTATTTGTGGTTTGTGCACAGCAGTGACGCAGCATTTGGTTCCTCACACCCTCTCAAACCACGTTGCTGTCATATCGCCGAAACATATTCTTCTCATAATTCAAACGCAGTGTACAAGGCAACGTGTTTCTACAGCACTTACACTGACGCTCGAATTTCCGTGTTTACTCGCCGTGGCGGCTCAGGCGTTCAAAATTAATCTCTAGCCCTCCACTACGGCGCCCGTCATTACCCATCGTGCAGTTTCCGGACGTTAATCCCCACAATTTAATGTCATTTCTTTTACGGCTAAAATATGAGTACGCCTTTTGTAGCAGAACGCTCGAACGAACGTACAAAATCTCGTTCAACGCTCGTATATATATATATATATATATATATATATATATATATAGAGAGAGAGAGAGAGAGAGAGAGAGAAATTTTATTTGACTGGACAACATTTTAAGGAGCGGTGGTCGGAGCCCCTCAGGCCAGGGCCCCACTGACCTCTGCCGCCTGCCTGACCTGGCTAATTAGAGATTTTGGTCCTGCCAAGTCGGAACGGGCGAGCTGTGCCTCCCACTGCTCCATTGTTATATTGTTAGTTGGCCTATGAGGGTGCTTAGTGCACTTCCAGGTTACATGTATTAGGGTAGGTATGCCACCGCACCAAGGGCACTTGGCCCTATAGCGAGTGGGATACATGGCGTTTAGCATTTTTAGATAGGGGAATACCCTGGTCTGTATTTTGCGCCAATCGGCAGGCTCTTCCCCGCTAAGTTGTGGGTGAGGCGGCGGGTATTTTCTGCGGACTCCGCGCTGATGAGTAAAGAAAACAAAAAAAGAAAGGAAAGGCAAACGCGCGATAACGACTTTGGTAAGTTACGAGCGTTGAGCAAGGATGTCTTTGACATCAATTTAAATGTCAAATACATCCTTGCTTAACGCTCGTAACTTACCAAAGTCGTTATCGCGCGTTTGCCTTTCGATGCAGTATTGATTCAAAAACAGGCAAGCAATTGAATGCTCCCGCCCACGTGATCGTATAACAGTGCATCGGCAGTCTCCACTAGACGACTGGTTAATTCGAAGAGAATAAATCGGTCATCTCACGGAAGGACCATCAGAAACATACTAAGGTTCTGATAATACGCTCGCCGTGCTTCATCAGAGAACTTCTGTCATCGATTAGAATTTCTGACATATAAAACATCGATAGTTCAGCAAACAGCACCTGACAAGAAGAACCCACAATTGCGTTAGCGCGAAGCAGTGCCAGAATTTGACAAACCACGGTCAACAGGGTGATATACTAACACGTTTAGTTAGGCGCGTAAGCCTCTTCGAAATTTGGCTTCCCAACTGTACTGATAGCTCTTGCAAGCCGGCAGCATTGTAAACAAAGTTGCCAAGCATTGCGTGCCTCGCTGAAATGGTTAAGCAGAAAGGGTCTTGACAAGCGAGCTCATCGGTCATCCGCCCATGTCAGGCCCTACTCTACGCCCACTTTGTCAGCTCCTTACTCTTCTCTTACCAACAGCATACATAATCGGGAAAGGGAGCTCAACGTCATGCCTACCTCTCTGCGCTGTCTTAAGCAGGTTTTATTCCTCCCTTTCCCTCAAACGTTGCGGGAGACCTTTTCGACTAGATGGAAGACAAAACTCCCCTGAAGCGTGTAATTGTCCGCGTTGCTATTATAACACTGCTGAAGTGTTATTAAGCAAGTAACGAGAAGCAATCTACCACAAGGAGTACATAATTCGTAACGTAAGCTGACGTGCAGGAGGTGGAGTGCCAGGAGATGAGAATTGTGAAGTGACGCAAAGGCGTGCCAGCGGTTGGTACACGCGTCGCTTATTTCGATTTGAGAATGCGGAGAAACGCGCAATATTTACACAAACTTTCGAAACCACCACACACGTTACCGCATCTGGAGTTTTTCGCCGGGTACTGTATAGTAGTCACTGTATAGCTTTCATTGCTGAACAGAGATTGCTTTAGAGAGTCGGGCGAGGGGGGCTGGAGCGCACTTATTCTCCCGAGCTTCGGAGCTGTAGGCATGCTACTGGAATCCTGCAAGTGGGCCCGATATCTGATATTGTCACTCCCGGGGTGTTGAGGAAAATTTTCACAAGGACTTGTACGCCTCGTCAAACTAGACTGATCTCGGAGAGGAAAATTACCTCTTCTGGTATAACATTTCCTTATATGCGCACTACCTTGCGCTGACTAAGGTGCTCGCAAGATTTACCTGGACGCTGACAACAAACTGTCGAAGCGAAAAGAGCGGACACTTTGGCAAGTTGGTGTATACGTAGTTGCACGCTTGAAACCAGCGCGAATGAAACGCAGCACGTATAGAAAGGACACAAGACAGCGTTGTCTTATGTCCTTGCGTTTTATACTTCCTTGGCGCTTGTTCTAAATACTACAAGACGAACCAAGGAGCTAAGAAAAGTAAAAAAAAAAAAAAAAAAGAAGAAGATCGCTCACCGGTCTCGGCGGTCAAAACGGGCCCCAGCTTGTGAGCGAAGCGCGGTCGCCGGCCACGCGCCGCTCGCACTGGCGGCCCACCGACGAGCGTCCGGCAGCGGAGAGAAAACTTTGGCAGCGCGCGCCGCCCGGCGCACCCGTCCGACGCTCAGCGACAGAAACGCGCGCTCGATCAGCGAAGCGCGTAGGAGCGCGTATGTTGTCGCCGCCGTTGTTGGCTGGGGCCGCTTCGCGCGCGCCGGGCCAGGGGGCGTTCGCCGCGCTCCCTCTTCCCTTCCTACCCTGGCACTTTCCCCACCTGGGCCGCAAGTCCCAAGTTCCTCGGCCAGGAGGTCGCTTGTAACCCGATGCCGTGTCTTGTCGTGACGTCGATCTGGAGGCACGGATCACGCGCACGCGCAGTGCGCGGAACTTCCCCCTCGCGCTTCTTTTGTATTTCTTTCTCTCTCTCTTTCACTTCGTGTGTTCTGGCCGGCGGTTAACGTCCTTCGTTGCCTCGCCCGAGTCGAGAGCGGCCGAGGTATCCCATTCATTTCAGCGCGTTCCGGGAAGGCAAAAATTAGAGCAGTGGAGAACAGTGCATTGGGGAACAGTGGAGGAGTGCACACACGTATATTGTTAGCCCGATCCCGGCTTCTTTCGCTCCCATGTCGACCTTCCCCAGCGCTCTCTTCGTTCTATACTGGTCATATTGCTTAGTTCTGCATCGGCCTTACCTTCGATATAAATTTTTCTTCTTACAAAGTAAGACAAAGAGGGAACTGCATGGAAATGCCATGCTGCTGGTGCGCATTTAATCGAAACATCATTATCTTAAGGCACTCACTTGCAAGCAATTATACAGGGGATCAGGTTTGCTAATGGTGCGTGCTTTATCCCAGGAATAAAAGACATGATACCCCTCGCATTTTCCTTCTTTCTCACTTTTATTGTTTTATTTGTTTGCCGCACAAATGGGTAGAGACAACGCAATATGAGAAGTTCGTCCTTGAGAGCTATCGTTTAAACAGGGTGCGCATGTCGGAGTGAACAGAAGCCTAGGTCAAGCGCTCTGCGTTGTACCACTGAATGAGCTATTTCCTGCCAAGTGCGCAGAGATGGTGAAAGCTTGCACCAAAGTGAATAACAACGGATCCATTGTATGGATCCGTTAGTCATTAGGGAGCTTTTGGAATGCCAGACCCAAATAAGAGGAAGCTGAGGAAGCTATCAGCCCTACGCATAAAATAATCCAAGCAGAGTTGAGCTTCTGCGAATTCGCACTGCTGTTGACGCTATTTCTTCAATGCACTAAGCTGCTTGCGCCCGCTCTTATTAAAACTCTCTGCTAATTCTGCGCGTGTAATGAAGGTAATCGGAAACTTAGAAGGCTCTTTCCCGTATAGTTTGCAGCGGCATCAATTGCAAAGAGTTACTTTCTTTTTCTTCAGAAAACATGGCAACGAACTCGGTCGTATTATTATCAAACATTTAATTATCTTTATGTTAGTTAAGAAATTCGCAGGCGCAAGTTGGAATCAGCTAGCGCAAGACAGGGGTAATTGGAGATCGCAGGGAGCGGCCTTCGTCTTGCAGTGGACATAAATATAGGATGATGATGATGATGATGATGATGATGATGATGATGATGATGATGATGATGTTTCTTCTTGTTACCAGTTTCGCTGGATCGGAGGGGTGCAAGTAGTGATTCTGCACTTGAATAGGACGGTGCGTATTTGCAACTTGACCTGTTTTGAGCAATCCAGGCCCTTGTAATCTCATCTTGCATGTACTGTCGACCAAAAAAGTTTACGGACCACGGGATCTAAGAAAACGCTAAATATCCGAGCAGCCTTTAAAAGTAGCCAGTAAAACTATACATCACAATGTTGTTCGCATGTACCAGTAGAGGACGGAAATGGGAATACTAGGCTGCGTTTTGAGGCTGCGGAGATATGCAGCTTTCTGTCAGATCCCTTAGTCCGTAAAATTTTTTGGGTTGATAGTACATTACGGATCGGTTGACTCGGTTAACTGTTTCCTTTTCCTCGGTCAACTCATTTCCTTGTTCGGGTCATGCACGGCTTACAAGGGCATCTTCATGCAAGGCACAACTAAATTATTTTAAATGCGAAACTCATTGTATTGTGGATTTATTGCGAAATTTATTTTTCACAATTTTCTTTCTTTTAGAAATTGCTCGGCTTAACATTTAGTCAGCTAACTAAAGTTACTTATAACGTGCTTGCGTTAATTAAAATATAATTAGCTGTTTCAGTTTTTTTGTCGCTGACGGCTCATTTTGCAAGAGCAGACATTCTCGATGATGGTGATGATTGATGACCTCTAATGGCATCCCCTTTGAAACGGGGCGGCGACAAATATACATCTAGTCTGCTTGAGCTAATAAAGTGCATGTTGTCGACACGAGCAACGAGCGTCTATAGCAGGTACAAAAATGGGAACCGATGCTGGAACACCGTTTTCTTCTTTCTTTTTCTGTTGTTGATATTCTTTAATGATACAGGCCTTGATCTGGAAGTACCACGTATGAAGTTGTTTCTTGGCGTTTAGCCACACATCATGCATGCCGCGGTACTGCTTTTCTGACTGAATTTTGGGCCCGCACGCTTGTGGAGTTCACGGGTATACCTCACAAAGTAGAAGCGTTCAGAATCCCCACAGTATAGTTCAGAGATCCTACTTTCATTTCGTAGGTGGTGGACTGCCTTATGAATACAGGCCGTATTATATCCTGGCACGAGGAATCACAGAATTGCACGGTAGTGCCCAGTCAAGTGGTCACAACCTCAGGTTTCAATGGGTGGCAGCTGGTCATATGTGGCGTGGTGGGCAGTAAACTTGCCGTCACTGAGGCAAGATTCTGTATTTCAATGTATAAAACGACGTTTTCATAAGAAAGTAACTGGAACGCCAATGCATTTCTCCGCAAAGTTCGGGAATTAATATCTCGAAACTGGTGTGATCTTGAGGACTCGTTCCTAGTGGATCCGCCTTGCGAACTCCACGGCTAGAATTTGTAAATTGCAATATGAGCCAGAAGGCAATTAGTTTAAAACTTAATTAGCTAATTTTTCTTAATTAGTCGCTTATGCATTTCAATTTGTTTTTGCAAGTAATGTCCGCCTCTTCGAGTACAGCTCATGCATGAACTAGAGAGAGAGATGGAGAATGATAAATGAAAGGCAGGGCGGTTAACCAGGACTGATAGCCCGGCTTGCTACCCTACACTGGGGGAACAGAAAAGGGGAGGGAAAGGTTGTGCTATCTGCCACAGGCAGCCTTTAAACATTTTTGAAAGTGTTCACTGAAACACATTGTATAATTGCGAAACAGAAGAGAGCTTTATCGGAATATCTATGCGCCACAAGACTGGAAGCGTGATTTATTAGGGCCGCTATGTAATGTACTTGCACATCTCCTCCATTCTTCCTTCTTGTCATTATTCATCACTATACTTTCACTCCCCTTCACTCTATCGCAGTTCAGAGTAGCAGGATAGAGCGCACCAGGTCAGGCCAATCTCTCTGCCTTTCCTGTAAGTAAAATATTTTTCTTCACACTCATTTAGTTAAAAAGACAACAGCACGCCTAAATAGTTCCAACCCGCCAACGTATTGAAACCAAAAATAAGTTAATTTTTTTTTAATTGGGGAAAATTCATTTTGTTACGGCTTCGCCATATAGCTACGAATTAACGGGCACAGTGAGGTGGTTATACGGGAAAGTATATATCGCCACACTTTCCACTTGGAAGCGTTCAATACGACGGCATGTTATTTTTCAGGGGATCCCGTCTCCGAAAGGTTCGGTCCGGTTACATTATCGCACTTGCTAGATCACAGTTTTTCACGCACACTATCATCGTACCTAGCAAAAGTATAGATATAAATCTCCCTGCATGTATGACTGCGCTGAAGCGGTAGCCGCGTTGATTTCACCAGACGGGGTCGAATTCACAAAGCTTTTGGTTCGCAAGCTCCATTTTCCATTGGCTGGTCGCATTCGCTAATAAGTCCGATCTCATAATTGGCTGGCATCCTCCCGTAATGAAGAAGTTTAGTGTAATAACGTTTTGCTGAATACGTACCCTGGTTCCGCGATAAGTTAGACGTGAGATGACCATACGCAAATTGTGCGACTGCAGCCCTGGTTCATCATTATTTTTCATCGTGGAGCTAATTAGGGGCGCTATAACGTAAAGCTATTCTATTCCTTGACTGCCGCTAGCCCTCAACAATTTGTCACACATTTTTCGGGCCTACCCCTCCCCCCTTCGCTTGTTTGTTAAGCGACATCCTGAAAACCTCGAAAACTCGCCATCTAATAGGAAGAGCACACACTGATCATGCATGATTAGGCAGACCAAAACAACTTTTTTTAAAGGATTCTACGCCTCTTTCGCCATGAGCCCTATACTCTCTTGGTGAAAACTTTTCGGGCTCCACTCATTTCGCCTGTCTGCACGCGACGTCACAATGCCACGAAAACTCACCACGTCAAAGTGATGCGTACGCACTAAAGATGTATTAATGTGCCGAATAAAACTGAATTTTTTTTCAATATAACCGGAAACTGCCCCGCTCCGAAATGAATAAAGGATGGCTGCCCACCGATCGCTCTGGCACTGGATACTCGGAGCTGCCGGCGAGAATGGGTTTCTCCACTTATAATAAAATTATGGGGGTGGCAGTATAATGTTTTCGAACCCGTTCGACACTTATGCGGCATCGCTTTGCCAACTCTTCTTCGTTGAGGATCCGTTCAAGTTGTATTTTTTTACCTGTCCGTTGCACGCCGCCGCGAGTTTCGACCAGCCTCCGTAAGTGAAGCTAGGAGAAGCCGACCAATAGCAGAAGCCGGCATCACCTTCCTCATCCGGTTATCTACTTTCACTGCGCTAGCTGGGACCCAACGAAACACTCTCCACATGAGTGCACTCCTCGCCTCTTGTCAATCAGATATGAAAAACCTATCAAAGCAGACAATGCTATTTTCTATTAAAGCAAACAAATGTGACCTTTTGTAAACGAGAAGAGCGTTTATTGGGCTGTTGAAACAATGCTGCGGGTCACCGCTCGATGCGTTCGTCAGTGGTTACGTAAACTTGACGTCAAGAGATTGGAATTAAGTCAGAATGCAATAGTTTGACATTATACAGCCCTAGGTTTATTTTTTAGTGGAACACAGTGATCCCGTCATTGTTTGCGACATCGCGAGAGTAGACACTTTTGAAGTCATACGAGGGGCGTTTAATAAAGATTTCCCCTGACCCACTTCCTTTGGGCGGAGAGCAACGAAACTTTGCAGATTTATTTGACTTCTCTACATAGGTGCCACCCAGGGACACACACTTCTCCCATCTTTTTATGCAACTGTAAACACCTCGCTTGTAGAAGCTCGCTTGTAGTCACAGCATGGCTCCAAAAGCCATGCTGTGACTTCAGAAATCAAGAAATCAGAGTCTCATCATCTGGAAAATGCTTGCCCTTCAAATATGACTTCATTGTTGGAAATATGTGGAAGTTCGATGATGCGAGGTCGGGTGAAAAGGGGGGCGCGGTAGAATTTCAAAGCCGCAGCAGCGTGCTTCCATCTGGGCAACATGTGAGTTGTGAACTGGGGCATTGCCTTGCAGAAGGCGAACACCTTTGGTGAGCATGCCACGTCTGTTGCTTTTGATGGCCTCCCGCAATTTCCGTAGCAGTGAAGCATAGTATTCCCCAGTAATCGTGGCACCCTTTGCTAGGAAATCCATCAAGACTACTCCGTGCTGGTCCCAAAAGACTGTGAGCATGACCTTGCCCGCCGAGGGCTGGGCGCGTGCCTTCTTTGGAGGCGGTCAGTCCAAGTGCTTCCATTGCATCGACTGGACTTTAATCTCCGGATCATAGTGATGGACCCAGCTTTCATCCTGTGCAATCAGTCTATTGAAAAAGTCCTCCTGGTTTCCATGGTACATGGTCAAAAGAGCCTGGGAGCACTCGACTCGTTCCTGCTTTTGGAAAGGTGTGAGCAGCCGGGGAACCCAGCGAGCGGATACCTTACGCATATGAAGATGGTCCTGAATTATTTTTCCACGGACCCAACACTAATCTTGACCTTTTAGGCTAGGTATAGAACGGTTACGCGGCGATTTTCCCAAATGGCGGCCTCCACTTGCTGGATGGTGTGTTCATCGATAGCGGAGTGGGGTCGCCCTTCAATTGGAGCCGTTTCCACCGAAGTCCGACCGCATTTGAATGGAGGTTGCCAGTTCTTCACTACATCATATGATGGGGGATCCTCCCCATAAACCTCTTTTATCTACTCGAACGTCTCCGTTGGAGTACGGCCTTTCAAGTACAAGAACTTGATGACTGCTCTGTATTCCACTGCATACATTATCACACCTCACGCCACTTCAGCACCTGTAAAAGAAAGACCGTTATTAGTTCAGAGTTGCACATTAGCACGTGACCTATAGTGACTTATGCAATTACAGATGCGAAGTTTCAGCATCCTGCAATAAATAGAAGTGAGTCACGGGAAATATTTATTGAACGCCCCTCGTATGATAGCATACTGGTTCAACTGGTCGTTCCAGAGCACTCCGGCATCTCTGAAATGGCGTGAAGGTCATCATTTAAGCAGTCTTTAGGAGATGAACAGGCTCAAACAGTGTTAGAAGGTCTCCATTATAGTACCAGTCGGACGTCCGAAGGCACGAGCCCATTGAAATTGGAGTTGAACTTTGTCCTTGAGTCTGGGCTCGAGTGCATTCGGCGTCATGAAGCTTACCTCGTCATTTTGTACAGAGACAGCAGCTACGTGTGCTCTAAATGCACACGCGCGCCCACACACACACACACACACACACACACACACACACACACACACACACACACAAACACACACACACAAGCACACACGCATGCACGAGAAAGATAGAAGCAAATCTCAAGACACACAAAACAGGACAAAAAAAGAAACAACTGTATGCCCCCGAGGCACGACCACTGGGCGCACCTAACAGAAAATTAGTCGGTCTGCTTGACCAAGCGAACGCGAAGTTAGTCGGCTAGTGCGTGTGTGTTCTTGATCCAGCGCATCTCGCTCTGAAGCTTGCTCAACGTTTTCCCTGAATTTCTGTAGCTGGGAAACCTTTGGCAAGATTCAAGAGTGTATAGGCAAGCGTGATGGCGCCATAAGGTTCTCGCTGCATACAGTACTTATGCCGTTAACCAACTTAGGACCTTCGGAAAACTGAATGTCCCAGGAACTGCGCCACCAACGCTCGACGAAGTGAGAGAGCTGGAGTCAATTTGCCTCACGAGGCAGTGGTTGTGATGTTGAATGTAGATGCACGAGATAATAAAAGCACTGAGGTGAAATAAGTGCAGCGAAGCTTGCGAAAAGATAGGGAAGAGGTGGAAGGTTTTTCTATTTACGCCTGATTATTGGCATATCTCTTATAGTGTATTTGTGCCATTCTCTGCGATCATCATCATCATCATTATCGTCGTCGTCGTCGTCGTCGTCGTCACGATGACGACGAAGCTCTAGAGAGAAAATTGTTCGCGCATCATTTTGATAGTTTTCTGTAGCTGATAGTGTGCGAAACTGTGGAACGACTGTAGCGTTTATAGTTACTGTTTACAGCCTGTAAGTCGCTGTTTATGCACTAATCTCATAGAAGAGGCAATCTTCCGTGAAGCTTTAGCCTTACAAAATTGTGGTAATGAAACCATGAAAGCCCGGATCCACTGATTCGGCATCGAATATCGGAAAGAGCCTTGTTAAACTTTTAGCATTTCTTCAATATAATCGTGACACAAGTTTCATTCTATTTAGGTACTCGCTCTTTTACCTTCCTTTCTTAGCACATGTAACTGTCGTGTTTAGCTCTCTTTCACAAAATATATTATGACCGACAATTAAAGTGCGAATTCCTATTAAGCCTTTGTATGCATCAAATGGCACTGATGATCAACATAAAGTAGACGTTTCATATTCTTGAGTCCATGATTCATTTATTACTGATGCCCCTAATAATAAAACATCCGTCTGCCGCCATTGCCACAACAAACAACGAGCCATCTATTAATTCTGATTATTTAAAATATTCGCACAGTAATAGCACAGGCTTACAAAGTACAAATGCTCGTGCCTGGCATATGTATGGTGAAGCAGATGTATACTAATACAAGTTCCTAAAAATGCATATTTCTGATTACTCGAAAACATTCTATTATGAACTTCAGATATTAAAACCTTATCGCAGAAAACATAGTCGCTAATGAAATGTATGTTTGTCTCTTCTGATAAATGCCGTATACAGGGAGTTTCACTTAACTTGGGCCAAACGTTAAACATATGCAAATGCCACGTAGCTGGAAAGAACCAAGGTAATTAAGTTTGCAGTCGCTTGGAGATACTCGGATTATTTTTACATTCGGCCTAATTGAATAATTAGTCCTAATTAATTAATCAACTTCGCAATTATTGTAATTAGATGATGTGTCAATGACAAAATTGTAGAGCGACATGAAAAACTACCGATACAGCTTTCTGTTACTCAATACGTGCCACATAAATGTGTTTTTCCAAGCATGAGAGAAGCCCGTGAATACACGCAAAATTGCCGCGCGACTGGCCGCTCGAGACATATTGCGTGTATTCGTGGGCTTCTCTTTAAATTTACGAGGGTGTGCCTGAAAACTTCTCAGCCCACCCGTGAAATCTTTTTCGCGTGGTCTTGTGTTGCAATTCAATATGTTATTCAGTTATTTGAATGATCTCATGAGCAATCTGGATTTATTTTGATTTTTTCGGTTTCAGGTACAGCGGTTTAAAGCAAGGTCGCGAAGCTGAAATATGGAAAGGGAGGAATTCGCAAAGCGAGCAGTTATTCAATACCTTTTGAAAAAAGACTGACACCACAAGAAATTCACAAGGACATGCTGCAGACATTAGTGGACAATGCTCCTTCTTATGCTATGGTGAAAAAGTGGGTTGCCGATTTTACGCCAGGCCAGACATCAATTGAAGATGCTGCGCGCAGTGGTCGTCCCTCAACAGCATGCACAGATGAAAATGTCCAAAAAGTGCAAGACATTGTAATGGCTGATCGACGTGTCACACAACGGCACATTGCAGAATGTGTGGGCACATCAGTGGAGAGGTTTGGCCATATCCTAACACAGCTCCTGAACATGCACAACGTTTCGTCCCTGTGGGTGCCCAGACGTTTGACATTAGAGAACAAACGTCTGAGAGAACTTCCCTCTGCAGATAATTTGCAAGTGTTTGAAGCTGATATTAATCTCTTTCTGCGGAGATTCGTTACAATGAATGAATCTTGGGTGCATAGCTTTCGTCCCGAGTCAAAAGAAGCCTCGAAACAGTGGAAACATGCCACCTCACCCAGCTCCAAAAAGGCAAAGGTGGTTCCATCCGCTGGCAAAGTTATGGCATCAGTGTGCTGGGATTGCAAGAGTGTCATTCTCCTATAATTTCTCCCGAAAGGTCACACCATCAATGGGGAATACTGTGCAGTTCAGATTCGTCGTCTGAGGTCGGCAATTTAGGAAAAACGGTGAGGGATGCTCCGGAAAGGGGTGCTGTTTCACCAGGACAATGCGCCAGTTCACACATCGGCTGTTGCGATGGCTACAATTCACTCCTGTGGTTTCCAACTGCTTCAGCACCCGCCTTATTCCCCTGACTTGGCTCCCTCGGACTACCACCTACACCCACAGATGAAAAAGCACCTTGGTATAAGTAGTTTTCCTTCTGATGAAGTCGTCATGAACGCCGTAAAAGACTTTTTGGAGGAGCAGGACGAAACGTTCTACCAAAGTGGAATAATGAAACTCCAAGAGTGAGGGCATACATGTGTGGCCCTCAAGGGAGACTATGTCGAGAACCGACTGCAAAATTTGGACCCACGGTCACTACGTACGGGTCACTACGACCGAGCTGGTTTACACAGGGCGCCGCAAGTTATGTGCTTAGCATCCTGAACAACTTGATAGTCATGTGCTTAAGCAGCGTGAACTTTTCTGTTCCTTCTCCTCTTTCAATTCCCTTTCGCCTAGTGCAGGGTAGCCTACCGGGCTCAGCCTGGTTAACCTCCCTGCCTTTCCCTTGTGACTTCTTTCTTCTCTCTCTCAGAGCTTGCGTCATGAACTTCACTGTGGACGTTCTTCTATATTTCATGTGCTCAGAAAAATTGATACCACTCATCCATCCCGTCTAGAACTTATTATTGTAACACACACGACAACTGAAACATCAGTCAGAAATGCTGCACAGACATAGGAACAGTAGAACATTTCCAATTGACAACTGAACTGTACAATGCATAATTGTTCACTATACAAGCTAAGTTTGTAACTCAGCTTCTGCGTTCATCATTTTTAAATATTGCAATCGTGAAAGCAGTGTTTACGCTTTTTCTTCGCAATTCGCTAGTTTAGTATTTTCGCTGATGTCATGTACCCAAACTTTAGAAAGCAAATACGCTTGTAAAAGGGCTCACGCTCTTGCGTTCAAGCCCAGTATTTACAACAAAGTTTTTGCTGCGCTAGTTTGTGCAAATTATTGCACAGGAAACCTACGAAATATAAAGACGCGTACGTAAGAGAACACAGTCAGTCAGACAAGGGTCAGAGCGAGCACTAAACTTACAACTCTTCCTTCGTAAGTCTAAGCGCTCGTCTTGTCCACGTGTTCTGTTCACGCGTCTGTCTCGCTGGTTTACCCCATTAAAACACAGTCGCTGCGCGGAACGCACACGGTACCAACCAAACACAGTATGTCGTCGCACCAGCACACCGCACATGTATTCGAGCACAACACGAGACCGCTGCAAGCTAGCGGCGAAATCCCATTCTCTCCTTTTATACATCTATAGCACATGCATGCGCTACATAAAGACCTCACGCAGTGACGCGCCAACGAGTATTTATGGGACGCAAACGTAAATTTACCATTGGCATACGCGTGCCTTACGAGTACCTTCCCAACCGTTGCCAACTGCAGAAAACGCACGCACAACGTACGACAGTCCTGAGCAGACGATGTTAGCTTGTTACAAGGGAAACGTTACACCCGGTGTCATCTTTACGGGACTGATGCAGCTACGACCTACTGAGGTGTTGCACTGCTCTCAGAAAACAAGCCACAATCTGTTAAACGTTAAACACTGTTGCAACAGCACACAACCAATAAAAAATTCGTCGGCCCTTCCACTCCGTGAAGATAGTCAACCAGTGAAGCTGAAACGTGCGGCCCCGGTGTTTATCACTGGGTTAATCCCGAGGGTTCATTAAAGTATTTCTCAATTATGAGGTTGCACACACACACGTTCGGCTGCGACGGAGAGAACGACGTCATTGACGGTATGCCCGCAGTCCGCTGTTGTCGCTTGCGTTCGCGGCCTCCAGTTTGCTCGGCGGCGTGGTTAGCAGCATTCGCCCGCCCATTGCCGCTTGCAATTCATTGAAATTAAATTGCTTCGAAAGGAAATCTGTCCCTTACGTAAGACAATGAATGGATCATACCCCCTTAAGCAATGGCTCATACCCCCGTAAACGCGGCCTCCCCATTACGACGACAGAAGAGAAGTGAAATTCTACGCTGGAATGATTAGCGGCTACGCAGCCAGCTGTGGAAGAAGACGACGACGACGAACGCGGGAGCAGTGGTCACGAGCGCGTGCCGAGCACGAGCACGAGCGCAACCCGAGGGGCGCCAACAGAGCCAGCTGCGGAAGAAGACGACGACACTCGAGCCAATGCTGATGATGATAGTTTTTTGTACACGGGTGATTTCGCCTAGCCGTAAACGATTTCGCCTAGACATATAAAGCTTCGCTTTAAAACGACCGACGATAGTCTGCATAACTCGTTCCATACATAACTGATTTCGACGGGGGCAATATGTTTGTCGCTATATTGCTTCAATTCTAACGCATTGAAACCGACCATTAGCGTCGACAGTCATCGTGAGATGCGTTCTGTCGGAAATTTTTTTCTTAAGTACGAATAAATACGCGTTCCTTTTAAAAGGACCGTATACTTACGTTCTAGATAGCACGATATTTTACGGGCACCAATCTTACTGATGTTCCAGGTTGCGGTGCCGCAAGTGATCCTGGCGACACTACAAGGACCACGGTGACTAAAAGCACGCTCCAAACATGCAGGACTAATTCGAATGCCACGCAGAAGAAATTCGACGCTTCCTGTGCGTTATATCCTCAGTACCAGTAGATCGTAGCCGTCATTTGATCAGAAACAGAGACGCCTACAAAGCAAACTTTGTAATATACCCAATTTTCAGCATGCGCTTTGCTCTGTGGCTCGTCTCTCAAAGATAACATGAGTTCCAGTTGCCGAGCCCTTCCGACAAATTTTATTTTTTTCTTTAGATGATACATGCGCTCACTTCGACATGAAAACTGGAAGCTCGTAATTTTTATGGATAACGAAACAGTTTTTTGGGTGCCGCGAGTCCTTCTTGAGTCGATCTCAATAATAGAGGTAAGTTTATAATGCATTCATTTTCTTCTTTCTGGGGTTTTGCGTGCCATAAGCAGTTCTGATTATGAGGCACGCCGTAGTGGAGGGCTCCGAATTAATTTTGACCACCTGAGGTTCCTTAACGTGTACTATAACGCAAGCACACGGGCGTTTTTGCATTTCGCCTGCATCGAAATGCAATAAATACTGGAAATAAATTCTTGATCTCTTTCTAATTTAGAGCCCTGGCTTTTGGTGTGGCTCTCGGTATCAAATGAAGATTATTAAACCTTAAGTCGCTCTTACTACGAAACAAAACGAAAACATGCTCTATATTTGTGAATTTGTAAGAAAATGCTTAAACTCTTTTCGCACATGCTCTAGGACGATGTTGTGGGCGTTATAGGAGAGTGATCAACTTGGTTAAAAATAGTTTTGCACTAAATAAGACAGCAGCTATCTCTCAAGAGCGTGACATATTTAAGAAAATTTATGTCCGCGAGCATATTTGAACATTAATGGCACGATCAATCTTTCTAAATCAAAACATCCCAGAACGTGTATTTTTATACGATGCTTCACTTAGGCTCAATAAAGAATTTTTTTTATCGAAGTGAATTTTGTTTAAAGCGAGAAAAGCATTTTCTGACCTCAAAGTTTTGCAAACGAGCTTCGTCGCGTTTCGCCGGCCGGCTTGCTGCAGGCGCATATTGGCAACGGCTCTCCTCTTCTCCACAGGCACAGCCAATTGTCCTGCTGGTGCGCATGTAAGTCCCTCTTGCTGAGACGGTGCTGGAATAACCTGAAGCTGCTCCCGTTCTATAAAGCGCTTGACGACGCGTGAGCGCAGGATTTCTGCCAGCAAAGCAGGACCACCACAGGTCCTGACAACTTCCTCTACCCATTTCCTGTCTATCTTCCGAACCCCTTTTTTCTTTCTTTTGTTCCTAATTCAATTCATTCCCCAACATCCGCCCCTTGTTCACATAGTGCCCTTTTCACCTGTCATTGGCCACGAGATACAGTTCAGGTGCCCACAAGGGGCAGCTACAGTTTCCGTGGCCACTCTCCTACTCTTTTCATTTCTGCAATATTGTTTTCTCTTTATTTTTGATCGGTGTTCCAAGGCGCGGAAATTGCAGCACAGTGAAGTCAACCGGGCAGACACAGAAGTATCAGCGATCCAGAAATGAATGGCGACTGCGCAGCTCTGCTATAGCTCAGAGTTGGCACGTGTACAGGTGAAAGCGAACGGAACTCGGTGCTGGCTCAACAGCATACGCGGACAGCGTGCGTAGCATCCCGGCGTCGTGCGTACATAGGCGCTCACGCACAGCCACTATACCCGGCTGATGAGCTCGTATAGGCGAGCAGTGCATCACGCGTTACGTAAGCTGACCAAGGCGGGTGAGTCAGTGCATTCAGGTTTATAATAACAGCTTATGTATATACCACCGCTTTCCCTCGTTTCGAGCATTCTGGGCAGAAAGCGGCGCCTCAGTGTTGCGCGACCCCGTACACCGACACCCCGTTGTTTATCCCAGGCCATTCTAAAAACGGAGCCAGGGTGCGCGATTCGCTCCGGCAGTGAACGGCGCTCCTTTATTTCGTCTTGCCTACGAGACTCCGCTTGGCGAGACGGCAGCGGAGCGGATGGCCGGATGGAACGGCGAAGCGTTTCTGACTGGGAAACGTCCCGTATACTCGTCTTCAGCGGCTTCGTTGCTGCTGCGCGTATTAAAGCGCAAACGTGAACCTGCGCGGTATGTATGAACCAGAACTCGAACGGATATACCTCGTATGAAACACCATTCGCATTGTGGTTTTCACACTTTGGGTTCTTTCTTTCTTCTATTTCTTTTTCTTATTTTTCTCCATTCTGTTTAACGATGAACATGCGCCGTGCAGTAGCATGTCGCCTACAAATAGAGGGGCGCGGCTAAAGAATAGATCGTCAGTTGAAAGTCGGCGTTTTAAAGGAATGCCGAAGAAAGACATATAAGTCGATGTGTATTAGTAACTTACCCTTTTACAACACCAGAAACGCTACCCTCATACCGTAGGAGGCGGATTTATAAGTCATAAAAGGCGCAAGAAGAGTATAGCAAGGTGGCCCCCCTGACGCCAGCTGCCTCGAAGTTCCCGCGCCTGCTTGCGCGGGAACTTTGATGGATTTTGATGGCGTCTGTTCGGGCCTACTTAAATTTTTATCGGTGAACTAGATTGTATTCTAATGAGCCAAAGGCTGAACTTTGCAAGTTACCAGAACTTTTACTACGTCACAACGGCCCAAATACTTTTTGAAAAAGAAAAAAGAAACGTTGAAATCCTTGACATCACACTGACGTACCGGTGCTGGGTTTATGCTTCAGTTCCTCTTCTTGTAATCAGTATCCTGCCGCGAAATTAACGGGAAAAAAACGCGATTTTATAGAGTTTATCAGTCTAAACTGATTTATTGTTTCTCTTTAGTGTCACTTTGTCCTTTTTCTTATTGTGTCTCTCGCTCTCCCAATTTTTTCGCACTGTGTTAATAATAAATTTACTATACATTGATATCATCTAACGATATGTAGACACTGCTGATTCAACTCAGACTTTCTCAAGCAATAGTTTGAGGTTTCTTATTTATCACGTGAAGAATCAAACTGCACACACAAAAGAAAGTTCTTTTTACAGTGAAGCTTTATATGTCTAGGCGAAATCATATATGGCTAGGAAAAATCGCCTGTGTACAGAAAACTATCACCATCAGCATTGGCTCGAGCGTCGTCGTCTTCTTCCGCAGCTGGCTCGTTGGCGCCCCTCGGGTTGCGCTCGTGCTCGTACTCGGCAAGCGCTCGTGCCACGGCTCCTGCGTTCGTCGTCGTCGTCTTCTTCCATAGCTGCCTGCGTTGCCACTGATCATTCCAGCGTAGAATTTCACTTCTCTTCTGTCGTCGTAATGGGGAGGCCGCATTTACGGGGGTATTAACCATTGTTTAAGGGGGTTTGAGCCATTCATTGTCTAACCTAACGGACAGATTTAATTTTGAAGCAATTTAATTTCGAAGAATCGCTAGCGGCAATGGTGGGCGAATGCTGCTAACCACGCCGCCGAGGACACTCGAGACATCGAACGCAAGCGAAACGGGCGCAGCCAACCAACCAGACACATTTCGTGCGAATACACCTTGAAGTGTACGCGGCAATCTGACGAAACGCGGTAACGGAATTTAGTGCGGGAAAACATCGGTCGAAACATAGAACCCGTTCCCTGCGCGCGGAATAAAATAAAAAAAGATAAATCTTTATTTTCAGGAGATCCCACGCGAATGTTTGTTTTGGCGAATTACGCCAGGCTCTAAATGCAAGAAACTGTCAAGGCATCGGATGACGGGAGGTCATTCACAGTATTATTATTTGGCAAAAACGTACATCCAATCGCTCGAGCTTTGTCATGATGCCAGTCCTTCGGTCCTCTCAATTAACGCACGAAATTCAGTTCAGTGAACGCCGTAATCAAGGAGGTCATCCACCGAATGTTGTCGCTCTTTGTCGATCTCCTTCTTGATCTCTTCCCAGGTGACGAGCGTCAAGACGGACGACGTCATTGTGTAAAAGAAAGCGCCGCCGACGCCGCGCGACAGGCCTCGAAGCCCTTCGGTCTTCTTGACCTTGATGATGCAGTCGCGGATGTTGTTGTAGTAAATGCCTTCGCCGCGCGGGTTCGAAGGCTGCGCGTACATACGCGCCCGCAACACGTCCAAGACCGCGATGAAGGGCGCTGAGGTGAGTCCCGACAAGAAGGCCGCAATCATCATGTTGATGAAGAAGTAGCCCTCGCGGCCTTCAAACGCCGTGTTTAGCAGACTCTTGAAGCCGATGAAGGTGGACATTTGAAGAGCCGACCCCGTGGACAGTCGTAGAATATTGGAGGAAGTTGCGCGCCAGAGCCCATTCCAGGCACCCTGGGTCTTGTAGATGTTCACCAGCGCCGCTAGCGCGGTCCCGTAGCCGTGCTGGTAGCCGACGGCAATGGCCGCTGTCGATGAGTGCAGCTGGATCGAAAGCAATGAACAGCACACGTCATACTATAGAACCACAAGTCTGTGAAGCAGATTGGTAGCACTTCCTTGAGCAAAAGTGTACCGATGCTGCGATAAAGCCAATTTTCTTCTGCGCCTACGAATGTAACATGAACTTGAGGACTGCCGTCCAAACTTGGGCATTGTAAACTTTCCAGTGCGCTCGTCAGTTTCAACTTCCTGCGTTTGAGTTACGAGTAAATTCAGTTTTTTTTTTTTTTTTCAGCGATACTAGTTTTTTTTTTTTTTTTCGGTCGTATACTTCTGCTCAGAGGTGAACGCCCTGGTATTCGGTCTTACAGCGCTCTTTTCGATGTGGTCATGTTGTCGAAAAACACTTTTGCTCACGGCTGTACTAGCATCATTTTCGAGATACCCCTCTTCAGTCTCGCGAAGAAATGTCTCGGCGTTCCGGTTAATAAATTACCAAAGAGCCTAGCTCCGACAATGTACGGAACTAAGTTGAACACCAACTCATTTTGAGAGACTTTGAGGACGACTATCTAAACCTGTGCCAATCTTAAGATTCCTACTCAGAGAACATTGTTTCTTTGTTTCAATTTTATGTTCGCACTTTCCCTCTGTTTTTTTTTTTTTTACATAGAAAAAAAAAACAAGAAAAACTCCAAGTGCACTAACCGATACCCCCCAATTGAACACTTGCAACCTCCCGTAAAAATGTTTGTGAGGTTTTAATTTTGTATATAGTTATTCTTGGTTTTCTCGATAGTCATTTAAAAGTTGTGCAGGTGTGAAATCCCGACCTTAACTGTGGCTCCTAAGAATGGCACCTAGGCCGGTATTTTGTTGCGATGCGTTATGCTTTATTCTATAGTAGTCTTATCATCCACTGCTCACGGCCGGCTGATATCCCGTTGATAACGTGAGCGGACCGTCGCTCTGACCACTGACCAAGCGCGAAAAGCGCGAAAAGGCATTAGCATCGGAAAGGCATTGCTACAAAATACTGGCCCTAGACAACTTAAATAAGCAGAAGTTTACTACGTCCTCTTGACGACTGCATCTTTGCCAGTTGGGTGTACAAGGCACCAACGCAACAGCTCAGGCCATCTCTTGCCACTGGAGTTAAAACGCCCAGCAGCTACTGAGAGGCGCCCCTCAAGGTCAATCTCTAGTGTTCCTTTATATTATACAGGAACCCTATCAATTCCTGTCGAGCAAGGTTGATAAGATGACAGTAAACTTTTGCTGACATCACTAAAAAGGTAATTCAGTTCAACACAACTGAGATTTACTAAACCTTGTGTCAAGTTCCTGTTGAGTGTATGAGAGTCATTGTATCTGCACACTGGCGTGTTAATGTGGTTAATGTGACACTACAGATAACCCATTTATCAGTAGCGCAGAAAGATATATGTGAGAAGCAAGGTTACACCTCACGGATTGGTGACTCCTCTCTCGTTTAAGTGATCAAAATGAACTCAAAGAGAAGTGAAATATATCCTATTATTTTTATGTAAATAAATTCCCTGTTGTAGTATGTCAATAGGGGGCATACCGAGTCCTTAATGACTGCGCTCACTAGAGATTAACTTGTATATAACAATGTTCTATGGTTAATCTTCATTTTTTTTACAGCACTGAATACTGTAAACCAACACGAATTTTCAGCTGGGTCTTTCAAATTGTAACGACTCAGAGCAGCATCAGTGTCATTAATATTTACTGAGAAAAGTTTTTATGTTAAGCTATTCTCTACTGGAGCCTGCGTAGGCGTTTTTTTTTGTGGGCTGTATTACGATGTACGAAAGTGCGCGCTTGCTAGGCGAGTGATGAGTGTTGTAGTGCCGCTTTCTTTGTCGAGTATATTTCTGGTGTACTTGCATTATAGTGAAAGGCTGTCCCTGTTACGTGTACCCACATGCCGGTGGTTTACTGCCCATGAGATTATTTTTCGCGTCATACAAATTCAATGAAAGGTCGATATAAATTAGGATCACATTCGACACAGTGTTTTATTTAAAACTCGGTGATCACTTTTAAACTGAAACGCGGTGGCCGATCAGGTTATAAACTTAATAAAAAACAATAGCAATTTAATACGAACAGATAAAATCCACATTAAGTCACACTAATTATCGATTATCACACATTTACTGACATCCACCGCCGATAGCAATACGTTGTCGAAAAGGAAGCAATATTGTTTTTACTGCAATGCCTTTGAAATGTTTGGTTGTTCCAATTTGAAGCAAGGAGCTAAAACATGCAATGTGCTTACGTTGATGAGCATTATGTCTGAGTGTGCTTTAAAATTTTATATGGATGATGTTGTAGTTCACATAAATACTGGCGCCATATCCGAGTGCACTTCGATGACTAAACTACCAAGGCATATTAAAATGTTTTGCCGTCGCCATGTGAGCCTTTTTCACAAGTGTTGACTCAAGTTCTGCGCCTCTACAAACGCTTTATAGTTAGTCTACATGATTTATCTTACTTGTAACCGGTAATAACGAAAAATAATTTCACAGTGCTCTCTACACTCACTATAAATCATTAGTTCAAAAGCTGACTTTCAGTATTGTTGCATTAAAGATTTTCTATTGTTGTAAATCGCAAGCGAAACGCAAATACTGCTATCGTATGTTGTTTTCTCTTTTCGATTTTTTTCTCCCCATATCCAGAAATGGCCCCCATGAACCCAAAGTGCGACTGCTCTTTCCGCATTCGGGACTTGTTCTTAAAGCATTGTTCAAGAGCAGCACGGCAGCAGTTAAATGACAAGGCAGATAACTACTTACATAAGTTGACACAAAAACGTAGTTCGAAATGCGGAGCGGAGAGCGCTGTGTCAACCCCCCTAGTGCTACGAAAGTCGTCTCCATTTTCTGCGCTCATAAGAAAGTCATACTGAAAGTAACTATCAACAATATATTTTTTTTGTATAAAATACAGAAAGCGCACAAGAACCGGTGTTTCGTTGTATGTGTCGCCGTAATATCTGCAATCATGGATGGCCATTTGGCATCAATAGGTTGCATAACCTAACCACCAGTACGCTAAACAAAATGGCAGCACATCACGTCTTGTTTCGTCAATGTGCGGTGATAGAATTTGTGGTGAAATAGAAAATTTTAGCCCCAGAGATTCATAAGAGGTTTAAGCTTGCGTATGGCAACGCGTGATGAAGTGAAGTTAGGGTGATGAAGTTAGGAAATTTGCAGGCGCAAGCTGGAATTAGCTAGCGCAAGACGGGGGCAATTCCAGATCGCAGGGAGAGGCCTTCGTCCTGCAGTGGTCGTAAATATAGGCAGATGATGATGATTTTGGTGATGATGATGATGATGATGATGATGATGATGATGATGATGATGATGATGATGATGATGATGGCAATGCGTGAATAAGCTTGATCAGTGTTTGAAGATGGGACAGGCTTTTTAAAGATGACCAGATGAGCACTGAAGATCAGCCTCGGAGTGGTCGCCTTCAGACATCCACGACTGACGCCAATAAGGAGACCGTTGATGCGCTCAATAAAGAGACGAGGGTAACAATAGACGGAACAGCGATAATGCTTAAAACAGGCACAGTGTCGTTCAGTAGATGATTGACAGCTTAGGCTACCGAAAGACAAATGCTGCTTCATACGTTGAAACACTGTAAAAGCTAAGGTAGCACAAGGTAGTGTTTTAGAATAGCGGAACGGAGCACAACGCTAACGCAAATACACTTGGGCGTCATCTCGAGGCGGATACAGCAAACATGAGCAAACCCTCTGGTTAAGCCTACTGCGCCGCTAATCGAGAACGTATATCGAAAACAACGCCCATTTGTCACCTGTACGCTGCTGTCGAAGCATCATCACACAAATCTAAAGCAAACACGAGCATTAGTGGGGAACGAATGAGCCGAACAGTGCAGGCAGACGACTGGATAGATCCGTGGCGGGCAGCCATACCTTCGACTGAAGCCGCCATGCTGCCGAACGTAAGGCTCCCCTTGCGTGCGTTAGCGTTCACCACTAAATCCCGAAAATAGCGTACGTACGTAAGAGCTCCAGCACCGCTTACGTACAGAGCATGCGCAGTGTGGTGTACGCAACGCTAGCGCTAACTCTTTGCGTTTGCTGCCTTTACGCTATACTAAAACTGTCTAATGTCTACTATTTCAACGCGACTTCTTGTGTACTGCCTCTTTCTTCCGTTCGCGCAGTCATTGCCTGTGACATTCGTGATCCAACTATATCCCCCTCTAGACATTTTACGAAAGCAGCCTCGCTCTACTTAGCCCTTATTCTCGGCTCTCGATGATCGCACCTGTAGGTGTGTCTTGAGCAGGAAAAGTGGCGAGCTCACGAAGGCCCCTAAGGCGCCAGACACGCCGCCGAAGACGGCACTCAGGCGGATGCTGGGCTCCAGGTTTTCGTCTAGCGTTAAGCCGAGGTCTTCGCTGATCTGGTAGACGCCCAAGCGCAAGCCGTTGGCCAGTAGCTGGTAGACAAGGTTCGTCAAAAGCCCTCGGTAAACGGCGAGAACGCCATCGTACCGGTACATCGTGTAAATGGCTTGCAGGGTGTTGCGGTACACCGGGCGTGCCCGCGCTGACCTGTCTGCGCATGCCGGGAGGCAACAGCGGTGCTGTGTTACGGGAAAGCAGCTGAGGTACCTGTAGGCCTAACATACGCTAGCTTGTACAAAAACCGTGCACGCCTAACGACACACTACATTTCCAATTCATTTCCACTTGTTTTTCATACCATACGCACAATAGAAAAATTCTAACATATGAGTGCGCAACCAAGTACACGGTGTTTCACTTAACTGGGGCCAAACTTTAAAAATATGCAAATGACACGTAGCTGGACAGAATCAAGGTAGTGTTTGCCGTCGCTTGGAGATACTCAGATTGTTTTTTTTTCATTGCGCCTAATTACATAATTAGCCTTAATTAATTATTCAACTTCTCAAATATTATAATTAGATTAAAAGCTTCAATGAGAAAAATTGTAGAGCAACATGAAAAACTCCCGATACAGCTTTCTGTTGCTCAATACGTGCTACATAAAAGTATTTTTCCGAGCGTGAAAGATGCCCGCGAATACATGCAAAGTGCCTCGTGCGGCCAGTCGCACGGAAATTTTGCGGGTATTCGCGGGCTTCTTTCACGCTCGGAAAAACACTTTTATGTAGCACGTATTGAGCAACAGAAAGCTGTATCGGGAGTTTTTCATGTTGCTCTACAATTTTTCTCATTGAAGCTTTTAATCTAATTATAATATTTGAGAAGTTGAATAATTAATTAAGGCTAATTATGTAATTAGGCGCAATGCAAAAAAAAACAATCCGAGTATCTCCAAGTGACGGCAAACAACACTACCTTGATTCTGTCAAGCTACGTAGCATTTTAAGTTTGGCCCCAGTTAAGTGAAACACCCTGTATACACATTCGTGGCACCTGCGGAAAGATCTTCAGACTACTACAATAAATTACACAGACATCGCGGCATGGCTCGCTGTCTTTACACAGGTGACAAACGCACCGTATTGATCGCAATGACAAACGTTATATTCGTTTGTAAGCTTAGCTCCCTAATTTGTACGAGATTAATTTTGTGCGAAAGCGCTTACATCGACGTTATACCGTAGCGATCCACTTTACGCTAGCCACGCAGTTATGCAACGTGAATGGTGTCTCACCAGTAATGAAAAACCAGTTAATCCGGCATTCATGGAAACGACGTGAACACAGGCAGGTCCTTATAACATTATTGGCGTCAAAACTGCAAAGATAGGGGCAACTTTACGAAACGACGAGCTGGCTCGATGTCTTTATATATATATATATATATATATATACCGTGGCGCTTAGCGTATTCATGGTATAATTTTTTAACTGCGCAAACACACACTGACAAGGACGAGGCAGACAAGACGTGCGCAGACTCGCAACTGAATGTTTGATGGGTGGAAAATGACATATATACAGACAAAAATGAACACATCTGATTGGCAATCCAACCATGGATACGTTGACGTCACACAGTCGCGTTTATGTGCTAGAGTAATGAATTTAATTGACAGGGCATCTAACCACAGCCCTTTTGTCTGCAAGATTGAGCATAAGCAAGGGTCAGCCATTGTCCCCTGTGCCTGCGCAGTTGTGTATGAATTTCCTTTTTCTTGTAGGTGTGTATACATCGGCCAGACGGCTAGGTGTATTAACGTTCGGCTGAAAGAACGTAAAACAAACAGCACTTCAGATGGTTATTCCCACGTGGCTAAGCATTGTAATGACTGTAAAAAACTAAACAAGGAAACTTGCCTCCCACTTCTTAAACAAACTAGAATTTTGTACCGTCAAAGGGACCGTAGTACTAGGGAACTGTTTGAGGCATTTAAGATAAAAACTACACGTGGGTGTGTAAGCGAACCTTCGGTGTCACTAGCTGATTGCGAGATGGCATTTTTAGATGCTACTGTGTGACGTCAACGTATCCATGGTTGGATTGCCAATCAGATGTGTTCATTTTTCTCTGTATATATGTCATTTTCACCCATTAAACATTCAGTTGCGAGTCTGAGCACGTCTTGTCTGCCTCGTCCTTGTCAGTGTGTGTTAGCGCAGTTAAAAAATTATACCATGCATGTCAACCAACTAGCCCGACTTGGAGCCCTGCTTAGCGTATTCCCGGAATGGCGATTGCGCTTACAGTCCTTGCTTTTCATTGCGTGAAATATGCCTTGGCGGTAAGCGAGATTGTTTTGTGCGTTCGTATCGATGTGCCTCGACTCTGGCTTCAGCGATAAACGCTGTTATCATGTTTCTGATATATGCCCATGTGCTAAGAGGCCAGCGTCGTTGAAAAGGGCAGAGCGCCCCCGCGACGTTTCTCATTTACGACCCCCGCTTGTATCAGGAAGCGCTAGGGGAGATCAACACATTGCATGCCCGAAAAACGAGCGCAGAGAGATGAACGCTCTTCGCGAGGCGCACCTGCAATCGGCGGCTGCAGCTCCCCCTGCAGTTGTATGCGCAGCTTGGCCACCTCGATTGGGTGTGTCACAAAGGAGGCTGAACAGGCGGCGATGGCGCCTACTACAATGTTGGTCACCGGCTCGTTGGAGTGATCCCCCAAGAAGGCGCTCAGCGGAGCCAGCACCCGCCGCGTCCAAGCGTCTCCGTGGGGCCACCGCCGGGTTGATGCGTAGCCGACGTTCCAGTTCGGTGACGCCGATGGACGCATCCTGTCGTCACTGTCGTCGTCTTCTCAGCCAGCGAGCTGCTAAGCAAAGCAACGCCACGCTGCGTTATGTTGCGATGATGATGATCTCGAAGACAGTGGCACCTGCCCACTCGGGGGGATTGGCCAAGAATTCGTCGGATTTAATCAATCTGTAGGAGGTACGAATTCAGACATATCTAGTTATGATAAATAAGCGAAAGCGAGTAGAATACAGATACGTTTTCTTGAGCAGTCATTCTGATCGGACAGAAAAAAAAAATTGTCTTGTCTCCCAAACTTTGGCTCGTACCCACTACGGGGGATTGGCCAAGAAGCAGGCGGTTTCAACTATGTTTATGAGAAATTTGACAAAAACTAAATCTGCATAGCAGTCGGTAGAAAAATACTATGAAGAATTTTGTGATAAAATAATTTTGTCATAAAGAAGTGAAATAATAGGAATAATTCATAATTCTAGAAATTCAGCAAGGTACTCTTTTTGTATCTCTAATGAAATTGTAAACTGCAAGAAAAGCATCCCTGTGGATGTGTCCCACTGAAGTCGCCCGAAAGGAGAGAATGGTTGGCGAGGTTAATAATAGGCCAAGAGTTTTCTTACTCTTAAAAATCAGCGGCACGAGAGGAAAAAGAGCTCGATAGATTCGGATTCATTGAAAAAAGAACATAGAGGGGACACAGCGAGACCAGACCAGTGTAAGTAAAGATTTAGAGGCGGTATACCGCATCTCAACTTTGTAATGGAAACTTCCAATTGCCTTGAAGTACACTAATTATTATTCCATGGGAAGCAAAGATGGTGGAATTCAGAAGACGATGTTTAATTAGATTTTGCGGAACTTTGCGATACAGAGAAATTTCTGTACCTAGCCGCGGTGACATAAGCTGATGTCGGCAAAACAGATATGACATGACCATTAAGGGATGCTCGTGCGAGTGAATCAGCCATTTCATTCAAGTGCAAACCCCGATGTCCCGGTACCCAAAGAAAGTATGCTTGCCGCAATTACGAAGGAACCATTGAATAAAATGTTCGCAAAATTCTTGAATTTGACGAGGCTATAAGTGCATACAGACAGTGAGTCAGTCACAATCAGTCACAATAACAGCTAATGAATCGTTTTGGGGAATCTTTCCTAGTGCTAATGTAATCGCTATTAGTCCTTTATGAAAAATGTATGTGAAGTCGGGAAGGCGAAGATAGTAAGACCATTGAAGAGATTCAGAGAAGATCCCCACTCCTGCCTTCTCATTGCACAGGGAAGCGTCGGTAGCTATTATGTTGTCAGTAGCTAGCTGGTTTAGGTGATCTTTTAAAATATTATTTAAATGTCTGCTAGGCAACAGTTTAGTATGATTTAGAAATATGGCCTCGAATTCAATTTTGAGGTCTGTTAAGGCATTATTCGAATGGCAAACTTGACGTATTGACGCATTCAATTGTTGTAACTGTGCGTGCACATTATCTGAGGACTGTGTAATCGCGACCACGATACGTTAGAAACTCAGACGGTTCAGTGAAAAATATTTATTGTGCACGTCTCCTTGAAAACTCATAAAATTTTAAAAAAGTCTGAACCGTAAGCATGCGGAACCTCCAATCTAGAGTGGGTATATTAGCTTCCTGATATAACACAGGGTTGGCAACGAATCTAGGTAGCCCAAGGCATAATCGTAGAGATTTTCTTTCTAATAGTATCAGAGGTTTAATTTTATAGGCAGGAACACCGGAAAATAACACGCAACCGAATTCTAATATGGGCCGAATATACATCTTATATATCATCAGTAAAGTATCCCTGCGTAGTCCAGAGCGACGGTGACTGAGCCGGTGGAGCATAGCTACGGCACATTCTGCCTTTGTTGTGATATGTTCAATGTGAGTGCGCCAGACGAGCTTGTCATCGTATATGACATAAACGTATTACACCGAGTCAACTTGAGGAATGGTTTCCTGGTGATATTGGGGGGTTATATGCACTGGTGCAGTTAACGGGAAAACTAGTACAGCCCTTTTATTAACATTTAATGACGTACATAACTCATCTAGCCATGTCTCAAGCCTTCCTAGGTAATTCTGCAACTGCAAATTTACTATGTTTAGTAGGTCTTGGGGTGCATAATCAAACAGAACTTTTAGCATTCTTGTTGTAATTCCATCTGGACCTGGGGCTGATGCCGGTAATAATCTAATAATGCTCTCAAGCTCTGTCAATGTAACTTCTACAAAGTCGTCTGCCGAGGGCGTTTTGGATAGTCCTGTCGGCAATTTATGTGTAAATCGTTGCGCTAGACCTTTAGTAATTTTCTCAAGTGACTCTGATAACTCTTTTGTTCATAGAACGACTGAGTAGATATTCACTGGCGCCGGCAAACTTTACGGAATCGAAGAAATTTAAACAGAGCTTTTTTATTACTAGACTTAGAAAGATATGTGTAATGTTTCGAATCATAATCGTCTTTAGCTTTTGAGACTGTTCGCTTAAATGTAGCAGCTAAATACGTATTCCAATTTAGTCCATAGTCCAATTTACAGGGCATTGGTTATATAAATGTTTTTTTTTTTCGTGCAGCTTTTCGACTCTCGCTCACAGTCAGAATTCCACCAGGGACAATATGAACCACCCTTAGTAGATGGTACGACGAATTGAGACTTTTTTATGTTTGTTTTAGTATTGAACAAAGGCTCATTGCCTTAATGTCCCTCTCCATGCCTTCCTGCGCGTTTAAAACTGATTTTAACGCATTTATAAATCTTTAATAATTAACAAAAGTGCGCACATGATTATTTATTATTTATTATTACCCTCAGAGCCAGAGGCATTAAAGAGGGGAGTGGGTTACAGCAAATGAACATAAAAACAATAATAAAAAAGCAGTTAGAACGTTCAAGTACAAAGACTTCTGATTATACAGTTTTAGCTAGGGTAAAATCGTCGTAAGAAATTGGTAGCAAAGTACGATAGTAAAATGGTAAATACGAAATGCACTTAGGTTACAAACATATAGTAGGAAAAATGCTTCGATTATACAATGTTAGCGAAAGGCGCTCGAAACCTTTGGTTATCGTGAATGGATACGATTTCAGCGGGAAGGTGGTTCCCGCTGTTTATCTAAACAAGTTGACGAAGTAATCAGTTCAAAACTTATAGGTAGATGATCACTGGTCAACTGTGTTCCAGTATATAGGGTGATAGAAATTGTATAGAGGGAAAACGCGTTTGGTTCCAACGCGAGAGGATTCGACCACCACCGGCGCTCCCTCATGCGCCGCAGGGGTTACTAAAAGCTTGAAAACACACGAAATCCAGCAAACGGCGCTACTGCTTCTATAGGCAACGACGGTGACGGCAGCAACCTGTCCAGCAATGATGATGACAACTTGCGCTGTGCCCTGGGCAATGTCTTTTTTTTTTAGGATTTTCTGAGCGCCAATCACACTGTTATGGTAATACTATATTGATGTAGCCTGTCAACGATGATAGACTACTCCAAGAAGTAAAAAAGAAAAGATTTTTTTTCGTTCATTTTGCTGCTGTTGGTTGTTTAATTTTCAGATAGTTCGTTCAAATCATTCGGTCCCGCCAGGGTCGAATTAAGGGGAGTCGGCTGTATAGCCAGTGCTTGCTTGCATTTTGTCCGGCGCCGGCGAATGGTGCAAGACAGCAGCGAGCCCCCGAAAAGTGCTGGAAGAGGCAAGGAAATTTAGAGTCTCTTTAAAAATGCATTTCGTGGCACATTTTGAGCCGTGTTTCTGGTTACTGGTGCTAATTGCACGAAGTCTATAGCAAAACGTTATGCTTTTAGCACTGGCTCACTTTCATTATGAGGCCAAGCCCACGCGGAGGTAGGCAAATAATTGATCCTACGGAAGCGATACGTTCTTAGCTATAAAAAAAAGTAATGAAGGAAAATTTTAAACGAATCCCCCCCCCCCCCCAAAAAAAAGAGAACAGAAAAAAACCAACAAACCAGAAAATAGGAATGTAACTTTAGACTTCGGCTCTCACACACACACACACACACACACACACACACACACACACACACACACACACACACACACACACATATATATATATATATATATGTGTGTGTGTGTGTGTGTGTGTGTGTGTGTGTGTGTGTGTGTGTGTGTGTGTGTGTGTGTGTGTGTGTGTGTGTGTGTGTGTGTGTGTGTGTGTGTGTGTGTGTGTGTGTGTGTGTGTGTGTGTGTGAACAAGAAGAAAGGGAACCGAGGGGCCCGATTTTGATTAATCATATCAAAAGAAGCCAACAAACAATGATATCAACGACAACATAGGGGAAATTACTTGTACTTGCGAAGTGAAATAAAGAAATAATAAATTAATGGAAATTAAAGTGGATGAAAAAACTTGCCGCAGGTGGGGAACGATCCCACGTCTTCGCATTATGCGTGCGATGCTCTTACCATGGAGCTACCACGGCGCCGTTATGTATGTATATATATATATATATATATATATATATATATATGAGCCAGCACAGTGAAAATAGATAACAGCATGAACTAGGTGGTGCCGGCTTCTCCGATTGGTCCGCTTCGCCTTACTTAGCTTGCGGTGGCTGGTCGAAAATCGCGGCGGCGTGCAACGGAAGGATAAGAATGCCGCGAAAAACGAATCCTCAGCAAGGAAGAGTTGGCAGAGCGATATCGTATGCATGCCGAAAGGGCTCGATAACGTTTTACTGCCACGCAAAAAAGGTTTATCTTGCGCAAATAAATAATAATAATATTAAATAATGCTCACCGGCAGGTGCGAGTAGCGAGGGCCTGAGCGATCGGCGGGCAGCCATCTCCGATCCCTTTCGGAACGGGGCAATCTGTGGCTATTCAGAAAAATTTTCAGTTTTGTTCGGCATATTAATGCTTTTTTTTTTTTCGCGTACACGTCACTTTGACGTGTGAGTTTTCGCGGTTTTGTGAGGTCGCGTGACAGACAGGCGAAGGGGACGTAGCCAGAAAACATTGGACCAATAGCAGAGGGCTAATGGTGAAAACGCGTCGAATAATGAATGATTATTTTTCTCTTGTGCGGTTTTATCATGCATAATCAGTGTGTACACGTTATATCAGATGGGGAGCTATCGCGGTTTTCGTGACGTCGCGTGACAGACAGGCGAAGTTGGGGTGCCCGAAAATGTTTTGACCAATCGTGGAGGCTGATTGCAGAAAATGAAATCAAAACAGTTGGGAATCATTTTACGTTATAGCGCCCCAGATTAGCACGTTATAGAGAACCTTACCAAGCACGGAAGCGTGCATTAATGAAAGACTGTGTGCATAGTCTTTGCAAAATCAAGCCAAACAGACCTTTCGCTCGTGATAACTAGGTTTACAAGAGTTAAACCTCACCCAATTTTTTGTAGCAAATGGGGACCTTGCTATGGAAGACGTGCACATAAATGTTGAAGTCTGTGCATTTATCCTGCGCTTTGAAAACAATAACTTATTATTAGTTTTTTCCCTATTTTCATGCGTTATACGAGGCACATAGTTAATTTCCCCGATCTCCTTGATGAACTAAACGAGGGACGTTGTTTGCATTTCGATGAAATAGGGAGAAATGTTGTGGGTGATGTATGCTAGAAGTTTTAATTGTGCATGTTAAATATAGCATTTGTAGGAAATTACTGATACAATCGTTCAGGGCGCTTTACTAGCGTATTATACGGGCAGCGTAGAAAGTTTGCCTAATTTCCTAACAGAGATGAATGAACCGCAATGTTGACATTACGAGAAAATAGGAAATATGGGTGATGTGTGGGCAAAGTTTCAAGAGGGTCAGCTATTTCCTCAGGTGCTTTAAGCATATACAGCTGTTATCCGCAAGGTTTCACAGTGCCCAAGAGGTGACGCAAAGTTCTCGTTCGGAGGAAACGTGGACCACAATAGGGGTGATGTGTGGAGAAACTTAACGTTTCCGGCTTAATTATGATCCTTGTAAATAAATACTGAATACTCGTTTTCTGCCTATTTTCACGCGTTCCACGAGGCACGTAGGTTTTCCCTGGTGTGTTCGGTGAACTAAACCAGGTACCTTCTCTATCTTTGACAAAAATAAGGGGTAGGTTATGGACGATGTGAAAGCGAAGCTGAAAGCGTGTGGGTTAATTGCAGCCTATGCAGTAAACTGCGCATGCAAGAACAGCTCAGAAGCGTTATAAATTTATTTTACGAACCGTACAGTGCTTGGCCCCTTGTCTTGGGAGAACTATAATTGCCACCGAGATCACATTCGGGGGGAATGAGGCGAACATTATGGGCAATGAGCATGCG
The DNA here is from genome assembly GCF_013339745.2 of Dermacentor silvarum. Lineage (NCBI taxonomy): Eukaryota > Metazoa > Arthropoda > Arachnida > Ixodida > Ixodidae > Dermacentor > Dermacentor silvarum. The sequence continues at coordinate 216,226,147 of NC_051154.1, forward strand.
AAGTTAAATGCGTGTGGATGTATTACATCGCTTGTGGAAATTCTTTCAGCAAGTGCTTAAAAGCGTTATACGGCCATTATTCGCTATGTTTCCTAGTGTCTTGAGAGAGCTCTACATCACACCGAGTTTACGTTTGGTGAAAATGGAGGGCATGTTTAATGCAATGCGTGTCTAAATCTTAAGGTTTATGGCTGAATGATGAGTTTTGCAAATAGTGAACCCTCGTTTGTTACTTATTTTCATGTGTTATACGATGCTAGTAATATATAGCCTTCTCCGGTGTTCTAGTTGAACTAAACAATCATGTTGTTTATATTTCTTGGATTGGGGGCAGTTTATGGGTGATGTGTAGGCTTTATAAGTGTGCTTTATAGCTCTGGAGCTATATAAAGCTCCAGAACTTTATATATATATGAACTGAAATTCTTGATGCAACGGCCTGATAGATACAGCTTCGCTGGAAGTCGGGTTTGTGATTCTGCAAAGTCGAACTAGTCTGCTGACTATTTTTTTATGGCTGTCTTGCCAGGTATAATCAGGCGAACATATGACGCACGGTTGAAAACAACCTCCCCATCAAAACATAAAACAACTATTCCTCGAGATAAAATAAAACACCACCATATTGTCACTGTGATAACATAAACGGACTAGCATATGCTACTGTGCGGTTGTAATTCCCTGCTTAAGCCTCCCAATTTACCAACAGCTCGTAATTAGGACGCCTCGGGTTGACATTCAGCGGATTCTCAGCTTTTTTCGCAGCCCTCAGTTAAAATTGTTCGGCAAAGAAATGTACGTGCCAAGCGGCAACGTTGATTTCCCGGTAGATTATGAATTTTAATCATTCCCTTCTTAGCGATTTAGAAAACGAGAAATACTTGATAATAAATTTTCATATGTAGTCATTCTAGCTGTCAGAAGATTCCAAGTATAGCGCTTGGTTTGGTGCTGCATCTGTTGAAAGCAAACCAAGAAGCACTCCGACACACAAAACTTGCATATGCGCGCAGTCCGCACAGCCCTTTTAAATCGGTACATCTAGCACTTAATTTATGTCGGTGGTGTGCATAAAGATCACACAACAACTGCTGGAAAAACAGAACCGAGAAACCACGCGACATTTTAAATCAACATGCGCCAACGCAAAGCCTGCTTTAAAAAGAACTATCGCTTTTAACGTTTAATCCCGCTTCAGCAAAATACAACTACGGCCATTTTAAGAGCAGAAACGAAACAACTAAAAGTGTAGCCAAAGCTGCTTTTCTCTGTACCTCTCCGCAGCTACGCTTTAATGCTGACTCCAGCAACTTCAATCACCGAGTCAGGTCAGTCAGCTGCTTTTTTTTTTTTTCTGACTCAATCTGTTCTCCTTTGACATACCCATCAAATGCTGGTGCCTTGAAAAAGTCATAGTTGAGTGAGTAGTTACGTATGCCTTTATTAAAACCCTCGAAAGTACCACGCTTGCACTGGCCGGGGCACCTGTCGGCAGGTTCAAAAATCATCTATGTAGTCTCTTGATGTGATGTTACTTTTATTTCTTGTCAAATAGCACAAGCAAATATATTGTTCGATCGCCTTCTTTCTGTTGTTACGTGCCGCATCTGCAAAATAACTATAAAAGAGCGTCATCTGTCTCTATTGTACAGTCGAGTGCAAAATTTTAGAGACCACGGGAGCGGCTACTAAACTGAAGTCCTTATATAGTAAAAGTACCGCCATCTACTCTTTCCTCCGCCGTCTCCTCTCCTATAGCGCTTGCTTTTTTTCTTTATTTTTTTCGCTTTCGAAAGCAAGTCGACGGTCGCGGCCCTAGAAAGTCCACGTTGAAACTTTCAGGCCGAGCGCGCGCCGCCGCCGCCGCCGCCGCCGCACACTGCGGTTGCGCAGAGGGCTTTCAACATGGCTCTGAGGCGGGGAAAAACAAAATATAAAGAAGTCAAAGCGCGCGCTATCATCGTCCAATCGGAGGTACAGGAGAGAGCGAAGCGGCGTTGATCAAAGGATGGCGGTACTTTTCTTATACAGGGACTTTATACTCAACTACATCGCTGCGCCTATTGATGGCTGCGCGCCTTAGTTCGAGAGCGCGTACTCCGCCCGCACGTCCTTCTTTATCTGCTAGCCTGCTTGTTCGGTCGCTTCAACCGCGCACGCACCGGAACGCGGGAGAGAGCGCAAGGTACCACTTCTGCAGTCGCCGTGTAATCGTAGAGCGCAAAAAGACATCGCTGCTTCCTGACCTTATCGCATAATTCGATTTCAGAAAAAGTGACGCAAAGCACGCGTGCCGCGCCGCGGAACGTCTAGAAGCAAGGCGCAGATGGTGGCGCGCTCCCAACGCTGCCAGTAAAAATAAAGTGTTTTGGCCACGATTGACGATATCATCACTCGGGCGATTCCACGGCGACTGCAGAAGTGGCACTTTGCGCTTTCGCCCGCGTTCCAGTGCGTGCGCGGTTGAAGCGACTGAACGAGCAGGCTGGCAGGTAAAAAAATGTCACAGTTTCGCCCTAAGGGCGAAGCAATGAATGCGATAGCAACACAGCAATGTCATACGAGGTAAGGTGAGCGGCTTTGGTAGCAATATGAAGTGTAGTAAACATGAGCTGATTAAGTAAGCAGGTGTGCTGCGGCGTAAGTAGACCGACATGAAGAGAGACTCGATGACCACGAGAAGGCGCGTGTGAAACGGTGGTGTTGATGAGAAGCGCTTCCCGTGGGCAGCGCGTGCGAAGGGACACACCTGTAGCTATGCACTGCCGATCCGGGCAGCATTGCATGTGTAGCGTGCGTTGGAAAATGTGGCCCGACTATTACTAACTGAATGAACAAGCGTGGTGTGAGCGCGCACAAACAAACATGAATAGATCACACTGAATGACTGCAGACAACGACCGTCAAAACTCTGGCAGCAAGCGGATACGCCGCAGCGGCGAAGGTACGTGCGGTCTATCGCTTCAACGGAAACTGAGCGGCGAATGCACGGCGCATAAAGGTCAGAGCCATGTGGAGATAAGAGACGGTGCGAGCGAGCGACGAGCGCGGTTGTTGGCAGAGTGGAAGTGCCCCCCCCCCGCTCCCTCCGGCGCTGGCTTCCCGCTTCCTTGCTTGCGCGTGGGAGATTGAGTGCGTTCGCTCTCCGTGATAGCGCGCGTCCCCGCACGCTTCCGCTCGGGCATACGGCACGCAGCGAAGATTCTATCTATAGGGAACCTCACGGCGACGGCGACGACGACGGCGACGACGACGGCGACGCCGACGGCAGAAATCCGGTTGAAGTGTCCATATAATTGCTATCGCAATAAAAGGAGGCGCGTGCGCTGTACGCGCTCTCGAGCTTAGGCGCGCAGCCGTAAGAAGGCGCAGCGATGCAGTTTAGTCTAAAGTCCCTATATAAGAAAAGTACCGCCATCTACTCTTTCTTCCGCCGCCTCCTCTCCTAAAGCGCTTGCTTTTTTCTTTACTTTTTGCTTGCGAAAGCCAAGTCGACGGTGGCGCACCTAGAAAGGCTACGTTGAAGCTTTCAGGCCGGGCGCGCGCCGCCGCCGCCGCCGGCGACTGCGGCTGCGCAGAGGACTTTCAACATGGCTCTGAGGTGAAAAACAAAACAAAATATAAAGAAGTGAAAAGCGCGCGCCATCATCGGCCAATCGGAGATACAGGAGAGAGAGAAGCGGCGTTTATCAAAGGATGGCGGTACTTTTCTTATATAGGGATTTTAGTCTAAAATCCCTATATAAGAAAAGTACCGCCATCTACTCTTTCCTCCGCCGCCTCCTCTCCTAAAGCGCTTGCTTTTTTCTTTACTTTTTGCTTGCGAAAGCCGAGTCGATGGTGGCGCACATAGAAAGTCTACGTTGAAGCTTTCAGGCCGGGGGCGCGCCGCAGCCGCCGCCGGCGACTGCGGCTGCGCAGAGGACTTTCAACATGGCTCTGAGGCAGAAAAAAACAAAATATAGAGAAGTGAAAAGCCCGCGCTATTATCGTCCAATCGGAGATACAGGAGAGAGAGAAGCGGCGTTGATCAAAGTATGGCGGTACTTTTCTTATATAGGGACGTTAGGGTCGCCACTCCCGTAGTCTCAAAAATTTTGCACTCGACTGTACATCGATAACTACGTATATAATCCAAAGTCAAGAAGGGGGCCGACAGATCGAGTAGCACACTGTGGTATAGAGAGAGAGAGAGCGAAATAGAAGAGAGGAACTGTAGTATAAAAGTTACACAGATAAGGTGCCTCAGAAAGGCTGGCCACTGTTTCGATAAGAGGTCTTATGACGACAAGAGGCCTTTGACGAAGATAGGTCCTCCTATCGAGACGTTGGCCAGCCTTTCTGAAGTACCTTATCCCTTGTCTGTAACTTTTATACTACGTAGTATATAGTAGAAATTTCGTTGACGATCAACCGCTTGTCTTTTAATGTAGCTCAGCATGTGTACACAAAAGTGCACACATTAAGGTGTCATTTATGATGGTGATGATAACTTAATGGCATCCCCTTTGAAACGGGACGGTGACAAATAGCCACCTAGCCTGCTTGATTTATTCAGGTATGCTATACATGCTTTTTATCTGGCACTTTTTTTTATAAATCTCCTTAATCTTTGTTTTTCCTTCAAAATCTACCTTGTACTGCTATCTATGACTAAGAGATCCAGTCGTATCAATCTCTTCCCTGCTTCTTTCCCACCAATAATACTCTAAACGTATCTTGCTTATCTCGACTACTAACCGGTTGATCCTTCCGTCCACTTTAAACCCAAGCGCTTCCGGAAGGTGTACGTCACCTACGGTTCTCACTGGTTGAACCCCTTCGCCTTCCATTAGGATGTGCTGAGTGGTCTCCGGATTTTTGATGCAGCATACACATGCCTCCTCTAATTCCGAATATTTGCTCCGATACTTACTTATCCTACACCAGCGCCATCTTCATTGTGTTTTGCACTGCTTCCAGGCAATGCATAACTTACATAATGTGTTTAGTTCGGGTGTAACAGAGTTATCAAGTCCCATAGTTGTCATGTCTTCAGTGGAACGACCGTTCAATGCAACTACAACGGAAATTTGAGCCATTGTATACAATCAGCTCGGGCTCGCTGTCGCTTTTAGATGGCAACCACGTGAAGGGTATTTCCGGCGTATTTCGGCTGTGGCGTGCGGAGTAGTCGCCCAGCGTCGAAGCGTTCATTTTATGCCGTGTCGTGACCACGCTGTTATTCCGGACGAGAAGCATGTCATCCGGTATCATCAGCTTCAGCCGGCAACCACATCAAACACATTTCGGGCAGTATTACAGCGATGTCACCGCGCAACGCAGATTGGACACGGAACGCCCTTGTGTACTACTCGTGAAGCGCCCTGTACGCTGCTTCACAATAACTTTTTGTTCACGATAACTGTGTGAAAAAACATAGCTTACGCACAGTTACTTCAATGCTAACGCGTAGCACTCTTAACTGCGAGATTTCTTGGAGAAAAAAAAATAGGAAAGATCAATTTCATAACGCAATTTTATTCCTTTTGTTACAGAATACAACAACGTCTAAACAACATTCATAACACTCCTTTATTTCTCGCAATGAGACAGCTCGATCTTTTCAAGCTCGAGCAATGCTTGGAGTCTTGGTGCTTTCTCCAAAGAAACACTGATCGTATGGCAGCAACCACTTCGTCATGCACTTTTCTCAATCACACGATGCGCGTCGGCGCAGATTTCGGTTGACACCCCAGTAAGCTAGCGAGACGATATACTTTGCATAGGTAGCATGAAAACTCGTGGTGAACAAAACATCGCTGTGACATTGTTGGAATGCTCTTCTTGGATAAAATACACGCACAACCTTTGTCACGCTTTCCCACGAAATGCCTTTTTGTATATTTAGCCACCATCCTCCTTGTACATGCTGTCGCAGCCATATATACCATGGAAGGGCTCCTCCTAACAATCATTCGTGCACTGATTCCAGAATCGGGATAACGTAACGAGTTTATTCCACTTATTTTCCTTTCCTCGCTTCGTCAGTAGCCCGAGCGGCGCTCCACCGACCTTATCACCGTGATCTGTGGGTCATGAGCGGTAGATGATAAGAAAGGTACAGAATCCAGTGAAAACAATCGCTACATCATACCGACCAAGCTTTTAAGGTATACAGTGCCTTCATTACGGTGTAATTACATTGCACTGCCGGTACACAGATCGTAGTATAGCCAGAGTAGCTCGCGCATGTGCATAGTCTAGAAGTGGCGTACGTTTTACCTGCCCGTCACGCGCCTGCGCATACTAAGCATGTAAGATCAAGATTGTCAAGGCCAGCGGCGCGAGAGGCCAGCGACATACGCGATCAACCTCGGCCGCTTTCGTTCGGGGACAAAACGAGAAATAGCGCTATATGGCATAGTTTCCACGTTTAGGCTGCGTCACTCGCAAAACTGGCGCATAACGACTTGTCTCAACAAACGTGCGTAAATGAGCAGGCATATATTGTGAATATACGGAAAGTTGCCACGCGCTGCAAAATGAAAATTAACATGGCAGTGCGACAGAATACTTGCCGACCTGCTGCGGTGGCTCATGGCTATACGACGTTCTGATGCTAAGCACGAGGTCACGGGCTCAATTCCCGGCCGCGATTGCCGCATTGCGACACGGATGGAATGCAAAAGCACTCGTGACCACCACGGGTGGCCGAAATCAATCCGGCATCCCCAACAACGGCGTCCGTCACAGCCGGTGTGTCGTTTTTGGACGTTACGCCCAATACTTTGGCAGAATACTTGCTCAAACTGCTTGTGTCTTTTGTCGCCTATTTGGCAGACGCCATCGGTGATGTAAGTGTTTGCGTGTGTATATGGGCGTCTGTGAGAGCAGCTCGTGCGAAAAAGTGGCGGCGTGAGGCAGCGTTATATACATATCAGACTCTAGGGCGGCAGAACATCCGGCGCCGACTACCGACAGTCTTATCCGTAGCGCACACCTACATGCTCTGCCTCTTCTATATAGCAAAGTGAGGCAAATACTAAAGAGCAGCGCCTGTCTACGTCGTTTTGTGCTCCTTCATGTCTCGTTCGTGTTGCGCTGCACAAACTTAGTACTAAAGAAAATTTACCAACTAGCCCACGAGCGAATTCTGTAGGAGTACATACTACATTCTGTCAACGGCACGTTATTGAGCAAATCAAGTATTATCGCCTTGTTGCGCATGCATCTTATATGCGCTGTCGTCCACCAAAAGCTTGTGCATATTAAAAGGGTCGAACCAGCCAATAGCACAATTATGTCACAAAAAATATGGGCTAACTTGAGAAAAGGCAATAAAAAAATTATGCTTTCGAAGCCACCGTAACATTTATATGTTGTAAAATGATACGGTTGAAACGAGTAGAAAGGTGGGGTTCATATAAGTATATTGTAGTTAAAGACAATGTACGCACACTAATAGAGAAGTGGGCAAGTGAGAACACGTTCATGTTGCTACAAACGTTACAATGCGAAGGCGGACGCCAAGAAAAAGAAAGAGAGATAAAAAAAGCAGGGATTACATGAGAGCTGGCCGAGCGAACGCACACGCGACGTCACTTTATTCAAAGTCGAGTATCTCTTCGATCTATTCTGTAGTATAGGATAATCTATACTAACGCTTCAGGGCGACGGGCACTCTCTTCTCTGCATCGTGTTCCGGCCAGTATATTAATTATAGCGAGTGACGAATAGTCGTTTCGGCTATGGCGTCCCGCTGCTGAATACGAAGTCACAAGTTAAACCATCCGATTTCAGGTAAAAGATCAGCTCCATCAAACAGGTAGTGCCCAATTTCGATGCTTTCTGAAATCGCACATGATCTGCTGAGCACGCTGTCAAAAAAGGAAACAGATTTTTTTCTAAGGCACGTGGCACCCGGCAATGGCGTGACTGCATATTCTGTCGTTCTGTGAGATTTCCAATATATTTTAATGTGTTAGCATTATGACTGTCAAAGTGGGGGGGGGGGGGGGGGGGGGGGGGGATGTACGTGTGCGAAGTAAGTCGGTCATGTGACAGAGGTAGCCGATCCCGAGCAGACCACCGTCAATTGCACTTCGCTGCTCGAAGACGCCAGACGTGTGTCGAGTGAGCTCCAGTACAACACTTTGCAATCTTGTGAACGCTTCTTTAAATTATTACCGGCAAACGGTTTAAACGCGGGTTCGCTCTTTCGTGCCTTCCTTTATAAATACCTTATTATATATAGTATATGACTAACAGGCCCCTTAATCTCTTATTTCCCCTTAAAGAAAACGTAACAGACGCATTTTATGTTGATCCTCTGACGAAACATACAGAACAATTATTTTAACTTACAGTGCATGCCGATTAATTGGTATCGGTGTCTGCTAATATTTGGAACTAATATCTGTTCCTGTGAATACTGGCCGTGATTATTTCTTAGGGATCCTGTTGAGATAGAATGTCCTTGCAAATGAAGTTATTTCAAGATCGGAAGGTCGTTTCTGCGATCTAAGGGACGTGAACGGTTGCAGTACTACCCGAACGCTGTCATTCTGTGATCTAGTGTTCCGGGTACTATGTACATACGTTTTAATATTTTTTTTTCTTTTTTTTTCTTTTTTTTTTGCTGGCAGGATATCGCTTCTGAACCGACAAAACGTCCCCCTAACGAATGTTTCAGTCTCACTTATATCTGAGAAACGGGAAAGTTTTTTTCGCAAGAATGAAGGTTTCCAAACTTTGTTAGACAATACACATTACGTTGAAGTCGCATGCAATCAGTGTGCATGAGCGCAACAGTGGAAATACTGGGTAGCGTGTAAACAGCACCTTTCGTCTACAGTAAGAAGTGATGGCGCCAGCAAGCGCTGTCCGCCCTCTTGGCCGACAGTATTATTATAAAATAAATATGCTTTCCGTCCCATATTTCAGGTGTCCATACCGAAGTACTCTGTATTTGCATCGTCCAGCAAAAATACAAGTAGGAAAGTCATAAATAACGTCTCGATATAGGAACAACTCTACTTTCGTGTTTTCCGCCTGAGATTTGACATCGATTGCAGCTGTTGCGCGCAGAATTCAGATTACCATACCATATTACGTGCGATTCGGCCATAAAAAACGTGTCATAAAGCTAGTAAAACCTGACGAACACTCAAAGACGTGCTTCATCGCAGTCAGCCTACTTATTCCCCAGCGCGGAACATAGCGCCATGCTCACGTGCACCCAAAACAAACTCAAATGAAGACATACCACAGGCCGACTCACGATGTAAGTTTCGAGTGCATAGCAGAACCAATTCACATTCGCGGCATCGAAGCTTCTTCCGTTAACCTTTTGTTGCATGCTGTTCACTACAGGGGACAAATTGCGGCAATTTTTGGAGCAGGTTTACTGCTTGCGAGAACCTCTTGAGTATAATGTCAATTTCAGTGGACAACGGAAGTTTTCCATATCCACCCTTGAACGGTGCCATAACCCCCCCCCCCCCCCCCCCCCCGGATTCAAAAATAGTGACCCGTTACGGCGGGTGACTCACGTGGGTCCCCACACTTTTACTTATAAACCTTGTGGCACTGAGATTTGGTACACGTAATCGCCTGCACTGGATTGAAGTAGCCTTCGGAGGCAAAAGCTGTAAATATTGTGGCTGAGCGAAGCCAAGTTCTTTCTTCGGAACACATTTTCCCAAGATGTCCACTGTAGTGGACATCATGCATGACAGGAACAACACGTGCGTGGGAGCAATTCTGCGCACTGTCCCTGCCCCTTCCCCTTTCAATTCAATTGTTTTTTATATTTGCCTCATATCTTCCTGTAATAGCACTTTTTTCGTTTTATTACCCCGCGAGCTAACAGGAAAATACAATTGAAAGAGTTACCAGCAGCTCTTGCCACAGCGAAATGAATGCCGCTTGTCAAAACAAGTTTGGCTGCTGCTGCGTGCGTTATATAGCAATGTCAATCATTTTCCCCGTCAGAAATAATGTAAAGCGCAAATGTGTAAAATCTCGGTTGGCAAGTGCGAAGCGACATATGAATAGGCGAAATGCAAGGTATCAGGGGAATAGCCAGGGAATGGGAGCACCATGCCCTCTCTCTCCTCCCCACCTCCACCCCTCAATTTCTGCCTATCAGGATAGGTGGCATAAAGCGATGTGCGACCACACTCGCCTGCCCAGCGACCCTCTCTCCATTCAAGTGCGCGCCCAACTACACTCCCCAAGAAATAAATTCCTGGCTACCCCACTGCAAGGTATACTCGTGCATTACCGGCAAAGTGACTGCTTTTTCGTATTCCGTAACGCAGAGTAACGTGCGCCGCTCCAAACATTTCTATTAAAGCTTACGTTTGTTAATGTGAGGGCAGGAACTTTGCCTGTTGGAGCAGAAGAAAACTTTCGGCATCTACGCTCACTGGATTTGGTACGCATGTTGTCCACTATAGTGGACATTCTGTATCTTGTGAAATAAACATCTGAAGGCACAAAAAGAATTCTCGAAGTTTTCTGGATGCACATTAATAAAAAAATTTACAGTAAGAACAGTTTGCATGTGTAATTTTTCTTGGGTTAAGGCTGTTTTAAACCTTATTTCACAATGGATGAAGGCGCAAGCGTATTAAAGAAGTGTATTTGACACTGGTCACGAAGACTATACGAATATAAAGCTATGCTCTGTTATCGAAATACATAGAGTGCACTTCTATTTCGTAGCATGGCAGCAATTGGCTACAGTACACCGGATTCGCACACAGCTGTCGAGTAGATGAATGAAGAATATAAGTCAGCTGCTACGGTATACGATCACCATGCAAGAGGCGCCTATAAATAGAACTCGAAGATCTTCGACAGACCATAGCTGCGGCGCAGTGCTTGCAGTTTCAATAGAAACGGCATGTACTTGAACCCTCGTGGTACGTTGATTATAGCAGATTCATACACGCCAACCAAGGCCATGCTAAAGCAGCTGATTGGTGTCATCAGCTACAGCTTAAGCTGATCGGGCGACCACAGTAACAGAGGAGCATGAACGAAAGCTTCAGCGACCCGAGTGTGTTCGTTGTGCCTTGGTCGTTGGGCCTCGTTCACTCGCTACTCGGACACTGCAATAGAAACACTCGTAGACGCAGGGATCGATCCTCCTTAAGAAGGCCCTGCCACGTGAGCATTGTGTCCTGAACAATGCAGATCGCTCGGCGCTACTGACAATACATAGTCAATTGGCCACCACCGATGGCTTCCTTAGGAAAAAGCCACAAGAGTTGCAGCGAAAATGTAGAACTCGCAAAACATAAACCTACACTAGTTTCTCCGAGGTACGTCAATACCTGTATTTGACTAGACAGTTCTGCAAAAGAAAAGGTGCCTTGAAAAAAAATGGCGCGCTCAATACTACGCGCAAAGTTTTGACACAAACGCTCCAATAAACATGCTGTGTTGTACTCCTGAATGTAGTGGCACATGTTGTTGGCGAATGGTGTAAAAATGCGTCCTTAAATAGGAGTTACACAACTTGCACTCCGAAAGAAACTGAAGCTATCCACTTTTCCCAAGCTATGCGAGAGAAAAAAAGAAAACATTCGTGGGGGCCGCAACCTTCATATGGGGACGGATTACCAGCGAACTGTTTAGGCTGCATACATGGGCTGCATACATTATGCAATCACACATCCTTTTTTTCATACGGCACCACACAACGCCGACACAAGCGCCGCTGCGGTCACCGCATCTCCCTGTGCATCTGCCGCAACCGCTGCTGCGGCCACACCCGGACCTCCGACGGGCATATGTCGTTATAGCCAGAGAAGCGCAGGCCACCGTACACAATCTTGTCCAATCGTATAGTCTCCATTCCTGTCGCCGATACCGACGCAAGCCGCCCAGGGTACCCCCCGTTGGAACGCATGCTGGGGATGCATACGGGGGCTAGAGGTAAACAGCTTCGCTGTAAGAACTATCGCTATGAGAGCAGGGTCATCAAGAACTAAGCGAAATACGTGGCGCCCGGGCTGATGTTACAAAGAACAAAACAATTTCCCCCTCTATGTTCTAGGTGGTTATAAACTGAATGCCAAATGCGTACGTAGTCAGATATTTACGAATGCGCATTCCACAAAGAATGCAGTGGATATTCCGCATGAAATCTTTCTGCGTGTACCCGTGTCTGAAAGCTGTTTACTTGGCGACGCCCCGCGAAGTCTCAGAACATAAAGTTTGTGTCCATTTTCTAAAGCCGGCTCAGACGAAAAGTATTACTCTGTGCGATGTTTCACGTGAGACGGCGGGAAAATAATATGAAAGAGGCACTTTGCGAAAGGAACAATGCATGTTCATATTCACATTTGTAGTGCCAATTGCGTTACTTTGTTGCCACTAAACTTCCTTTAGTGATATAAGGGTGCTTGTTGGGCAAGTTGGTACATGGTACTTGGTAAGGGTATGCCAGCAAACAGAAAAGATAACTAGAAAAAATCGCGAGGCAAAACACAGAGAAAGGAACAGCCTCACGATTTTTTGTAGTTATCGTTTCCGATTGCTGGCATACCCGTACCAAGTTTATTTAGTGTGCTGCTGTGTCGAATACAAGGCAGAATAAGCGGTATACGTAGGATGGAGACCTGTAGAGGATATACGGGAGAATAAGGGAAGATACCTCAGTCCACAGCTAACGGTTACAAAAAAGGACTTGTCTTTTTGTCTGCGTCAAATGACGGAAATTCCTCTTGTCAAAACGTTACCACTCTGCGAAAGAGTTTCCCTTCCTCGTACTCCGATATCACCTGAATCGAATCAGTTATTCCTGGAGTACGAAGGACGCACCTGTGATTTGTTGCCGCGTAAGTAGGCACGATCGAGCTGTAACAGCAGTGGCGCAGTTATGTCGTTATGTGAAAGGGCTACAGATGTGCACCAATAACGACGTCGCACACAAAGCCGGAGATAATTTCATGCAGGAGTCGCACTTAACAGCAGTAACTGGTTACCATAAAGCAGGCGACGCCGTTACCTCCTGTACACCATGAGGTCCGCAAGGTAACAGAGTTAGTATCGTTAGGCAACACCTTGTGGCATTCCACATGGACGCAATACTACTAAAATCTAGTTAACCACCTTGTTTATGATCCCTGTAGCGTTGAAATGCTCGGCATGTAGCGCGTAAATAACGACGAAAGTGTTCTTAATCCGCGTGTTAAAGGAATAGCGTAAGTAGAATTGAACCAGAGTGCTCCTAAAAGGTATGAACCAATGAAGAAATACCTCAGAACTTCTGGTTGTCTTTTGTGTATTCGGTCTCTATTGTCTCTATTGTTTCTTGTGGCTCTATTGTCTTTTGTGTATTCGGTTTTGATCAGTTATGTTTCGTAACCGTAATTCACGGACATCAGATCTCGGCTTCTCTACACCTTTGCTCTTGAAATGACCACAAAGTAAGTGAGGCGGACAAAGGCAAGCTTCTACTGCGTAGTTATGTGGCTTACATGTTCTCTTCATAGCCATAATTAATTTTGTCAGCGTGACAATGCCTTTCTCCGATTCACCAGTTGGTGTGAAAACTTACCTGCTATCTGAGTAGTTCGTTCGTTAGTTTTATTTCAATTCACGCGTGCAGACGCGTTAGTAAAGCCACACTAACTTAACGCAGCAAGAGCACCTTTCTCTTCATGCGATCAAAGTTCGCTTTAACCTTCAGTATGCATTTCAAACATTTAGCTTAAATCTGGCATCGTCCAAAACTATAACATGCTTCACGCTGCGTGTGTCTTGTTTTGTGGAATCTCAGGATTGCCAGAGGCAGTGATCGCCGGAGGCAGTGATCGCCGGAGGCATATAGTTCAGCCTAGATTAGACTCGCTCAGTCAAAACAAGTGGCGCTAACAGCGAAAATTCAGAATGGGAAGTTCGATAGGGCGTATCACGACCATTGCGTTTTCTTCCCCGCTACTCGCCATACACGCGCAGAGCAGTAGTCAGATCCCTCTACTGCGTGTCAGTCTTTTGCTGGCTTTCAGACAGCGATATTGGTGGTTCCGTGCGTAATCCGAGTTTCGCGCTAAGCTTCGTACTACCTTAGTGGAGCATTTTCACTGTAGTAAATGACTGGTCAAGAATGCAGTGGCAAATGTCCTTGAAAGAGAATGCACATAATTGCGCCAGCACATCACATCGAATGAATTTCCCTCTCCTTCATTCTCCTTGCTATTCATGTCCCCACTTTCCCTTTATCGAAAAAGTCTACTGGGGTGGGCACGGTGTTAGTCGATACACTCTGCGTGTGAAATTCGATTAGTTCTATATCTTCTGTGGTACTCCTAAACTGTGCGCAAGGATGTTCCGGGAGGCTAGGCGATGTCACATATATCCTGCCTATAATCACTTTCCAGAGTTATGTGCGCTGTTTGTGCACGTGAGGTTCCCTTCCTCTTCTCCACACCTGCCGATATTGGCTGTTGATGCATATGGAGTGTGACTGCAGAGTGCTCCTTGTTGCTGATCGCTCGAGCACCGCCTGTTCATTCCTACGCAGAGGAAGGCCGAGGAAGCTTCCCTGGGATTCGTTTGCATTCTTTAACTGTCACTGACTATGGACGTTCACGAGTTGTGCCCCTCAAGCGCTGACCAAAGACGCATGCAATGACCTCGTGCTCTACCCTGTAGCTGTAACAAGGTATGCATGTGTTCCAGGAGATCCTTCTGATCGTTGCTGTATCTGACTGAGAGCGGGTTTAGCAAGGACGCCTGCGTTGCAACAAGAGGCGCGAAAGTTCCGCGCGAACTTGTCCCGGTATAAATGGTCTTCCACCAGACTCGAATACGGGGGGGGAAAGTAAAGGTACACAGGTCACCGGGACTTGTAGCACTGGCTAGAAGTCACGTCGGGCATCACTGGTAGCCGAAGTCGATATAGTAGTCCCTCGAGTGGCGGCGTTCCCTGCGGGCGTTCTTGAGTTCGTCCCACGAGATGAGCGTGATGGACGAGGTGGTGAGCGTGTAGAGGAAAGCACCGCCGATACCTTTGGCGAGACCCCGCAGGCCCTCGGTGCGCTTGATCTTGCGCACGCAGTCCCAGATGCCGCGATAGTAGAGGCCCTCGCCGCGCGCGTTCGACGGCTGCGCGTACATGCGTGCCCGCAGTACGTCGACGGTCGCGATGAAGGGCGCCGACGCAAGGCCAGAGATGAGCGCCGCCAGCACTGTGTTGATGAAGAAATAGCGCTCGCGGCCCTCCGTGGCCGTGTTGAGCAGCGTCTTGAAGCCGATGAAAGTGGACAGCTGCAGCGCCGAGCCCGTGGAGATGCGCAGGACGTTGGCGGAGGTGGCGCGCCACAGACCGTTCCACAGACCCTGCGTCCGGTAAATGTGCATGAAGGCCTCTCTCGCCGTCCTGAAGCCGTGCTGGTAACCGACCGCGATGGAGGCCGTGGCGCAGTGCACCTGCGAGTACGCGGTCGGCGCCCACGAGCGATGCGTTATTGATTGCTCACTCACGCTTTGCAAGCTTTTTACTTCATGCATGGTTGAACATAAATGTACGACTGTGTCATTACTACACTTGTGATAAAGGTGTAAAGTTGAGTAAGTTGGTTCGTACTGCCTTGCCAAAACAGTGTAGAGAAACAAGGGACAAGTTCACGTCCTTTTTCCTTTGTGCTTTTTTTGTTGTAAGGTGATCCTCGTGTCACCACACAGCGAGGAACATATGTAACACTATTATTTGGTCATTACTATAGAGTAACAATAAAATTATACGGGTCGCTCCCCCATGCTCAGTCTACATCCGAGTGCGCCCGATCTAAACTCGATATACGATGTGGAGTGGGAATAACTGCATTCAAGAAAAAAAAAGCACAGAGTTTCACTCTTCAAGGACGCCAAGCATTTCCCAAATTCCCACCGACGCCTCCGAGCACTAGCCATAAATTTGGCCCAGGCTTGCACGTTTGTCGTATCGACTGGTCGACTGGCTGGCGTGGCCGTTCCAATACGTGACTCGTCGCGAGTGCGCGAAGATTTGCGGACGCTACAACGGTCAGGCTTCACGCCATATGCAGCAGCATGTCGTCACTGTCAAGTGCTCAACATACGAAATTTAGGGGCCATGACATGACTAGGCTTACGGTCATATGATTAGTCACCGCTTTTTGAGCACTTGCACATTATACTAGCGCGCCAGGGCAAGCACTACTCTTCAACGGTTACGAGCGCATTTAATTGGACGGCGCATTAAACACAGAAATTCTCAACATGTCGGACCTGCATGTGTGTTTTGAGAAGGAAAAGCGGCGAGCCGGCGAACGCCCCGATGGCACCAGCCACTCCGCCGGAAATTGCACTCAGTCGGATGCTGGGTTCGAGGTTTTCGTCCAGCGTGAAGCCGAAGTCCTCGATGGTCTGGAATATGCCTAGCCGGAGCCCGTTCGCCAACAGCTGGTACCCCAAGCCCGGCAGTAGGCCGCGGTAGATGGCGAAGATGCCGTCGTAGCGGGCCACCGTGTACAGCGCCTGGGGCACGTTACGGTACACGGGCCGCATCCTCCCCGACTTGTCTGCGCCAAAAGATGCGCTGTCACTTGAAGTCTGCCCGACTCTGCACAGCCGAGCAACCATTACTTCCGTGAAAGCTGCGCTTTTTTTTTAGCCCTGTACACCTTTTATTTTCACCGCTCCAATCATTGATCCCAAATGCATATCGATGATTAAAAGAGCGCTCACGCTTGCGCGTGGATATACCTTATTCGGTAAAACTTTCAAGAGCTACATCCATTAAACATACCAAATATTACAGCTGTAAGTTGTAAATTTATTTATCGACTACGTGTCGTGCAATATTCGATCACAGAGAATGTTAGCTTATCAGACAACCACAACAAAGACGTATCTACAGACAGCCATAATCGAACGGCTATCATCACGTTTGAAGCCAGTTACTATGACAGCTGTTCCTTGCCACGTCTGTAAGAGCGCTGGCAACCAGTGCACACGAGCGCTTAAACTGTTGGTCACGACTGAGAATGTTATGACGTTCTAATTGCCATAGCCGACCGTTCGTGCAGTAACTGATGCAGACGTTTGCTTTGCCCTTTTTACATCCCTCACAACAGACGATTGCAACCAAATCAAAACAAATCATCAACCAAACCTATATTATTCGAGCAAACAATGTACTTGAACATAAGCAGGGCCGGTATTTTGTAGCGATGCCTTTCCGGTACTAATGCCTTTTCGCGCTTATCGCGCTTTGTCAGTGGTCAGAGCGACGGTCCGCTCGCGTTATCAACGGGATCAGCCGGCCGTGAGTGGTGGATGATAAGACTAGTATATGATATGTCATAAGGCATCGCTACAAAATACTGACCCAGGAACACCACCCTGCAAACCGTCACCAGTCACTGGTACGGGCTTTTTTTTTTTTTCGTTTTTTCCCTCCTACATCCCAGAAGGATATCTGGTCTTTCCTACCTACAGTTTACAAGGAGTATGCATATTTTTAATCACCCGAAAGTGCATACAGCATGAAGCACTTTTTGACGTCACAACTGCCGCGGGAAGCACGAATCGACGAACAATTTGGCAGCCATAGCGTGCATGCTAAAGTAGGTCAAATTTTCAGTAGTATAGAATCGAATATCACCTCTTACAGAAATGAAGAGACGGTTGTCGAGTCGAAATTGAAATTGAATATCGCCTTTTTCCTTTCCAGGAAGCCCGTAAGAGACGATATTTTATTTCCGTGTGGCACGCGTGCGTGTTTGCGTGCAAGGTTTGAAGCACGTGATCAGGGCAAGACGGGCAGACGCACCTTTCATCGGTGGCTGCAGCTCCCCCTGTAGCTGGATACGGATTTTGGCTACCTCGATGGGGTGCGTGATCAGGCTGGCCGAGCATGAGGCCACAGCGGCGACTAGTATCTCCGTCATTGGAGCTCCCCTATCTTCGTTCTTCGTTCAACGCTGACCCTGCAAGCACCACGGCGACAACTCAAGTACACAACCACAGCCAAGCCAGATACCAGCTGTCATGCCCCAACAGTCACTGCCATTATACAGGTTTCAAAGTCTGTCAAAATGCAGTTGGTCAGTCGCGCTGACGGCTGACCGCCCACTTATGTGCCCTTTTCTGAAGAAAACAAAATAGTATCCCTTGCCAGTTTCCGGCTCTGAACGCGACACCTCTCACACACGACTCAGTACCAAAACGTAAAGAGAAAAACAAATTCACCAGCAGAACAAGACAACAACCTCCTCACGAAACTGAAGCACACGCAGAAGGTCCGGCCGCGCTTTGACATGGTCGTATGTGTCTGTTTTGCTCGACTGTTTTCCTAAGCGAGTAGACTTTTGGCTACAAAGCTGTGCTAATATCCGCAAAAGAAGCAATTGTGTACTAAACCAGTACGTCAGCGAACACCAACAAATAAAGAGTAGTTCTCTTCATGGACAAAGCGGAAACAACTGTAGCCGTCGTTCATGCGGAAGAAAGACATGCGTCCTTTGTACCAAAAAAAAAAAAATAGGGGGGAGTGAAATAGCGAAAAAATTGAGAGTGAGAGAGAAGAAAGAAATATTATAGTAAGTATGGTCGATTCTTTATCTACAACACCCGTTCTCAGCGCCCATATATAGGGAGAAAAAAAATAAAACTCTGCCGGTATAGAATGTAGGGCACGTATCGACAAACTTTCTCTTGCGCAACAGCTTTTTTCTGAGTGGCCGGGCGCATGGGCGCCCGCCGCTCATGTTACAGCCACCGACCTGGTAACCAGACGGTTGTCGCTACAGGTATTTAGCATTCCCGTAAGGTTCTCAAAACTTTTCGAAAAAATATTATAAAACAATTCAAGTGGTTTTTAGACAAACACGGTACTATTACCGACTGTATTGACGCGTATTGGCGCGTATTGTTGGGGCAAAATCACTGTGGTCACTCTCCGCAAATATTGATTGAGTGTGTGTTGGCGCGTATTCATTTTCTTCTATTAACTGTAATGTGCATTATTAAATATTTTCAAATAGCCATGCGCCCAATTATTTTTATTATATATACAGGGTGTTTCAGCGAACACTTTCACAAATTCTTGAAGGTTGCCTGTGGCAGATAGCACAATTCTAGTTAATGAGCTGGTCTACTCGAAGAGGCGGACATCACTTGCACAAGAAATTGAAATGCATAATCGACTAATCAACAAAAAATCCCTAATTAAGTAACTGCCAGGCGCCGATGGCAGTTACGTAACAGAAGTTTCTTGAATACGGGCATACTTCTAAAGGTGGATCGAAACACAAAACTGCTGTCTAATATTATTCCGAAGATATATAGGCGCCCCTAGCTAGTGTTTACATTAAGCATAAGCTGAAACTGAAACGTACACGGCGTAGAGACTGAACAGAATGCCTATCACGTGGCGGTACTTGAGAGTTCAATGTGAAATCGCTGCGAAGACTTTTGCCGAACATGCTGCAGCCCCCTTAAAATTAGTGCCCGTCCCTGAACTGAATCACACACAATGCCACTCATTCTAGCAAAGCTCCGGCAGTGATGGCACAGCAGTGAAAAGAAACGCTCGTGCTAAACTAAACCAGTACGTCAGCGACCACTGCAGTTGGGGCAAAATCACTGTGGTCACTCTCCGCAAATATTGATTGAGTGTGTGTTGGCGCGTATTCATTTTCTTCTATTAACTGTAATGTGCATTGTTAAATATTTTCAAATAGCCATGCGCCCAATTATTTTTATTATATATACATGGTGTTTTAGCGAACACTTTCACAAATTCTTAAAGGTTGCCTGTGGCAGATAGCACAATTCTAGTTGATGAGCTGGTCTACTCGAAGAGGCGGACATCACTTGCACAAGAAATTGAAATGCATAATCGAATAATCAACAAAAATCACTAATTAAGTTTTAACTAATTACCTGATGGTTCATATTGCAATTTACAAATTGTAGCCGTAAAGTTCGCAAGGCGGATCCACTTGGAACGAATTCTCGGGAGGACACCAGTTTCGAGAGATTAATTCCCGAACTTTGCGGAGAAATGCATTGGCGTTCCAGTTAGTTTCTTATCACAACGTCGCTTAATGCATTGAAGCACAAAATTAACTGGAACATATAGATAGATAGATAGATAGATAGATAGATAGATAGATAGATAGATAGATAGATAGATAGATAGATAGATAGATAGATAGATAGATAGATAGATAGATAGATAGATATACTGGGTGTTTCAGCGAACACTTTCAAAAATTCTTAAAGGTTGCCTGTGGCAGATCGCACAATTCTAGTTTATGAGCTGGTATACTCGAAGAGGCGGACACTACTTTCGCAAGAAATTGAAATGGATAATCTAATAATTAACAGAAACTCACTAATTAAGTTTTTAACTAATTACCTGATGGCCCATATTGCAATTTATAAATTGTAGCCCTGGAGTTCGAAAGGCGGGTCTACTTGGAACGAATTCTCGGGATGACACCAGTTTCGAGATATTAATTCCCGAACTTTGCGGAGAAATTCATTAGCGTTCCAGTTAGGTTCTTATCAAAACGTCGCTTTATGCATTGAAACACAGAATTAACTGGAACGCCAATGCATTTTTCCGCAATGTTCGGGAATTAATGTCTTGAAACTGGTGTCATCCTGAAAATTAATTCCAAGTAGATCCGCCTTACGAACTCGACGGCTACAATTAGTAAATTGCAGTATGGGCCGTCGGGTAATTAGTTAAAAACTTAATTAGTAAATTTTTGCTAATTAGTCAATTATGCATTTCAATTTTTGTGCAAGTAATGTCCGCCTCTTAGAGTAGACCAGCTCATTAGCTACAATCGGGCTATCTGCCACAGGCAACCTTAAAAAAATTTTGAAAGTGTTCGCTGAAACACCCTGTATATATATATATATATATATATATATATATATATATATATATTATATATCTTATTATTTGTGGTCTAGACAATGGGCCGATCGTGTTCGTTCGTGCGCTACACTTCGTTTTAGAGACGGCACGACGTATCGTTAAAAAAAAATAATACCCGATATTCGACCTGCAAACAAATCCCGTTATGATCCCCGATGGAATCGACAGTACTAATAAAGAAAATAAAAATCCATGATCTCTCTGCGTCAAGCCGAGCATGTCAGCCACAACGCCACAGGCTCTTTTCGTTATTCTTTCACGGTACGGGTTACAGTAAGTGAATTGACACGTACAAGTAACCGCATGCACCTGATCAATAAACTTCTAGTGGCACCAATGACGGACAGAGTGACACAATAAAACAATCGCCATATGTGCATACAGCGACATTCAGAATGGTGGGCATACAATTGCTCAATCACACACACAAATGGGGCACCATCAAACACGCTGTTCATACTCCCAAGGGAAACGATATTTTTTCCATATTTCAAGAGAAAGTAGTGCTAAACACCGCATTGTCTTTCCGCAAGCTAACAAATACCTTAGACGCCGACAAACGCCGACGGTTTTCCGTCGTCGGGCTCATCTCGTGCACATTATGCCACAACACCCTGCTGTGCCCAGCGTTTACCGAGACGTGCTTCGAATGCTGGCGCACATGCCCTGTGGCACGGCTAGCTGGTCCTTCGTTCTAGTGACGATCACGGGCCTTGTGCGATAATCGCGGCTTCGTGAAGCAAATGCGCAAGGAATATTGCGCCGGGAGATAATGCAAATACACTAAAAGCGATCTCGTGGAAAGCTTTTTCAAACCGGGCGTGTCCTATTTTGCATGCCCTGCTGGCCAATAGATGGCACTGCGGACGGAGCGCGTCTAAAGTCCCTATATAAGAAAAGTACCGCCATCCGTTTGATAAACGCCGCTTCACTCTCTCCTGTATCTCCGATTGAACGATGATAGCGCGCGCTTTTCACTTCTTTATATTTTCTTTTTTTCCGCCTCAGAGCCATGTTGAAAGTCCTCCGCGCAGCCGCAGTCGCCGGCGGCGGCGGAGGCGCGCGCTTGGCCTGAAAGCTTCAACGTGGACTTTCTAGGTGCGCCACCGTCGACTTGGCTTTCGCAAGCAAAAAGTAAAGAAAAAAGCAAGCGCTTTAGGAGAGGAGGCGGCGGAGGAAAGAGTAGATGGCGGTACTTTTCTTATATAGGGACTTTAAGCGCGTCTGCTGCAGCACGCATGCTGCCTGCTCCTTCGTATTGCGTGGGAGCCTCGTATAGTGTTGTCCACAAGTTTCGCTGCAGGAGTTGTTTTGGAATACTAGAGTTCTCACAAAAGTTTTCCAGGAATACTTGGAGGACCTTCTCACGACCACTCAGCAGGATATAAATGTTATCGAGGAGCCGGGGACTCATAGCCGCTGTTCGTTGGAATTGAGTTCGGGGAATAGGAGTCACAGGAGCTTGGAAACTTTTTTTAGAAGACTTGCGTGACAGTGAGCTTGCAGACCATGCCCCTCTTTCGTTGTTGATATGTGGAAGGGTAAGGCCTCCCTCGCTTTTATATTTGGAGTGTAGAACGTGTCTTCTTCAAGCATTCAGGAAAAGCACTATATAAAGTGGTTTTAAAATGGTTTGTACCAAGGTCACAAATATGATTACTCTTACAACGACCCGCCGCGGCAGCTCGGTGGCTGTGGTGTACCGCTGCTGAGCACAAGGTTGTGGCTTCGAATCCTGGCGCCGCGCAGGCCACGTTTCTACGGGGCCGAAATGCGAAAACGCTCGTTTACTTGGATTCGTTAAACAACAACATCTGGTTAAATTTTTAAATTAAATTCTACGGTTTTATGTGCCAAAAAAATTAGGATATGATTATGAGGCACACCGTAGTGGGGGACTCCGGATTAATTTTGACCACCTTGGGTTCCTTAACGTGCACCGAATGCACGGTACACGGGCCTTTTCGCATTTCTTTTCCATCGAAATGCGGTCGCCGCGGCCGCGCTTAGCAACGCTAAGCCACCACCTGGTTAAACTGCACCCCCCCCCCCCCCCCTGCCCCTAAGTCGTTCCTCATAACCCACTGAACAGTTTCTGGACCCAACACTTTAATTACCTTTCACAACGAGCACATTTCCCCATTTAAAGGAAACTGCACTCGTTTCACTGGCGCACTTGAGCACATATTTATACAAAGAGAGAGAGAGAGAGAGAGAAAGAAAGGGAAAGAAAGACAAGGAGGTTAGCTAGTGTAAATACCCGCTGGCTACCCTGTACTGGGGAAAGGGGTAAAGAGAATAAAAGGTGATAGAAGAATGAATAAAAAAATGTGCCTGCAAGAAGATTATGAAAACTGAAACGCAGGAAAGGACAAACTCGTGATGTTGTGGGTGCCCTTTGAAAATGGTTTTCCTGCCAAAATTGTCGGGTGCACCTTTTCCATCGAGCAGCAGTGGCAACACCGGTACCCGCCGATAAAACAATACGAAGGGCTGTGACTCGGAAGAATGGCAGACGTGACGGATGCCTCGCGGGGCCCATTTGAAAGTACTGCGCGACACGGCACACTTTTTTCCTTTTTTCTCGTTTTTTTTTTCTTTTTCTTTTTTTTTTCGCGCTACAAATACAACTTTCAGTATACACTATAGGGCTCGCTTAATCTGTCGACTTCTATATCACATCTTCAAAACCCTCAAATGCGTTCGTGACAACGGGAATGTCGCGAATGAAGCATCTGTAGAAAGCGGTGGAGGTGCGCAGAAAGCAAGGTGGCGGATAGGAGCTTCTATCGCGCTCAACGTCCTTATCCCCCCCCCCCCCCCCCCCCCCCCCCCCCCCATCCTATAGCGCGGTTGCGGAAACTTCGAGGCCAGCATAAACGGCCATTGTCTGCGAGCCTTTTATGCAGTCGCAATAAGTAGAAGCGACAGCTGCACCTGGGCAAACGCGCATTGTCTTCCTTAATGAGGTGCTCGCAATTTCTGCGCACCATCTTAATAACAGCGCGCCTAGCTCCTTTCATTCGCCAAGCGCCTGTGTAGCATCTATTTTTTTTCTGTAATTAATTCCTCATGCACGATTCATTCTCCGTTTCCACTTTCATCTCATTCGCCTTGCACGCTGATTCAGTTACCCGCTCCATTCGAAGCACATATTGATGTTGAACTTCCTTTTTCTTTCTTGCCAGTGTATAGCATAAAGCAAACTAGAGCGAAAGATGTGTCAGGGAGCTCCGCTTTCTTTTTTACTTTCTCCACCATGCAGGAAAAGAGGCTTAGAAGCCTGTACTATGTCTCTTTAGACACTTAGTGCGGGACTTTTTGTTAGCCCGCCTAATTCTTTGTATCGACATGTGCAAGGAAACGTTGCCTTCGTGCTACTGTGTGCGCTACTACAGCTATTTACGTGCTGAAGTAACGACTGCAGCGCCACTGCAGCTGAGACGAGCGACTATCAGTTTTTCTTTCTTTTTGTTTCCTTTTTTACTGTTAGTGCATGAACGAGTAAAAACATCACACTCTGTCTAATATTTGCACGCCGCTTGTTCCTTGGAAAATGTAGAGCCTGGAAAAAAAAGAAAGTCGTCGTTTCGCCCGAAATGTGAAGCATTGATAGCGATAGCAATGTATTCGGCAACTACGCGTAGTAAGGTTCGTAGTTTTATCGGCCGTGTAAAGCGCAGTAAATATTCGCTTACTAATTAAATTAACCGGCACGGTGTTGCAGGCGCATAGGCAAACATGACCAGATCTCACTCGATGACCGCGAACACTCGCTGTCACAACGAGCGAGTGTTCGCTCCCTCGGGGAGCGAACGTTTCGGGCTGTCTCGCACTTCAACGCATGTCCGACACTTGATATTACGTGACCTCCAACACTGTAAGCGCGGGAAGACAGCTCCCGTGAAGCGACCAGCCATTCTCGACTCGTGCCCCCCTTTGCAGTT
>NC_051154.1:216256010-216264937 GCF_013339745.2 Dermacentor silvarum
ACGATGGTGTCTCAGCCGAACACAAAGAATCTCCTTAAGGAAATCAAGGTGTCCCAACAGAACTCCAAAGACAGACCCGTGCTTACGCATTTATAACGAACCTGCAACAGATCATCCCAAATTTTATTTTAAGAAACAATACAGGCTAGATATACCGGGTGTTCAAAATTAAGCTTTATGGTTTTCTGAAAAATTAGCCACGGGGAGGCACGTGAAGACCACCTACGCAAATAAGTTGTGTGGCCAGGGGGGCACAAAGTGAGATAATTATCGCTGTCAGCAGCCGAATTAACTAAAATTGAATAATTAACTTTTTATTGACTGCAGTAAATGTGTATGTTTGAATTCAAATCTTATAGGCAGTCGTGTTTCTACAGTTTCACTTGGAAGAATTCTTCTAGCATGTCTGTGCTCCGAGATATCCAACTCCAAATTTTAATTGTCGTTCGCATGATTACGCATGCAAGAGAGTGAGGATCGGCGCAAAGCTCCTCCCTGATGTGACGCGGCTGTTGCGTGCGGCGTTTAGTCTGACAATGGGGCGGAGGCATTGGCAAAGATAATAACTGTTACCCCTCCCCTCACGGCTGGTGAAATGAAAAAAAAAATCGAAGAACCCGTAACCGCTGTCGTAACACGCGACCGCGCAGCCTGTAAAGATGGCGGCAGCTGCCATGCCGAGATAATGGCGCGAGCGGAGAAGCCGGAGGGCAGTGCGCGTGCGTAATGGTGACTAGACGACCGGGCATGGTCCTTGCCTGGGCTACGCAAATAAAGTGACTGCTGATTTCCAAGTATTGTAAGTTTTATTGAAATCAAGAGCAACAACTGCGCCATCAACAGCAGAAACCTTTTTAGCTATGCTAACGAATATTTCATACTGCCGCTTTAAGTTTGGTGTTGTCATGCACAAATCTCATGACAACACTTCACCCATCAAGATGGCAATGCCCTAAAAATGTTCAAAATGCCTCCCTTCCACAGCAACGCAAACCATAAACCGCTCTCGCGCCGACTCGATACTCTGCGCAGTACGACAATTGAAATTTGGAGTCGAATATCTCGGAGCAAGAACACGCTAGAATAATTCTTCCGACTGATACTGTGTAGAAACACGACTGCATCTAAGTTTTCAATACAAACATACCCACTTACTGCAGTCGACAAAAAATACTTGTTCAATTTCATTGAATTGGGCTGCTCACAGCGACAATTATCATCTCACTATGTGCCCCCGTGGCCACATAACTCATTTGCACAGGTGGCCTTCGCGTGCCTCCCAGTGCCTAATTTTAAGAAAAAGCATAAAGCTTAGTTTGAACACCCTGTATTATCAGGAACAGCCGCCAAGCACATGGCTGTATTGGGTAACGTCCTTTTCCTGTAAGCTCGGAGAAACCGATACCTGGCTTCGCTACAGGTCTTCTTTCTCTTTCTGGGGTTTTACGTGCCAAAGCCAGTTCTGATTATGTGGCACGCCGTAGTGGAAGGCTTCGGATTAATTTCGACCACCTGGGGTTCTTTAACGTGCACTACAACGTAAGCACACGGGCGTCTTTGCATTTCGCCTCCATCGAAATGCGGCCGCCGCGGCCGGGATTCGATCACGCGATCTCGTGCTCAGCAACGCAACGCCTGAGTTGACTGAGCCACCACGGTGGGCTACAGGTGTTGCCCTAGTCGTAGAAAACGCGGGTTTATCGAGAGCAGAAACAGCGAATTTCGGTAAATAAGAAAGGCTACCATCATCATCAGCAGCAGCCGCAGCATTGACTGAAACTGCCCCCCCCCCCCCCCCCCCCCTTAGCAAAAACCTGGATCCGCCCCTGAAGATGGCAAAGACGGGTGGAGCAGGCAGGTCTCAAAACGTACAGCTTCTTTCTCTCTTGATGGCATGGCGTTCATTGTTAACGTCGGCGGAACTGACGAGCACCCGTCTACTCAGGGCACAACGGAAAAGCAGCACTTTAGGCAGATAAAGCAGGTGCGCACACACTCACGAGAGAGCCCCGCGGTCATTCCATGGCAATGAAAGTTCTCAGTTTGCAAAGGCCTACAATCTACATTAAGTAATTGTTCCTCATACGGAATACCTGCAGGTTACATAGATGGCAGGTGACAATATTACAATGTTATATTGCATTGTATAAAATGAAAAGAAAATTACCAGACTACAGGTGAATGCATTTACTGCGTGACAGCATCAGGCTAATTTTCACAGCGGAATGCGCCATCTTCTTAACAACAATTCGTTATTTACTTGCTTTGGTTTCTCTTTTCTAATGGCGCGTGCCCACTATAGGGGATTGATTGATTGTTCTCTGAGGTCTCTCTCATCTGCCTTGGTAGGGAGAGGGTTGGCAAGGCAGAGTTCCGCAGCTCCGCAAGGAGGAATAAATGACGGGAGAAAAAAACTACTTAATGGCTCTGAGGTTAATGAAAAAGGAAACAAGAAATTATGTGCATTCTGCTGGACCGATTTTAATCAATGTGGTAAACATGAAAACATAAAAGTGCGTTCTTCTCAAAATGTCATTCTAGCAGTTTTTCAATTTTAATGTGCCTTTTCTAGAAAAATGATCTCCGGGTAACAGTGAAACATTTACAGCTTACAGTACAGTGTAGTGTCAACAATCTGAACCTATATGTAAAACACTCATTCTCTCATATTGGCGAAAAAGAGCAAAACCTTGAAGTTCTCCTCTTACGAGTAACGACTAGTGTGAACAATATTTCTTTTGCTCGGACGATGCCTGCACAAAGCAAAATTTTTAAAGTTCGGTTTGAAGACAGCAAGATGTGGAACATGCCTTGCAATTAAAATGGTCATTCTGTCAACAGTTTCTGAGAAAAGTTACGTTGAAATCTGAAACTATGTCAAATTTGACAGAAACATACAGAAAATATTAAAGGTTTCGCGGCAAAAAAAAAGCTATTGAATGTTAAGCTGAAAGGCCTCCCCCCATTCAGCACGCATTTTTTTTTTTGAGATTAACACATGCAGTATTTTATACAACACAACGCTAAAGCTAAGGTAACCCATTTACATTACCATACCCCCTTTAATGAAGTAGAGCATTATATTGAGCGGCTTCATCGATTAACTTGGTTTTTTGCGATCATTAGCCATTCGGTATGTGCCCGTGGACAATTCGACCAGTTTTTACTGTTATTAGACTATGTAATAGCAACTAGCCCAAGCGGCCACTCTTGGCTAATCCTGCAGGATGGGTATATGCCACGGTTGAACAACGAACCGTAGATAAAAAAAAAATCCAGTGGCGATATAGCCGCAAATTCGAGAGAAACGCGTCAGCATTACGTCGCACCTGTTTCAGGTCCCGGATCCATGATTTAAACCGCGTTCGCCAAATTGCAAAGTGCCGTTCAGGAACACACTCAACACACGTCCTGCCACTTCGAGGAGTGCAAAGGGACGTGCATATTTCGCTTAAAATGTTCGAAAAAAAAAAGATTTTTTCGCTCATCGCTGGACAGTTCTTGTTCAAATATCGCACAAATATCGCGTTTTGGTGTGTATCTAGTTCAGAGTAACACTTGCCACAGTTACTTGTTTTTCTTTTCTCTCTTTTTTTTAAAGAAATTAATGAGAAACTGCGTTAGTCTACACGAGAAAGATGGCTGCTGCGAAGACGGCGCCAGCATAAGCTTTTGTGGCCACCTGCCTGCAGCTGCAGAAGTTAGCCGTTCAGGGACGGTTGCCCAGTGTTTCCCGCTCCTCTGGGACACGCAGCAACCCTCGCTCATGTCATGTTGCAAAACGAAAAGAGCCGTATGTCAGCCAACCATCTGTGATGCCAAACGAGAGCAAATTGTCAGTTGGGAAGGCCAGAAAAAATCGTGATTGTATGACTTGAAAAGAAAAATGTTTTGTTCCTTACGTCGCGCGATTCTTTGTGTACGGTGGTGCGCTGGTGTGTATGTATATTAAGACTACTTTTAACAGCATTTTACTTATTTTACGATCGGTTTCATTCATACTTTTGTTTACATGTTTTATCATAATACCACCCAGTTCTTGGATTATCCTCCACAGTGGGTTTGTACCACTGTTGAAGGAATCCTCATCATCGTTACCTCCAAACCACAACAGCAACAAAAAAATAACAACACTGGCCATTAACAGACCACGAAATACACCGACGTTTCTTGTTTATATGTGATTGTTATGAGTATGCCAGGAGTTGTCCGAGAAACGGAAGACAGTTTGGGGGAGTTTGAACAGCCAGAAATTCCACGTTCGGTATTCGTTTTTGGATGAGCCTGGGACTCACTCAACGGCGAGCAGCGTTCCGCTTTGCCTAATGCGAGGCAAAGGGCTCAGGAACGCTGTAGGAAAAGCTGGTCTCGTAGGACCGGCTTAGGGCCGGTGACTTCGTGACAGCGGCGACAGATGAATGATCTACTTCAATACGAACGAACGTGCTGATGATTTATCTGATTTAATATGGACTTTTTTATGCTGACACGTATGGTGTCTCGCTTAAATATGTTTAACTTTACTGATGTATCTTGTACATTTGAGCACCGACCGTGACTGCGTGAGAGAACATTTAATGCCCAGCGTGAAACCCACACTGGACGGCGCGCTCATTTTTTTCAAGGTGCGCACCCGTAGGTGACGTACCGACCGCGGCTATACAAACTCGCAGCTGTTGCACCTGAGATCGGTTGGCTGCACACGCAACGCCGACCGCTCAGCGACGCGACATTCAGAGCCCGTACAGTGAGAGACGGGCTGTCTGTCCCCTAGCGGCCGCTATTCATCGGCACGCAGCATCACCGGCATGAACACAATGTGTATAGCGCCAGACATGCGCTGTCGCAGAGGAGTACTGCGACATGAACGTGCTGCCGAAACAGGTAGAGTCATCTACAGTTAGTAACTAGTGTAAACGAAGCGATTTTACGTGGCTGTCGAATTCCGTCGCTAATAATGGAGCGCGTGTTGCAGCTGCCGATATCGGTTTTGGCACCTCGGCCGAGCAGTCTCCGGGGCGACGCCTAATCGGCGGAAGGTGCAGCGCGAGTCTGTAATAGGAAGCTTGCTACTTTGTGCTCGAAAGGTCGAGGTTACCCACAAGCTATATCATTACAAGAAATTTCTTACTCATCATGTTTGTTTTATTTAGTCTGTATACTTCTTGCCCTTGTGGTTTATCTGCAATGTGTTATACCGTGATATGGCAAAGTCGTGGTGTGTCTATCCTACCTCTGATGAACGTAGCCGGTTGAAAGCTCAAAATTTGTGTTTCCACAGACTCGAACTAGTGGACATTTCATGCGAAACAATCTGCTTGAGTCGTGGTCCGTTAATTTCATTTTGTTCAATTACTCGTTACTTTTCGGCTTTCACAACAAACAGCTTGTGTTCACCCCTTCTCGTCAAAGAATTGAAACTCCTCCGCCACGGCTGGGTTTTGTGTGTTTTTGAATATCTGCACGTAAAGCTAAGCGATACTAACTTTTGGTCGCGTGTGTTAGCATACCGGCACAAGAAAGCGCTGGTATAAGAGATGATTCGCCTCCCCATCCAGAGCGCTCGAGTGTTGTAGGTGCATTAGGAGGCGGACAAGAGGTCCCACTGTTAGTCGCGTTTACGTACGCCGTAGCTTTGTTTCTTTTGACGAGGGTTGTACATAATTTTCACAAATATACCTGGGCTCTCACCTCCTTCATTAAAACTTCATTACTTTCTAATATAAAAGCGCAGCTTCCCGGAGTCGCTATATGTATACGATTAGGCCATGACAGGCATAGAACAAGGCAGCAAGTAAGAAAAAAAAAAAGAAAAACGCTTGCGATAGTTAAAAACACTGAACACGTGAAACGCTGCTCATTTTATGCTCCCAATACCATCACAGTTATGTAAGTGAGCAGTGGGCTGAAATTTCCTTTAGCTACTGTTGAATAAATGGAAGCCTTTGTTTGCTTTGTAAAAGGAATTCTGCAACAGACAATTTGCGAAAACAAGGCAACTTTCTCTTCAAGCTGCGCTCTTCGGTGTTTATTTCCTCGCGCTCTTCTCCTTTGCCATCTTGAAGGAGCGCGCTCCAGCTTCGCCAGTTGTTGACGGTGAAGCCGTGCCGCTAGTCGCTGTCGGTATTGTCGGCCTTTGGCGGAGTAGCTGTGCGTTTCTTCGCCTTCTTCTCGTTCTCCATCGCCATTATCGACGTCACACGGCCAAGGGTTCTTCATGCTTTTCAGTATGGAGCGGTCTTCGGTGTGTTGGCGCTGGATGGACACGACGCGTTGAGCATGCAGCTGCTGCTCCTGGAACTTCACCTGGTTGGCAAAGCGTTCCATTTGCGAGCGCTTACATGGCGGTAAGTAGTTGCCCTGCCGATTTGCCAGCTTCGAATGCCCTGCGGCAGACTTACCCGCGGCGCCTTTCGTAGTTGGCGAGACGGTTGGTGCCATATTTTCACGAAGCCAACGACGGGTGCTTAGAGACGACAGTGCACTGTTCCAAGATTGGTTCTCAGGGCGAGGCTCCTGCTGCGAGCTCTGGCACGAACAACATATGTGACGAAGAAGAAGATTGTGATGATGATGGTCCTTTCTTTATGGCTCGTACCCACTAAGGGGTGTCAATTTCATCAACTATTCCCCCGAGAATGTTATTATTCTATCCCACAACATTTACGCATCATCTATTTGAGACGTCGCCTCTACGATGCCGCCTCTTGTTGGCTGGCGCATGGTGCTCGACCCCCTGCGGGGAATAGGCCGTGAATCGGGCGGTACTATGGGGAAACAAATAAGAAGACTAAAAGGAAATTTTGTAAATAAAGAGAAGACATTAAAGTGATAATCATATTTCATATTGAATGATCATGTTAAATGAGATTAATTCTCTAAATCTATTATATGAATTTCGGGGATTTAGTATTGAAGATGAAGTGCTCAAATGACCATTGTTAGTCATTTATAAAAAAAAATGTAGCTCAGCACTGGCTCAACATCTTCATTTTCCATGCGCCACAATTAATTTCACTAGAGCTCTTCAAACTCGATTTCGGATAGGGACAGTCCAAACATCACTGAACATCTACGCTTCTCCCAGAGACGCTCCTACTTTCGCCATCCTTAAATTGGTTTTTCTCTCTTCGACAGCCCGACTTTACACCAGTATTTCTGG
Organism: Dermacentor silvarum; assembly: GCF_013339745.2. Taxonomy (NCBI): domain Eukaryota; kingdom Metazoa; phylum Arthropoda; class Arachnida; order Ixodida; family Ixodidae; genus Dermacentor; species Dermacentor silvarum. Next base: position 216,263,173 of record NC_051154.1, read on the forward strand.
CAGAGTTATTGGCGATCGTTCTAGCTCTACGAAAACTTACTACATCTATGTCTTCTGCCGTAATCATAACTGACTCCTTGTCCATTTGTTCTGCTCTATCAGTGCCAAATTCATCAACTATTCCCCCGAGAATGTTATTAATTTATCCCACAACATTTACGCAACATCTATTTGGTACGGGTAACAGCTAGGCACATGGGACTCACTTTAAACGAGTCAGCAGACGCACTAGCATCGGCATCTCTTAAAGGCCCGGTACTGAGGATCCCATATACCTTCGGCATACATCACTGCTGCAAGATTTTTAAAAATTTGGTCCACGAAGAACATGCCGATTCATGTGTATTAAATAACACCGATTTTGAGTACTTTAGATTCCCTTGGCACAGCAGATGGTATTCAACTAGAGAATTTGCAGTTTCATTTACGAAAATGCGTTGCCGAATACCAATGCTTAATTTTTATTCCCACATTTCTGGTTGGCACCTTCCCCTCAATGTATTTATTGCAATGAAAGTGACCATTTATTTATAGAATATCGTAGGTTCGACGTGCACAGAAAACGACTTCTAGAAGGTTCCCTTCGCCAACTTCAATTGATCGATCATTACGCTTCCTGTGATACTGTCTCTTGGGGCGTCGGCAATAGGATATATACTGCAATAGGAACGTATGTGATGCCATATTTAATTTTGTAAGTGAAACAAAGAGACTGCCATGTTAATTGTATCGTTTTATTAACATGAAAACAAAAATATTACCTTAAATTTTTTAAGTAATATAGCCTGAAAATGGATATTAACGATTAGTATTCATTTATTATCTGTTTCTTAAATAACAAACTTCTATTTAAGAACCTACTGCCACCCGATTCATGGCCGCTCCCCTGTAGTGGGTTAAGTCATACTCATAGGCACCAAACCAAACCAAACCAAACCAAGCTCTGCAACAGTCGATCAGGGATGCGGACACACCTTGTGATGATTTATATAACGTACGTACGCTCAAATTAAAAATTTGGGCGTGTCGTACATAATGGGCACCGGCCTATGAATTGCGTCTTCTTCTTCTACTGTAGCGGGAGGCTCTGCGCCTATGTGCATCGGCTTGTAAAAGTTTGCTGCCAACAATGTGTGGCATCTAGAAGCACGTCTGTCCTCTATATTGTGCAGATTCCGCGTATGAGCTGTCCAAACATTCTCGCCCACTTCCATGGGTGTTTGTGTGCAAGAATGGCCTTGGGCGTGTTAGCCAATGCCGCTTCATACTCAAGGAGGATCCTTTAACCCAAAAGCGGGCAACAGGATGGCCGCCGGGGTAGCTTGTTTGGTAAAGCATCACGCGCGTAAATGCGGAGGATGTGGGTTCGGCCCCATCTGCGGAAAGTTATCTTTTCGTCCCACTTCGTCCACTCTCATTCCCTTTACCTGATTACTTCAATCACACATAACAATGAACTATCCTTAGGCATTACCTGGCTTCTTTGTCTACCATTTCGTATGGTAATCAATTGTTTCAGGTTCCTTACAGGCTTGTGTACTTGCCGCAAACGTTTTCCTAAAATTACTGTTCATCGTTTATTCGCTTGCTCTGTGTTACCCATTCCATTAAGATGCCCACCCTGCTTAGAGACCTTGATACAATCAGCGAGCTATACTACAGGCCTACCGTCTCGATCTGCCCTATTTTTATGGGGCGAAATGCAAAAACGCCCGTGTACCATGCATTGGGTGCACGTTAAAGAAACCCAGTCGTCAAAATTATT